>NW_017729002.1:19765788-19775037 GCF_001723915.1 Gavialis gangeticus
AGATCTGGTGAGGCTGTGGGCCCCAGATAACACCAGCATGTGTTGCACAGGCTGCACGCTGTGGGGGTGGGCCCCTAGGACCCCCTCACTGCACAGGCTGCTCCAGCAGCATGCAGACCCCCATCCTCAGCCATGCAGGCTACTTTTGCAGGACATGGACCACTCCTCCCTGGCCCACAGGCCTTTCCCTCTTGCACAGCAGTGGGTGAGGTGCCTGCCCACGCCCAGGCCCTATGTATTAACTGCTTGCAGACCCCATGTAGACTGTGGGCAACATCCTGGCCTTTTGTGGGCCACATGTGGCCTGCAGGTAGTCAGCTGGGCAGCCCTAATCTAGTCCAACCTCCTGCACAGAAAAATGCTGTCCTGTTCCTAAGCCATACCAAACATACATACTTTCTGAAAACTACAACTTCCTTAGGCACATTTCCAGACCCATTTCATTGTCACTTCCTGTAACTTCATTGGTGTCAATGGTCGCGTGACATCACTTCCTGATGTGATACCACTTCCTGTGAGGTCTTTGAATATGGCTTTCCAGCCCACTGGGTGATTAAAAAGTTTGTGATCCGGCCCCACATTCAAAAAGGTTGGACACCTCTGCTGTAGAGCATCAGTATTAAAATTGTGCATGTTTCAGTACTAAGTACCTTACACTGCAGGCTGTAGAGGGTAGGTTTTGCAATTGCATTTGAAATAACTTGGTTGTGTGAACATTATTAAGCTGTGCTACTTTAACTCAGATTTGATAATGAATGTATTAATTTCTATTCACATTTCTAATGCCATGGAAATATTATGGTGGTGGCATACCATGCTGCTGTGCTGTGTAATGCAGATGTTTTTTGCTGATATTTTTCCAGAGGAGCTTCTGAATAACTTTGCCCAGCAGATAGGAGCCTGGAGGTTCTGCCTGTATTTCCTGTCAAGCACAAGAAATGACTATGTAATGATGTACAGTTTGACTGTGTTTGAGGTAAGTTGGAAAATTAAGGTAACTTTTCTGGAACCTTATTTCTGCCTGACTAGTGGATTTTTCTGTGATAACTCTTGTTTAATGCAATTTTTAAAGGTTTAATTTTAACTATAAAGGTTGTAAGTCTAAAGTGCATCATGGACACAGCTTCTGTAGTGCTCTCATGAAGGGATATTTTTAAAAAATAGTTTTAGAAAAGAACAAAGAATGTGAAGCTTCACATGCAAAGATTTGAAGGAATTGCTAATTGCTTACAAGGTATGAAAGGATTGCCTGAACTTCTATGGAATCATTAATGCAATGGACCTATTAAATGTAATAGGTAGCATGCTTTGCAGTAGTGCATTTACAGTACCTTTGCTGTACGTCTGTGTCACTCTTAGCTGTATCTATCGCCTGGGAGCTGCTACTCATTTCAGAGATGCACTTCTCACTTTTGGGAATTTTAGATGCAGCTGAGAGCAAGGAAAAGCTGCTTCTCAGTTGGTAAATAGAGAGTGCCCTTCTGGCCTCTACTCTGCCATAGGTGGCATGTGCATAACAATGGCTTGCAACTTCACTGTAAATAAGAAATTTCCTTATAACTCTACATGGTGGCGTGTTTTGTTTTTTTGTTTCTTTAACTAACATTCATGGTAGAAGAATGGTGGTAGAGGAACAAAATATTTTGTGCTGCATTAAAAATTCATTTTTGTGCTTCTCCCAGATGTTACCAGACGTTGTCAAGATGTAGGCAAGGCATGAAAATCAGAGGGGTAGTAAGCTACACCCTGACTTGGTGATATTTACCGAGGCTACATGTCTGTCAATAATCTGGATGACTCTTCAGATTAGCGTGATTAACACACCTGATTAGCACACTAGTTTCTGTAATGGCATGTAAGGCAGCAATGTGACTACAAGGCTAAATGTGAAGCAAATTGGCTTATAAACATGATTTAGTGCTGACTCCTTGACCGACAAACTCACCCAGGGCTGTCTTATGTATGTATAATACCTCCATCGCTGTAGTGTCCCGAGTACCTCAATTCTGTCTGTGTCTGTCTGTGTATTTCATATATATATATATATATATAAAAGGGTTTAGTCTGTGTATCTGTCCATAATGATCTTGGGGAGTTGTGGCTCCCAGTAGGGCATGGCTGCAGCCAGTGTTGTGTTAAGAATGACAGGTGGGTTGTGGCTTCAGCAGAGCAGGCCAGGCGAGCACAGAATGAGGGGGGGGGAGGGTGGTGTGGGGCCAGATGCAGAGCAGGGAAGGGGGGGGTGGCATAGGGCCAGATGCGGAGCGGTGGGGGGGGGCACGGTGCTGGATGTGGAGCAGCGGCAATGTTGCACTGGGCAGTGGGGGGGCGCACAGGACCAGATGTTCAGGGCAGGGCGCTGTGCATGGCCGGATGCGGAGCGGCGGCAGCAGCCACGCACTGCATACAAGCTTCCCCCCACCCTTCCCCTGGGAGGCAGCGGCAGTGTGGGGTGGTGGGTGGTGGCGCTGCGTCCCCCCCACTGCCTGTCATTCTTGACAGGCAGTTCACAACTATCTAATATATTGTCCTCATATTTTGTGTATGGCAGTGCTCTTTATTACCATTATACAGATGACAAAATAGATTGCCAAAAGAAAGCATAGGGTCTGTAGTGGAGCTGGGAACTGAATCTGGCTTCTGAAGTCACAGGCTGGCTAGCATCTTAAACACTAGACTATCATTCCTATTAGATGGCTAACTAGGACAGAAATAAGAACCCATACTGTTGTCTAAGGAAAGATTTTAAAGCTACGTGCTCCACCAGTTGGACTGATTTTCATGAGACAAGAAAAACAAGTTTGATTCCTGTCTCTTTCTGTCTTTCTGAAAAGTTTAGCTCTTAAAAATGATTGTGCCCAGAAACTAGTAGAATAAAGAAATTACTGTCCTGTATGTAAACTCTGAAGAAATAACTTGGCAGCTCAGAGATTAGAATCCATCTCAGTTTTTAGTACTTGAAATTCCTGAAATGGATTCTAACTATTCTAATGCTGTCTGATCAGCTATATGTCAACAGTGAATTTATCAGTAAAAGAAGGTCAGTGAATTCAAGAAGTTCTTCAGTGCTTATTTTTTGGGATAGCTGGAAAAAGAACAGCATAAATTTAATGAATTGTTTTTTCATTCACTCCTTCCAAACCAGAACCGCCAGTTGCCTTTAGTGAAGAGGAGCGTGTAATCCAAAGCAGTAAGCAGGTGGATGAGGGCTACCACTTAAAAATCTCAAAAATAAGTGTGAAAATTCAGTTATACTCGTAAGACAGAATTCTTAAAAAGTGTTCCCCATATTTTACTGGGACAGGAAAAAATCTGAAATTACTTTAAAAACAGTTTATTAGAAGGGTATTCTTGTACTGTTTTGTTTGTTTTTGCTTATGCCCCATATTTTTCCTGTAAGAAAATTCTTGTTAGAGGTATACCTCTGGTATTAGCTTCCCTGCCATAACATGCTGACCTCTTTGAGAGACTTCATGGTAGTTTTTTTGTGTAAATAGCAATGAAGCCCAAGTACTATGCTTGCTTTCCATCTTCTATGATGATTCTCCTTATGGTGTGAGCCAGTGGCCCCTGGCCTTCCAGCTGCATGGATCCAGATGAGTGGCACAGGGTTAGCCTGGGGCATCAGTCCATGGACTTAGCCTACTGTGCCCAGATCCAGCTGCATGCTGGCCCAACCGTATGCGCTTGAATTGAGCCACACACTGGCATGTAGGACCACTCTATCTAGCTTGCAGGGCTACCTGTGGGTCAGAACATATGGCAGCAGGGCAGCAACAATTAACTTTGCTACTGCTCTCCTACCACCAAATTTCCAGGCCCTTGGGGAGCCCTGTGGGTCAGATGTCATGGCTCCATGAGCTGAATCTGGCCTAGGGACAGAAGGCTTTTAGTCTTTAATTGCTCCCCGTTATGTGCCCAAGGCTGGGTAAAGCTATTATCTCAAAAGCAGGCCTCCTGAATCTTTTATCCTCTGACCTATTAAAGAGGCTTTGCCGCTGAAGCTCCAGAGTCTTTAAATGGGTTATAGTATTGCAGAAAAAGTCATTTGCAACTCTGCCACCTCATGGATTTTTCTCAATATTAAGGGGACTAAAAGCTTTTCTCTTAAAGTAGCACTCTCTCTAGAAGCCTGTTGCCTTGAAACATGGCTTTCTGGATTCAGACTTTAGAAGGCCTGCACTTCACCAGTTTCATCTAAAGCACAGCTTGAAAGAAAAGCATAACTTAAAAACCAAAAGGGGAAATCTGTCTGTCCCAAAGTTAAAGAAGAGCTGTGAGATGTATGTATGTATTTACAGATGCAGAAATCAGCTCTGCTCCAGTCTGAATTGTTTTATGTTGTAACTTGTCAGTCGGTGACATTTTTACAAAAATTCTGGTTCATCCAAGCCATGTTGCTGAAAAGGGTCATTGGATAAGTGGAGAGCATTTAGATCTATGCTGTCATATAGTAACACTTGTAGAAGTAAAGGAGGGGAAAAAAAGGAAGAACTTCACAAATTTGAGATTTGGGTTTTATTTTTGGGATATGTTCAATTAACATGCTTATCTTTAACCCCATGTATACTATATAAATGCTCTGCTGCTTATGTTCAAAGCATTTTATGACCAGGAAGCAGTACATCCTCCTGGTGTGTGTGGACCTATTTCTGAAACATCTTCCTCTGTTTCTTCCTTTATAAATCTCTTGAGGACCACAAAGAGAATAGCTGTCAGGCCTAGATTAAATAGTATGTTCAACCACAGTTTTTCTTCTAACATCTATCTAATAATTACCTATTTTGGCAATAAATTAAAGTGGCTACACTTAAAGTGCACCCCCTTCCTGAACTAGGTGTAGTCTGTCACCCATGCACTAGTTGAGGATAAATGTGTTTTGTGGTTGTAAAACTCTCAAAAAGAATATATTCAAATGCTAAATATGTTTCCTAGGACTGTGCATCTGGTAATGCCTATTCATCCGGGGCTTCAAACATCATGTCTAATTACTAACCATAATGATGTACTACAACCAGTCCTTTTTTCTTTTTACAGTCTGCTAAGTTTGTGTGCCTCTTCTTTTCTTTTCTTTCAGAACCTGATCAATAAGATGTGGCTCGGGGTCCCATCTCAAGATAAAATGGAGATCCGTAGCTGCTTGCCCAAGCTCCTTCTAGCCCATCACAAAACTCTGCCTTACTTCATCAGGAACAAGCTCTGCAAAGTCATTGTAGACATTGGCCGACAAGATTGGCCTATGTTCTACCATGACTTCTTCACAAATATCTTACAGGTAAGAACAAGTCTTTGGAAAACTTCTTTTAAATTGAAAAACAAAGCCAAAATAAAACTCTTAATGGGGACACCTTTTTTTGGCTGAACATTCTCTAATAAATAGGAAAAAGTGGAGAAAAACATAAAAAAAATTTTCCTTGATCATTTTTCTCTGATCAGAAAAGCTAAAGAGGAAGTAGAATTGTCCCCTTTCCCTCTCCCCTCCCTCCCACCCCAAGCGTGCGCACACTTCCTTTGCTCTCAGAAATAGTTATTAGCCATCAAACCCAATTTGACTTTTAGAGACCATTCCTATTGCCTTATTGACTGTCTTGGGAAAATTAGGGAGGATAATATTGTCAACAGGGTCATTAGGAGTAGAAATGCACTGATATATTGGTACATATTGGATCAGCACAGATTAAAAGGAAAATTGACGTTATTGGGAATCAGCTTTTTTTGGCCAGTGCAACAGATGATGTTGCCAATAAATGCCACGTATGTGCAGCCACAGCATGCAGCCAGAAATGCAGCCTGGCAGCGCGGGGAGCCGCTTCCAACGAGTAAATCTGTTGGGGGAAGGAGGGTAGTAGAGGGGGAGGAGCAGATCAAGGCTCCCATGGTGAGGGAGGGAGTGGGTAGGTACGGGGGAGGCACTGCCCAGCTGGGGGGGCCCTCAATTTGCCCATCCCGCTATGTCCCATCCCCCCTACAGACTTACTGGCCAGACACTGCTCTCCAAGCTTTGGGGCTGTATATTGGCTGTCAGATCAGTATTGGCTAATTATGGCTGGTTAATAATCAGCCATCCATATCTGCCAAAAACAATAAATAATCCTTATCCATGCACCTGTGATTAGCCGGTGTCTTTGTTTTCTCTGTTTAAAATATCAACATCTCTGTTTAAAAATTTTTGGCAAATTCTCAGTTTTAAAAACCCCCAAATCCAAGTTTTTCCATGATTAAAATGAAATGCTACGTACGTAAGTACATGTGTACCAACATGGATGTATCAGTTGGACACTATTTTATTGATGTATTTACAATTTAAATCAATTTGGAAGCCTACCAGTGCCTCAACTGTTAAAATAAAATAAATGTTAAATACCTATAAATTTTGGCATTTGATTTTTGGGTTTTTTATCATGGAAAATCAGAGCTCTCCCTGTCCGCTTCGCTCACCAGGACGCAGATCCAGCTGCAACTGTCATTTTCACATACACCCCCCCCGCTTTGTGGCACTGAACAGCCCTGATATGCTATTGCCCCTCACTCCCCATCCACTGGCCCCCTGCCCCCCCGCAACAGTGCCTGAACCCCAGCTGCCACCTGCAGGAGGTGGTAGCTGCTGCAGCAAAGCAAAGTGCAGAGCCCAATTCCCCTCTCTCATGACAGGGCAGGAATGAAGCCTGTTGGGTGTGGTGGGAAACAAATGCCTGCTATGAGCTTGGGGCTCCCTGCCCTGCTGCCCCCCTCCCCCTGAGACCTCCGCAGCCCAGTGGGCAGGACCCAGCACAACAGGGCAGAGCAGGGCCAGGTGGAGAAGACTGCCACTGGGAGCTCTGCATCACCACGGTGAGGTGCCCCCTGCTCACTAGGTAGCCGCAAGTGGCACAACTCCTCACTGCCACCCTTGCTACTGGTAGGCAAGTAGGGGGGTGCCTTGCCATGATGGGGCAGGGCTTGTGGTGAGCTTCTGCACCCCACTTTGCCCTGCCTTGCTGAGTCCCGCATACTGGGCTGCAGAGGCCCAGGGGAGTGCAGCAAGGCAAGAAGCCCTGAGCCCACAGCAGGCAGCCTGCATCCTTCCTCACCATGCACACAAGTCTTAGGGGCATTTGCCCCCCTCCCCCACCGGCCTGCTCCAGAGTGTATGCAGCAGTGAGAAGCTAGTTCCCGGCCCCCAGATGAGCCATGCAAGTGTGAATTTTTTTTAGTGACAAACAAATGCAGAAGTCTAGACATGAAAATTTCTGATTTCAGTTATCGTAAATAGATCATCTAGCCTTGGGGTCCACAGTATTTTTGGGCAGAGTGCCAAAAACACCTGTAACCTTGACTTGAAAAATGTTGGTGTGCTGGGGTGGATGGTGGGGGAGCTGTGAGGGACATGATCCTTGCTGTGGCAGTTTAGTCCCAGCTTCTTTCCAACTGCCCCCACTGAACCACATGTGCCAAACAAAATGCCTTTGCATGCCATGCTGTGGTGCCTATGCCAGGGGTTGTCTACCCTGACCTACCCCCAGCTGGTAGCCAATGGAAAGCTGGATTCATTCAGACTTCTACAAGGGTCTCCAAGGTTTTTAACATCTGAAGCATTGTAGACTCCATAAAACTAATACAGTAGGTATTAGTAAAATTAACGCAGTAAGATCTACAAAACCCTGGATGGTTGGGCTTTTATCACTAGTATTGAAGAACCTGTTGTTAATAGACTGTATGGTTATCTTAAGAGACATCAGAGTTCATACAGGAAGGCTGGGATACCTATAAAAATATAATGGTTTAGGTCACTGGTGCTTGACCTGTTTCCCTGGCAGGCCAGATGAGCAGTGTCTGGTCCCTCTGCAGGCTGGATCCACCCCATGGCCCCAGTCTGGTGCCCTGGGGCAGGTGCGTTGGGGCCCCATCTGGTCACATGGGGCAGGAAGCAGCCTGGCTATGAATTCAGCCACCCGGGGGGGAAGGGAGTATGGCCCAGCCCTGTGTGGGGAGGGGATGTGGTGCAGCTCTAACCCAGCCCCATGGGCAGTGGAGGGCCCCAATTCAGCTGTGCAGGGAGGAAAGGATGTGGCCTGCCCTATCTAGCTGGGGGGGGGTGGGAGTGGCATGGGAGTTTGGCAGCAGGAGAGAATAATCATATTAACAGTCACTGCTCCCCTGCCGCCAAATTTCCTGACCCATGGGGGCCCCATGGGCCAAATGCTGTGACTCTGCAGGCTGCATTTGGCCCACAGGCTGGAGGATGAGCCACCCTGTTTAGATTGTCAGAAGTTGCTGGTCTTTGCTCCAGTGTTTGAGCACTTTTATACAGTCAGATTCACTGGCAAGCTTTAAGTCTAAATGTATTACATAACTTTGGAGTAAATGTTTCTTTTTTTAAGTTAATCCTTGTGTTACTTAGGTTCTGTATCTTTCCTGAATCCAAATTTGTACTCTTACAATGTTTGTAATATAGGACTGGTAAAGCATGTTGTCAGGAAGCAGCAACATTTTAATGGGACTAGTTATACTTGTTTCAGTGCAAGAAACTTCTGAAAGGTGATATGTACAAACTAACGCAATATCTTTGGATGCTCTTTATCATTTGATTAGATTATTTCCTGTACTCCAGAACTGTTCCTTGTTGATTTTATATGCTGAACAAAAGAGCCCAATTTAAACTTAAAACAGTTGCACACTTTTCCTGCTACATAGTGAAAAAGTTTTTCTGCAAATGATTTGCAGTCGCACTGAAAGTCTAAATGTGAGAGTTGTAAGCTATTTATTTAAATAAACTATCACCTTGCTGCTAGATGTCAAGAACTCACCTGTTACCACAAAGGCACCTTGCATTACTTGTCACTTCAAGAAATACCAATTCCTTATACAAGGCTTAAGCTACTAGCTAATACAATTTCTTTGCACAGCAGGCCTCTGGTCATGCAATACAATTTGCTGAAACTTTTCCAGAAACTCTTGACTTGCCAACTCTTGAATTAGCACTTACAGATAGCTGGCTGCATTTAGAGTTTTAATTTGCTGCAAGCTTTACCTGGGTTTGCACTTAAAATGCATTCTAAGCTCTTAGGCAGACAAAACTCTTGGGGTAGAGGCGATATCTTTTATTAGACCAACTAGATAATTGCACAAAAAAAAATTTATTTGCAAGCTTTTGAGCTCAACACCCTTTGTCAGGCCAAGGGGAATTCAAAAATTGTAAAATTTCTCCCAGGTAGAAACAAAACTTCATATTGCACAGGAGAACTAAAAGATGGTATGGTTCTCCTGGGT
>NW_017729002.1:19775096-19776725 GCF_001723915.1 Gavialis gangeticus
TAAAACACAAAAAGGCTGCTCTGCAAGTATGCAAATTAGGCTCAGACAGAGGCTGGAGCAGGTTATTTGTCTCGGGTGCCCATGGCATGCAGGTTGCTAAACATTGCTTCTTTCTTGTTACATTGTTCATGTTGCACAGGAGAACTGAAAGATGATGTGGTTCTCCTCTGTGGTCAAGTTCATTGCTAAGCTGTTATGGACTTTTGCAGTAGATGGTGGGGCAGCTTATTGCCCCTTTGATATTATGTGTTGCTCAGGTTTTTCCTTTTTGGCTTTATGGGAAATGAGTGAACATGGCTGCCATTGTTCTGTTTATGACGGAATACTTCTAAAAGGCTGCTCCAAAAGAAGCAGCGCAGTCATAGCCTTACGAAAGGGGTCTTATCTTGGTCATCACTGTCCCTAGCTTTATTTGCTTTTTGAGCATCTGACAAAGTGTCTTATCGACTCATTTCTCATCTGAGATCACTCGTGCCAATTTCTTGTGCTATTCAAGCATTCAGAATACATTTAGATGCTCTAAACAGATTGAGAGAACTACTTCAGAAAAGATGGACTTTTTGGAGTGGAGGAGGAGGGATTGAGTAGGAAGAAAAGTAGTTACCTTTGCTTTAGGGACAGTACAATTCTTTGTTGAATAACTGACACTTGTGAAAATATAAATTCATGCTGTAATAGGATGTTGGGTCTTAGCAGTTGCATGCTGTTGCTTTTCAGTAAGCTGCTTCAGATT
The DNA here is from genome assembly GCF_001723915.1 of Gavialis gangeticus. Taxonomy (NCBI): domain Eukaryota; kingdom Metazoa; phylum Chordata; order Crocodylia; family Gavialidae; genus Gavialis; species Gavialis gangeticus. The sequence continues at coordinate 19,775,830 of NW_017729002.1, forward strand.
GTCTGAAACCATTCAGGGAGAAATTTTAAGCCTTTGCTGAAGCATTCTGTGTTTCATTTAAACTTTCTGCTCTAGTTTCTGAGCTAAATATTTTCTTCAGATGATGCATTAATATGGGGTCACATCTTAAATCTGGAGAAATAAAGTGTATTTCTTTGTCTAAAGAAAAAGGTGTCCCTGCTCTGACTAATTACCCAGTTATATAGAAACTGGTGCTTTAATTTTTTTTTTATTGGTTATCTATATTAATACACCTATAAAACAGGTTATCTAGAAGGAAGAATTTCACTTTTTATCTTGATTATTTAGTAATAATCTAGAAAAGATTTAATTTAATGTGAGCTAAGAATAGAATGAGGGCTTATTTTTAGGCTTTTCTAAAAACTGTAAATAAGAGTTTTTGATGTGCAGTTATAGTTTAAACCTTACGGGCGCGTCCAGATGAGTGTGCACGTGCCTTCGAGGCAGGGCAACAGGCACATGTGGGAAGGAAAAAATGTTCCCTGTGCTGCAGACTTGCAGCGTGGGCAGAAAATTAGACCCCTGGATTTCCAGGGGTCTAAAAAATCGAAATTTAAAAAAGCAGAGCAGGGCATGGTCTGGGACTGTGCCCTGAGGCAGCCAGAGGCTGGGTCCTCCACAGAGATGCTCTGGCTGCTAGAGCATCTCTGTGGTTGGCCCCCGCCCTGGTGCTGAAACATGCGGCCAGCCAGGCCGCCTATTCAGCACCAGGGCTCCAGGGCCGGTGAGTAAGGGGTCGGGGGGGAGGGGACCCCTGACGGCCCTGCCCACTCCCCCAGCCCCCCTAATCTCTGCCCTGGGTGGCCCCTCCCCCTGCTAGCCCCCAGGAGGTCCCTGCCTTGGCCGGCCCCCCCAATCCCTTACCCCCCACCCCA
>NW_017729002.1:19777304-19782523 GCF_001723915.1 Gavialis gangeticus
CAGCAATCGGGGGGGGCTGGGGGGGTTCATGTGGGCCTTGCGGGGAGGGGTAGTCCCTGCAGGGGCCGTTTGGCCCCCTGTGGGGGTACCCATACCCCTTGTGGGGGGGCCATCGCAGCAAAATATGTATTTGTGAAACATATTTAGAGTTCACTTTATTATTATGATAAGAGATCTGCTTTAACACTGTAAGATATATCAATAAAACATTGTCCAACTGATCACTGTCTCTGTCTCTCTCTCTCTCTGTACAGTGGTCTTTTGTTTTACATGTGCAAGAACATGGATTTGGGGGTAGTTTACAGAGTGACTTTGGGATTTTATCAGGGATTTTTCAACTTTCCAATAGGGAACACCAGAATTCCTGCTAGAGAGGCCAGTGGCAGGACCCTACCTGCTCAGAGCTGGCACCTTGAACCCAGCTGGCCGTGGCTGACCTCCTGGCCATATGGGACCAGGAGGACATGCTTTGACAATTCAAAGCAGGCTATCACACCCGGACCATCTTCCAGGCGATAGCTGCCGAGATGGCCGGGTAGGGGGCTTGTGGCAGTAGTGCCGCACAGAAGCCACTGGCAGCTGGCCCAGAGGGGCAGATGCCTCTACTGGCTCTGCAGTCCCCATCCGGGTCTGGCAGGTGCGCAGCAGCTCACAGCCAGACAGCAATTCCCACTGCCAGACTGCTGGGTAGAGGGTGCAGGGAACTCTCAGGGCTGCTTCAGCAGTCCATCTGGCACAAGGGGTAGTGTCCCCAGGTACCAATTGGCTGGGCCTCAGAAGCTCCTGAGAGCTAAGTAGCCTTGACCTACTTGCCAGGGTGGCTTTTTATATTGCTGGGGCCAGGACAGGTGCTGGCCCTGGGCTCTAACTCTCTCTGGCTGCAGATCCGGGAGAAGCCAGGCAGGGTTATTTTGCCCCAAGTGGCACAATTTGCTCCACACCAAAGTGCGTGTCCGAGCACGTGCGCTGAAGCAAAAAGCCCCGGCTCAAATTTACACAGTTTCTGTTTGAGCTCCTGCAAGCGTACGTGCTTGCATATGTGGATGTGCCCTACAGGGAGCAGGTGGGAAAGAGAGAGAGAGAGATGCTGTTCTAACCCATGAGTAAAATGGAGTTGCTGTGATGCATTATATGGATATTTGGCAAGTGATCCTCACCCGCAACTAGAACTTAAATGTGCAAAGTATCCAGTCGCACAATTATATTCACCCATGTTACCACAGTGCTTGTACCCAGTTCCTGAAAACCAAATTTTGGTGCAGCTGAACTAGTTTCATGTATGCTGACTCCCTTTTGCTTTTTTAAACTGTTGAATTGCTTTAACATGGTTCAGGATAAACCAGTTCCTATCAGGTCAGGCAGGTCGATATGAAAAGAACTAAAACTTCAGAAAGCAGATTATAATTTCAAGGGTTACCCTATAATTAGGCTCGTCTTCAAGTGTTTCTTGAAAAGGCAGGAGTTTATAAATTACATCTGATATTTAGACTAGGAAAAAAGGTTTCTTCAAGATTTTGGAAAGGCTTTGGGGTTAAAAATAATGTTCCTAGTATTTCACATGCAGCATTTTTAAACAAGATTTTAAATCAAAGGAAAATATAAGATTCTTAACCCAGGCTCTAGACACCCTGAAACCATTGCTTTCCCTGGATCTGCTCTTATTACTTGTAAACATGGGGAGATGGGAACTCCTTTTCCTTAAATATGATTTAAAATAACAAAAGTGTATTTGCAAGGAGATACTAGAACCCCCAGTTTCTCTTTCCTGATTTTTGACAGTTGGTATAGTGCTAAAATTGTGGAGAACTACATTCTCAATGGTGTTGCTGTTTGGCTGGTGAAAACTTGCTACAAGAGCAGCCTATCCATTTAAGGGAGTTGCTTAGAATACTAGAAAAACAGAGCTGGAAGGAACCTTAGGAAGTTATATAGTCCAGCCTCCTGATCAAGGCAGGATCCATCCCTGTCTAAACTATCTTAGGCAAGAGTTTGTCTAACCTGCTCTTAGCTTACAGTGTTCGAAATTCACAGCCTATCTAGGTTTTCTGTTCCAATGCTTAACCACCCTCATAGTTCTTAATACCCAAACTAAATTTCGCTTCTTGCAGTGTAAGACCATTTACTACTTGTCCTATCCTTTGTGGTCCCAGAGAATAGTCTGTCCCCATCCTCTTTTATAACCACCCTTCAGGTATTTGAAGACGGTTACCAAATCTCTCTCCTTCCCCACCCTCCCATCTTCTCCTCAGACTAAATAATCCCAGTTCTTTCACCTTTTGTTGTAAGTCATGTTTTCTAGACCCAAATCTTTGTTGCTCTCCAAGTCCTTTTTAGTTGGTCAGTGTGTTACATCTGTGACGGTCCAGGAAATATCTGAGGGACAAAGATTTTTTTTTTTTTGTGGTATCTTTTTTTGGACCAACTATATAGTTGGGAGACATGTTGGACAAATTGTCAGGCATTGTGTCCTTCAGCTCTGAGAAAGAAACAGATGCAGTGTTGGGCCAATAAAATGCATCACAAATCCTTACCTCTACCTCTTTCCAGTATTCAAAACTGGACATAGTACTCCAGATGCTCCTTAAATACTGAAACAGTACTAATGACTAGTGACCTCTGCAGAAGGAATAGTAAATGAAGAAGTAATAGATTCTTTATAAATATGGAGCACAAAACATGTATAGCAACTTTATGAAAACACTCTTGAAATCCCAAGGTTCTTATATTGGAATTTTACAAAATGATAAACTGGTGCTTCAGGAAAGCAAGAATCCAGATCCTTTTATCTCCAAGTACACTGAAAAACAAACCAACAAATAATCTATAGTCAAAGATGCTACCCAAAATGTATTAATGCTAATCTTTTTTTAATTGATCTTTTTGGTTTACAAACCTCTATAACATTGTATTTGTTTATTTGTTACATTATAGAAACCCACAAAGTGCTAGTGGGTAATGTTCACATCTTGTTTTTGTTTTCAGTTGATTCAGTCTCCTGTGACCACTCCTCTTGGGCTGATCATGCTAAAGACTACATCAGAAGAGCTGGCCTGCCCACGGGAGGATCTCAGTGTGGCACGGAAAGAAGAGTTACGCAAATTGCTCCTGGATCAGGTGCAAACTGTGCTTGGGCTTCTCACAGGTGAATATAACTGCACTTGCAGGGCTGGAACAAATATCAGCCCGGCTTAAGCACCAGTGTTCCAGCATCTCGGATGCTAGTAGACTTGGACCTTTACTTTTTAAAAACAAGATACCCTTTAGGTATGAAGTACTACTTTCTGCTAACTAAGCTGTTAACCCTGCTGCCCAAATAGCTTATGGGATAACTTGTAAAACACTGACTGACACTAGATTGTGCAGTATAGCTGTGTTTTATAGACAACTTATACTCGAGGACTGGGATCAAGCAGATAAGCCTGCATACATGAGCATTTACTGTCATTCTTTTTAACCTCCAATAACGTTTTTAGCACTCTTCAACTTCAAAGTGCTGTACAAATTGTAATCCCCCAGCTTTTTTAAGTCATCTTTGTTGGTTTTATGCTGTCATTGCAATAAAAAATAGAATAAGGATCTGAGGTAAACATCTGAAAGTTTCTAGCCCAGATTTACTTAGATTTGTCAGATCAGTTTACTGTACCATGAGTTTGTTATTCTAAATTAGGATGGCATTTTTTAAGAACTCTTCTCTACGTGACTTGACCTAAGTCTTCCTCTTTCTTGTCAGGTATCTTAGAGAGTATCTGGGACAAACACAGTGTTACTGCTGCCACTCCACCACCGTCCCCAACTTCAGGAGAAAGTGGTATGGGTTCACTAGAATTCAGTTCTTGAATCTTTAACTATTTTATGCATCATACAGTTTCTAGATTGACAATCTAGGAACTAAGGCATTTGTAATACCTAGCATAAATTCCTTCCCATTTTATCTGATTTGCCATAATGTCCACTTACCAAATGGTAAGCCACAGTTAACCAAATTACAACCGGAAAGATGTCTTGTTGAATACTATAGTATTTTCCTTCTACTAGTGATTTCACTGGTCTCCCTAGCATGGTATTCTCTGCTGAAAACATGAATCCTCCAGTCAAGACTGCACATGTAGCATATTAACTGTAAATATCTTACCTCTTGAATTAATGCAGGCTCTCTAAAGTAGTTGGTTTAAAACAACAGGGTGTCAGTATTGACATTCATTGATGAATTGTAAACAGAAATGGGGGGGCAGCCAGGCTTTGGGAAGATTGTGGCATCTTTGGTAATAATATAAGTGTGGCTCCATTTCATATCCATAATATAACCAAAAGAAAAATTTGTTTTCTCTACCCATTTCTATTGGCCTCTTGCTTGGTTGTACATCTTATTGTCTCCTTCCAGTTTCAGGTAAGTGTTTTAGGAAGAAAAGAGAAAGAGAGAGGATCTATCACTAGAAAGGTTTAAAATTACGATAGTACTGAAGATATCAAAACTCATGGCAGAGGTGTGGTATTAGACCAACTAGGTATTTGCACAAAAAATTCTTGATTGCAGGCTTTCGGACACAGGCACCCTTCATCAGGCATAGGAGATTGCAAAGATTTTAAAAATTCTCCTAGGTAGAAATGAAAATTCATATTTCAAAGGAATTCTGAAGGTGTAGTAAAGTCTCCTGTTTGGAACACTTCAGTTCATTTTGTGAAGATTAGACTCCAAAGAAAAGATGGGAAAGTCTTTTTACCTCAAAGTTATCTGGTGGTAACCAGGATGTAAAATCATGTTTCCTTCTGGTTATGATGTTTCATAGTTCACTGAAGAGTGGAAAGATGGAATGCGTTTCTGGGCAAGAATCTCTTTTGTAGAGAGGTATCTCTGTGCTCTGTTACAATGCAAATTAGCTTGAGCAGAGTCTCAGGTTTCAGGTGGTAAATTTTGCTTTCTTCTTGTAAAATGATGAAGTTTTCATTTAAAAGAACAGCTAAAATTTGGTATCTTCTAGGCCCGTGTGAAAAAGTTAGTATTTGGTTCGGTTTCGGCCGATTTGGGGGACAATGATTAAATTCACGACAGTGATTTGAATCACCGAATCAATTCAGCCAAATCTGATTCAGAGATTCAGCCATTGCCAAGTCTCTGAATGAAACAGGCCCCATGTTCCACACACTCCCCCAGGCCCGTCAGTGACTGCCCTGCCTGGCCCCATCATCCACTTAAAAAAAAAAAAAAAAAAAAAAAAAAA
>NW_017729002.1:19782639-19788395 GCF_001723915.1 Gavialis gangeticus
AAAAAAAAAAAAAAAAAAAAAAAAAAGGCCCTACACTTTCCAGCTCCTGCCAGGCAGGAGGGGCGATCCCCACTGCCCTGCGCACGTGAGGGGAGGGGGGATGCTCTACCACAAGCTCCCAGAAGCCCTGACAACTGCTGCAGAAGCTGGTGAGTGCGGGGCTTTTTTTTTTTTAAATGCCAGGATGCTGGGGCTGGGCAAGGCAGCCACTGATGTGGCTGGGAGAGTGGGCTGGGGTCGCGGGGCACTCAGGAGGGGGTGGGGCCTGGCAGGGTTCCTACCCCCGCCCCCCCCTTACCATCATGGAGCCTGGGTCCAGTTCTCTGCAGCGGCAAGCAGGGACTGCCCGAGTCTCCAAATCTTCTCCGAATCTTTTCCAAATTTGATTTGGAGGCTTCGAATCAATTAAGACCTTTTTAATTGGTCTCCTGACTTTGATTCGGATTCAGAGATTCGGCCACCGAATCAGGCTGAATCTCCTCCGAATGAATCGACAACCAAAGCTTTGCACAGCCCTAGTACCATGTGTTGGGTATCCAGGTTGTAGCCATATTGGCCTAAAGATAAAAGAATATGATATAGTAGATGTTCTGTTTTTTTTTAGTGTGGGTTCAGGGAACCTTACAGGTCCATAGGATAAAACAGGAGAAATCTCACCCATCCTTCTTTGTTGTCAATATAATCAGCGGTCTTTGTGACATCAAGTTCACTTAGGTGGACTTCTGTCTCCACCAACTCAGGCTGCCTCAGCCCTTTTACTTCCCATTTCTTGTTTCTCAGAATAAGCGCACCTTCTGTGATGCAATAAAGTTAATATATACAACTGAATGTGAAATATAATGGAGCTTCACTTGAAACAGATAATTGCATTTAAAACCTTTCTGTGTTTGGCTCCACTCAAAAAAAAAATCACAAACTTGTGCTAATTAGACTTTTCTCTATGCAAGGTTGAAATTTATTTTACTTCACATAGAGGGAATTTCCTCTTTTGACTGTGGTGTTTCTCCATGCTAATGCTGATGCTCAGTTACAACAAAAGCTTCTAAATTATACTGTCCTGTAAATTAACACACTTCTTACTGAAAAGTAAAGTTAACGATCTCTGCTGGGGCATATTCCATTTCTTCCTCACTTGACTTTAAAACTAACCAACACTAGCTTTGGTTGAACTGCTATAGATTTCTCCTTTGTATTCAAACTGCTCTAGTTGTCATAATTTTTTAATTATTCAACCTACATAGGTTAGCTTGCAACCACAATTTTGGAGGCAATGCGTCTTAAATCCAAAACTGCTTTAGAAAAATAATTTGATTTTAATGTTCCCTGTAGAAAATTGAAATTTAGCAGGAATAATGGTACCATTTACAAGGGAAGAGCTCTAACTGTGGTCAATAATAATGCAAATAATTTGATTTAATAACAAAATAAAACACGGTGTGAAATGGTGTTTTGCAACAGTATAGGGTTGTTTTGGTCCATATATATAGACTTGATCAGAAGATACCTCTTACTAGCCTGTTCAGCTAGTGTGTTTTGTAATACAGTATGTATTTACCAAGATCAGTGTAATCAGAAGAACGTTTAATTAGTACTAGTTTCATGACTGGCGTTACTTGTTGCAAAATAATCATTGGTAGATAATAAGGTATTTATATAAAGCAATCTGAATTACTTTGCAAGCTGTGAGCCTATTTGAACAATTTTTTTGATAAAATGCAATTCAAGGCCTGGGCCCTAGGCAAAGGACATCTAGGAACAAAAAATGCTACCTGTTCCCAGGAAAGTGGGGGACTGTATACTGAATGACAGTGCCGAAAATAATTTAGGCATCACAGCAGACGAGCAATTTGGCAAGAGCTTTCAGTGTGGAGCTGTGGGGGGAAAAAGGGCTAATGTAATCCTTGGATATAGACAGAGGAGTAGTGAGTATTGAGGTAACTTTATATGATTTTGAGATTGGTATTGGAATACTGAGATTAATTCTGGTGTAAACATTTTCAAAAGGATGTTGCAAAACTGAAGATCCCATGACAGAACCATGGCAATATTTTATGGCAAAAGACTTATTTCTATGATTTGTCAGGTTTTTTTATGTGCTGTAGAGCAGGAATGGGACCTCAAGGTCATCTAGTTTATCTGCCTCTTCTGAGATGGGGAAAATATCTAGGCTTCTAACGGATGTTTATCTAACTTTTTCTTAAGTACCTCCTTCACTGGGAGGTTTTTCTTTGAACCCTTCTTTACCCTCTGAGACTTCTCCCCTCCCTGCCCCCAAGAAAAGACAAAGCAATAAACAGAAAAGCAGCCTTCCTGAGTTCTCAAAGACCATCTCCACTGATTTAGAGATTGATTTAGATATACAAACTCAAGGCTCAATTTCATCAGTCCCTACCAACTAAAATTATATCTAACTTGGCTGAAGGAAAAAGTTTAAAGAATATTTATCTGGTCACAACATTTTTGTGAAGACTGATGGGAGGAAGGCATTGAATATCTTTTTCTGTCTTCCGTTATTTGTTCTGTCTCTCTGCTGAGTAACAGACCTGTATTTTCCTTTTGTCTTCCTCTTACTTAGTGTCTTGCCATATTGCCTACATGTCCATTGCTTGAAAACTGAGAGGTGACTGGATTAGTGTTTAAATGTATTAATAGCAATAAAATACTAGGTAGTAAGGAGCACTTTACATGAGCCTTGAGAGTTTTAGATTAAAAAACGAAAGCCATTAGATCATCTAGTCTTAGCTTCTGTTTAACACAAGCCAAAGAATTTCACCCCTTATCCCTATACTAAGCCAAATAATGTGGTGACACAAATAATGCGACACCTCTGCCGGAGAGATGAGAGATGAATGCTAGTCCTCAAATCAGGACTTGGAGAATCAACTTCCCTTGGTAATTTCAATGGTTAAAATCACCCACATTGATAAAAAATTCTAATCTCAATTTGCCTGGCTTCCATTGCCAGCCATTGGTTCCAGTTAGGCTTTTCTTTACTAGATTAAAAGTCTGGTCACATCTAGTTCACAGAACAGAGCATTTGCCTTTACCAGTGAGACATTAAAACGAACTGTGCCCTTCTTGGCGTTGGATGGCCTGTGGCACATGTCACAAGTGGCATGGGCAGCCTTTAGAGGTGTACTGATATATTGGTTGTGTATCGGATTGGCACCAATAACAAGAAAATTAGCATCACTAGCAAATGAGGTTTTTTTGGCCAATTTTAATGCCACCAATAAATGCATGCGGCAGCTGGGAACACAGCTTGGAGAGCAGCCTCCCCTGCCCCACTCCCTCCTCACCTTGGGGCCCTTGATCTGCCCCCCCCCCATGGCATGCCTGCTAGAAAGGTCGGGCCCCACTGGTGTAAAGGATGTTTTTCAAGCAGCACTTTATTTGTAAGATTACCATCCTTGTAAATGTCACTATGTCATATCCATCTGTAAGTTTTAAGCCTTAAGAGAAGCCTTAAGAGAATTTTTGGATTTTTGTATGTATGTGAATATTCTGCAAGTGTTACCAGATGCTGGTGTGGTATGATCTTATCCACCTAATGGACTAAGTTCCTGTAAATGTTGTGTTTTTGTTTTTAAAGTACACATCTAATTTCAAATACAATCCACAAGCTCTATGATATGCCAAAAATATCTATACTGGGTTAAACTTTGTACAAGTTGCAATAAAACCCTTTCCTAAACTTGACTCTGGCATGCTAGTTTTCATTTTGTGAGTAAATTTTGGAGTAGACTTGTGACTCCTGCATAAGTGCGTAGTTGAAAAGGTGATACACCTATATTTAAAACAGTGTGCCCCTCTTCAGTAAAGCCTTCAGTCCCTCCTGCTGTGGGATCTTTTAGTTAAGCTAATGTTTTGCTCAGTCCGAAATTTTTAGAACTCTGAAAGTCACTGAGGTGAGAAGGACTTTCCTTTGCATGCTTTGAAACAACATGATGTTAATGGTTTGTACAAAGATTTGTTTTGACGTTCATTACCTGCTGCATAAAGAACAGCAGTCAGTTGCAAAAGTGTTTTTGGTCTGTGGTAATTTTATGCAGAGGCAATCAAAAAGCATTGTTCCATGTGAAGTATTATTTAGCTGTCCAAATGCTTTATTTCCTAGGTGACTTATTAAGTAGCCTGTTGCAGAGTCCCAGTGTGGCCAAATTATTGAACCAGCCAATCCCTATCCTTGACACTGAGAGTGAATATATTTGTTCTCTGGCACTGGAATGCCTGGCCCACCTCTTCAGCTGGATCCCTCTGTCTACCAGTATCACCCCTTCACTCCTTACCACCATATTCCATTTTGCCCGCTTTGGCTGCGATACCCGAACCAGGAAGATGACCTCTGTCAATGGCAGCAGCCAGAACTCTGTATTGGGCCAGGAACGTGGCAGGCTTGGAGTCTTGGCTATGTCTTGCATCAATGAACTGATGTCAAAAAACTGTGTGCCTATGGAGTTTGAAGAGTATTTGCTGCGGATGTTCCAGCAGACTTTCTACCTCCTGCAGAAGATTACCAAGGAGAATAATGCCCACACAGTGAAGAGCCGGCTGGAGGAACTGGATGAAAGGTAAGAGAAAGGCGCACAGCTGAAGAGCTGTGGTAAGGTGTTTTACTTGCTAAAAGACTTGTCTTAATTAATTTGCTGTCATGCATGGTGTGTCTAATCACCTTTTTTTCAGAGCTCTGTGCTGCTGATGGAGAACAGGAAGGTAGGTGTTCTCAGGTAAGATTGGTGTTAGGGGGTTGTTTGCTGAGTGACTGTTTGGTGGTGCAGGCTTGTGTTCTTTCCTGTCCTCTTCCTCCCTGTTCCCCCGGTTCGTTACTGTTTGACTGCAGGTCTGAGGTGGCACAAGAGCTGAACCTGCCCTTCATTCAGTTGTAACAGAGCAACAGAAGAGGCACAGTGATGTAAAGGAGTTGCAACCTTCCCTTCTGGTTGGTATCTGCCATTTGTGTGTTTCAAGTCCAGGCTCAAAGGAGTAGGTGGCATGCTTCCAAATCATGGCCCTGAAGGGAATGAAAGCTTCTTAGTTCAGTACCTGGCACTGATATGGGAAAGTCACCTTTTCTTTTTCATTTTTCTTTTGTGATCAGTCTCTTAAGGTTTTTGGAAAGCTATGATAGCAACCTTGGAAAAGGAGTCCTGGATGCAAAGCTAGCAAATGAATGAAGTAGCAATAATTTGTATCCCTTAAGGGCGAGGCACAAGCAGCAATCCCTTGGGAAGCTTTTAATTTTTTTATCACTGCCAGAAGGATACCAGTACATTTGGTACCTGAGCTAATTTATGAATCTCTTGACATTGGATACAGGAGGAAAAGTCAGAAATTCTCACCTGTCATGCTGAATGGTTGAACCTTCAATGTGTTGTGTGCTAGACCATGCTATGTGAACTATTGATGTTGCTTTCCATTACAGCCCTGCTGTATGTGTTAGCTTTGAGAATCAGGCTTTCGACCAACACTGATGTTGGCAAGATACATTTTCTGATTATGTAAGTCTGGTTATGTGGATGTGCCCAAAGACTTGCTATGAATGAGTGTTAATAGAAGTGAATGAGCACAGCAGTGCACCATAAAACTTCTGGTAAATCCTTGTTCTTATTCCAAGCCATGGCATCCAATTTTTGTATCACAGAAATACTTCTACTTTATAATATCAATATGATTTAAGTCTTGTTTAGCAACAAAATTTAGGTTGGCATATAATAGAGGTCAATTGAATGTTTCTCGCTTCTCTGAAATCCTTAACT
>NW_017729002.1:19788503-19790454 GCF_001723915.1 Gavialis gangeticus
TCGCTTCTCTGAAATCCTTAACTCCCCCCCCCCCCAATCTACTTTCTTTAGATGTGTGTGTGTAATTTATTGGTTTGGAAATTTAACTCCAGATTAATGGTAAATTCTAATTATGCATTTTTTTCTCAGCTAACCCACACTGGCTTCAGTATTACTTGGCTTTCTAAAATGAGGAATGTAGTAGCAATACTGAAATGTCAGTGCATCTGGGCAGGTGGACAGAGATCATAGTCCTCAAGGAAAGCTAAACCAAGTGTAATTAAAGTTGTAAGGGCAGTTTTCTATTGATTGTTTTCTATCTATTGTCTAGTAATGGAACAGACTCCAGTGCACAATTTTTTCTTTCAGGTTATCAAAACTCTGCTAAACTAAGTGTTTTGCTGTTTTTTATAGAAACGTTACATTTGTCCTGTTTGTGCTATCCTTTTATGTAAATAACTTTTTAAAAATATATTATCTTGCATTTACTGTTGCAGTCTTGAGTTTGTCCTACAGCTGCTCCCTCTGTTTTAAGGAATCTATTCCATAGTGCTTGTTCCTTTGTTTTATAAAGGATCGCTCCCTTTTCATTTCCAGGAACTTAGAATTGTAAAATCAGGCTTTGTTCTTAACCTTTTAGCTTTGCAAAATGCTGAACGAAGCTGGAATTATTGCAAAGTTGTGTAAAACTAGTTAACTACACTGTATCTGCTGCCTCTAAATCAAGTTACCTTTACTTTCTTTAAGCTTTTTCATTTGTCTTCAGGTGACTGACTACTAGATACTGTGTCTTTCATTTTAGTGAGGTTTTAAACTTTCTTAATCTTGTATAGGTTGTACTTGTAAACTTAACCAGAAAAATCATTTAAAATTGTATTTGCATTTAACTTGAAGCTTCCCTATCTTTTACAAAAAAAAAATGACATCTAGTAAAGAAATCTGAATGATGATTCTGAAGTTAATGACTGGGTTCAATGGCTCCTAGAGATCTCAAACTTTCAAATAACCTTGCCTTAGAACTTGTTCAATGGTTTAAAGAAAGGGTGGCCAACCTGAGGCACAGGCAGGCTGTGTGGCATGTGACAAATCAGAGAGAGGACAGGGACAGAGTAGGGAGCAGAAAACAGTAGCAGACCAAGCTAGGAGCATGGGACAGGGAGCAAAAAGCAGGGCAGGAAATGGAGATTGGAATGGCACTCTGGGAAGATACAGGACTATTTGCAGAATGCCTGCCAAAAAGGTTGGCCCCCAGTGTTTAAAGGAAGGACTGAGCTCAAAATCCCTTTGCACACTAAGCCAAATTTAGTTTTAGTTTTGAAGTATTTGACTAATGACCTGTACATACATAATACACAGGGGCAGATCCAGAATTTCCCAAAATGGGGTGCAAAAGCAGCAACCTGCACTGTAGGGGTGGCTATGCCACTCCACCCAGCCTCCTCTCCCCCACTGGTGTGGGCAGACTTTTTTTTTTAAGTCTCTAAAACGGATAAAAATCCTGCCTCCCTTCCCCTTCCTGCCCGGAGGCTCACTCTTTCTTCCCTTCCCTTCCTTCTCACCCCCTTCTGCCTGTAGCTGCTGCTTTCTCTAGTGCTTCTGGTCTGGAAGCTGAAGAGCCAACTGGGCTTAGTGGGGGCTGGACTCAGCTGGAGAGGGAACAGTGGCAACAGCAGGCATGGGGAAGGAGAACCTTGCATCCATCCCTGCTGCTGTTGTTTCAGTCCCCAGGTGAGCTCACCCCCATGCAGCTCTGGTGTTTCCCCACTTCACAACAGAGGGAGATGGAAGAATGGGTGGAAGGGGCAAGGGACATGCCTTTGAGCAGGAATGGGTAGGGAGGGTGAATTTTCACTTGCTTTAGAGACATTAAGAAGTACCCAGAGGCTCCTCTGGTGCAGTGCAATCTGAAAGGGGAGTGCAGCTGTGCCACTGCACGGCCTCTGGATCTACCCCAGTGATACAAATCTAGTGG
>NW_017729002.1:19790465-19791547 GCF_001723915.1 Gavialis gangeticus
GCAGACCAAGCTAGGAGCATGGGACAGGGAGCAAAAAGCAGGGCAGGAAATGGAGATTGGAATGGCACTCTGGGAAGATACAGGACTATTTGCAGAATGCCTGCCAAAAAGGTTGGCCCCCAGTGTTTAAAGGAAGGACTGAGCTCAAAATCCCTTTGCACACTAAGCCAAATTTAGTTTTAGTTTTGAAGTATTTGACTAATGACCTGTACATACATAATACACAGGGGCAGATCCAGAATTTCCCAAAATGGGGTGCAAAAGCAGCAACCTGCACTGTAGGGGTGGCTATGCCACTCCACCCAGCCTCCTCTCCCCCACTGGTGTGGGCAGACTTTTTTTTTTAAGTCTCTAAAACGGATAAAAATCCTGCCTCCCTTCCCCTTCCTGCCCGGAGGCTCACTCTTTCTTCCCTTCCCTTCCTTCTCACCCCCTTCTGCCTGTAGCTGCTGCTTTCTCTAGTGCTTCTGGTCTGGAAGCTGAAGAGCCAACTGGGCTTAGTGGGGGCTGGACTCAGCTGGAGAGGGAACAGTGGCAACAGCAGGCATGGGGAAGGAGAACCTTGCATCCATCCCTGCTGCTGTTGTTTCAGTCCCCAGGTGAGCTCACCCCCATGCAGCTCTGGTGTTTCCCCACTTCACAACAGAGGGAGATGGAAGAATGGGTGGAAGGGGCAAGGGACATGCCTTTGAGCAGGAATGGGTAGGGAGGGTGAATTTTCACTTGCTTTAGAGACATTAAGAAGTACCCAGAGGCTCCTCTGGTGCAGTGCAATCTGAAAGGGGAGTGCAGCTGTGCCACTGCACGGCCTCTGGATCTACCCCAGTGATACAAATCTAGTGGTACTCTTACCATAAAACCTGGTGCCAAATAAAGTGAAAATCATAATTTTACTGCCTAATACATTCCAACTGTGTGTTCATGTAACAAGTAGGCCTGTGCGAATCGGCAGCGATCCGATACGGCCGCTTTGGATGGCTGCGATCCGATCCAGAGCTCTGGACTGGGTTTCCACCTCGATTCGGAGCTGCTTCGGCCGGAGCTTCAGAGCCGCCTCAGAGATCCAGCCATAGGGTATAATG
>NW_017729002.1:19791979-19794881 GCF_001723915.1 Gavialis gangeticus
AGGTCCTGTGTATTGAGCTGGTCCCCGAGTCCCTGGTCCCTGAGTGAATCGTGACTGATTGATTGGTAACTGGGAACACAGCAGCTTAGCAGCCAGGCCTCCAGCAGTGTCTCCTCTCCCTGCCCCAAGATGGACAGTCAGTCACACAAGCACCCATGGCACCAGTTTTGCTTGTCTGCACTTCCCCCCAAACCCCTGCACCGATCTTCTTGAAACTTAGCAGGCTTTGTGGCCTCAGCAAGAGCTACCACCCCTGCAGTTTTGACCCCCCCCTTGTGTTGTAACGCATAGATGTGACAGGAGTTTTGCTTTCAAGAATTTGGGATACAGTTTCCCCAAAACCCCTGCACCAATCTTTTTGAAACTTGGCAGGCTTCATCCTCTCCATAGAGTCTACCACCCCTGAAAATTTCATCCAAATCAGACAACAAACAACAAAGTTATAGATATTTTGTTTCCCCGTTATACCCTATGGCTGGATCTCCGAGGCGGTTCCCAAGTTCTTCAGAAGCTCCGAACAGCTTTGGGAAGCCGAATGAGGCCAGCGCTTCGACCCCGACATACTGCTTTGGACCCTGAAGCGTCCGAAGCTTCTCCAGATCCGAAGCTGTTAGAAGCCTCACACAGCCCTAGTAACAAGTACGTAGTAGCCAATCTAAGAAATATGCACCTTGTTTCTGCCGCCACATAGCAACTCTTTCAACTTGGATAGTCCTTGGCAGGAACAGTTTTTTCTCAAAGGAAGGTGAGCACTACCTTGGCACTGCCAAAATTAGGTTTGGTCACAGTCCCTGCTGAGTCTTAAAAGTTTGCCTCCAAAATTACCTTGCTGCATCTTCAGCTGCATCATGTCTCTCTTTAAAAAAATTACCCTGCTGTTCTAAGAACCCTAAAGCATTGTGTGGGGTGAGATGTATTTTTTCACAAGCAGTTGCATAAATAAATCAGTAGGACTTTTGATATTAAAATGGTGTTATGATTCTGTTCACTTCTGATCTAAGTCTGTTCTAAACCATTGGTCTTTGAATATAGGTATTACTGGATGATTGCACCCTTTAGTACCCTTTACTGAGCCTTGTTGCCAAGTACCTATTTCTCTAAGGGTGTGGGGTTGCATATCTGAGGGCCTTATTGAATTCATATTGTTTTATCTGAACTTTAAAGTTGCTTTTGACTAGATTGTCTTTTCTGCTATGTTTCAGGTGTTAATGGAATGAAGGGTTGCCCATCCTGTAGGTAATTTTTGCAGGGCTTTATATTTTAATTGTACTACTGGCCATTAAATGTAGTTTTCTTTTAATGAAAGGGTTTTGAGATGAATTTATCCGTGTTTCAATGAAACCGTTTCCCTTGTGTCATTGTTTGTGTTTTGCTCAATTGTTCTCTCTCTTTCTTCTATAGCTACATTGAGAAGTTTACAGACTTTCTGCGTCTCTTTGTGAGTGTTCATCTACGGAGGATAGAATCCTACTCTCAGTTCCCTGTGGTTGAATTTTTGGCTCTATTATTCAAATATACTTTTCATCAGGTATGGCGTTAAATGCTGCTTTTCTTATTTTAGCCTTTAATACCCTACCCATGTATGATGCGAGGACATCGTAAGAGTGACTTATTTCCCCAGTAGGGCTAATAACTCAAAGGGTAGCATGGTAAAACACTTCAGTCTTTATCAAATTAATGTGTGTGCTGACACTGCATAGCTTTTTTTTTGAGCTTTAGGACTCTCTTTACTCACTTCAGAGCTCTTGCTCTGAGGCTTCATGGGCAAATCGTTCCCTTGTATATACCATGTTCTTGGTTTGTTTGTTTTTTCTCCTTTTAAGTTCAGCCACAGTTCGGGGGGAAGTGGTTACCCTGCCTCTGCAGTGAGATTCACTGCTGCAACACCATTTAGGAGAGTTATAAACCGGTTATTCGTGTGAATGTGAATATTCAAGTATTATGTTAGGTTAGGAAAGCTGAGACTGGAAGGCCACAGTTCACTGCCGCAAAGGGAGTCGGTCACTGCTGGGACTAGACTTGGGAATTTTTTGGATCCCGGTTCTGGGTACAGACCTGGCTCCTTTTTTGATAGTTGAGCAAGTAGTTTCTCCATTGGCAGGGGAAGTTCATCACTGAAGCAAACCTGCACCACTGAATAGTTCTGTGCATGGTAACTCAGACTGTGGTTACACATGACCTAAGTCATGCTGCATTTTGTCATATTTAATGTTGAATTTTGTGTATTTCAGCCTACCCACGAAGGCTACTTTTCTTGCCTAGATATCTGGACACTGTTCTTGGACTATCTCACTAGTAAAATTAAAAGTCGTTTGGCAGACAAAGAAGCAGTACTCAACAGGTATGCCAGTCATTCTCAACTTTGTTAGACTCAAGGCACCCCTCTGAAAATACCAGTTCTTAGCTTTTTCCTTCTTGGTTGACTGTAGTAACATATAACAATTCTTCTGTTGCAAAGAACTCAGAAAGATCACAATAGGTTGGAATGTTTTTGACATTTTGGAGACCTATTTGAAACCTGGGTTTATCTTGAAAATTGTATAGGTATTTGTATACCCAATAGTGGTCATCACCCTGCATCACCCTTAAAAGAATCTCTGGGCACCCCAGGATGCTACAGCACCCTGGTTGAGAATAGTCAAGGTGAGCAACACCAGCCTCTGTTGAGACACAAGAGCCTTAAAGACCGTGAGAATAACTTGGTCTATGTTGAGCGCTTGTTTGTTTGGTCTGTCCCAATTGTTATACCAAAATAGCATTTGTTACAGGGAGTCTCTTGTATTTTCTAGAATTAGGTTAAAAATTGCATTTCCTGCCCCCCCCCCCAGCAATTGTAACATGCAGTTTGGCTGGTGATCAGTTATATGTGCCTGTGAAATCAACAGACCATTACTGACACTTG
>NW_017729002.1:19799881-19800120 GCF_001723915.1 Gavialis gangeticus
TGGTCTGTCCCAATTGTTATACCAAAATAGCATTTGTTACAGGGAGTCTCTTGTATTTTCTAGAATTAGGTTAAAAATTGCATTTCCTGCCCCCCCCCCAGCAATTGTAACATGCAGTTTGGCTGGTGATCAGTTATATGTGCCTGTGAAATCAACAGACCATTACTGACACTTGAGAATTAAATCCTACTCTACCACGACAGTTTCATAGATTTCATAGACATTAGGGCTGGAAGGGA
>NW_017729002.1:19800131-19800733 GCF_001723915.1 Gavialis gangeticus
CCAGTCTGGCTGAGAAGTGCCTCCTCCCCAGGGGAGAGAGGTGGAGGCCATCCCTTTCCAGCAGCTTGCTGCCTCTCTCGCCAAAAAGCGGGCTGTGGTCATGGAATCCAAAGCCTTCCCGATTGACACCAGCACCGCAGTCTTTGGTTGGCTACATGGATCCTCCTCTCCCTCCTTAGCCCATAGCCCAAGACTGGGAGGATCAACGAGAACACCACCTGTGCCCCCAGACCCTTTAGCCCCGCTCCCGAATCCCTGTAGCGCCTCATGACCCGTCTGGGAGCGCTCCAAGCCGTGTCATTGGTGTCCACATGAATAAGGAGCATAGGATAGTGGTCTGTGGGCTGGAGGAGCTTTGGGATCTTCTCCGCAATGTCCCGGATGCAGGCCCCCGGGAAGCAGCAGACTTCCTGGACTAAGGGGTCAGGGTGGCAGATGGCCACCTCAGTGCCCCTCAGGATGGAGTCTCCCACAACAAACACCTTACGTTTTGTCTTGGGGAGAGTGGGGACAGTAGCTGCAGTTGAGCCTGTGTTGCCTGTGGGAGCTGGCAACTCAGCAGGCTCTGCTGGAGCAGCAAGAGGTGCGTACCTGTTGCTAAG
>NW_017729002.1:19805733-19830605 GCF_001723915.1 Gavialis gangeticus
GACCACCTTGGTCCATGCCCCTGACTGGACAGAGTGGGAGGTCCCAGAGTCCTCCTTTGTCCTGGAGGGAGAAGGTGGTCTACCCTCCAGCTCCCAGGGGAGAAGGGCCTGGCAGTAGGAGTTATGCCGCAGACTGCCAGGCTGAGTGAGGCGTGTGCATTCTTAGGTAAATGACACTGATGTGTTTAAACTTTTGCTTAAGCTGATAATAAATAAAGCTTTAAAAACCCTGATTTACTCACTGTGACAAACATGTTGGTGCCTGAGCATTAAAGCAAAAAATTAGGAAAAAGTAACTAGTATTTTTTTAAATGTTCTAAAACAAAAATGCCAAGGAAGTCAAATGTCCAGCTATTACTAAAGAATGTAATAAAAGAATAACACTATTAATGAAAAATCAGATTTTCTGCTTCCCTAATGGTATTAATATTGTTCATCGCCCCACATCACCCTTAAAAGAATCTCAGGGCACACTTAGTTGGTTTAATTGCAACTAGGATTTTAAAATCACCTTGATAGCAAATGTTGTTTGGGGTTTTTTGAGAGAGAGAGAGGTTCATCACTGTAATTTCAAAATATAGTGCCATCACAACTGAGCAGAACCTTAGATTCAGTATTCATATAAACCAAATTTTGACAACTCTTCCTCCTTTTGAAGGCTTGTCTACTTACCATTTTAACATAGTCAGCCCCCATTGCAGATAGTTTTGCTGCCATCAATTTGTAAGTACCAAAAGGCATGTCTAGTACCATCTTAACTGTTTAGCATGGAGAAAGTAGAGCAGGGCTTGAAACCCTTCCTCTTCTGTCATGTTTTGCTCTGGACTAAGAAAAGGAAGAAACTTTTTTTTTTTCAGTGAGCCTGCCAAATACAAATAAATTGCTTACCAAAGGGCATCCTGGCATCAAAAGTGCCAAGAACAAGTGCAGAGCCAGCTTCCAGCCAACTTATTCCTTTCAGTGTGGGAATTGCTTTCTTGCATTTAAATTCAGGTTCAGCCAATGCATGATTCTGCCTAACAATGTTGAGGCATGCTGCTCAATTTTCCTACCCTATACATAACCATATGACTAAAAAATAAAAGTGGATAAAGATATCAGTGTAGTGAAAGAAATCAGCTCGTGCAGTATTAGCTGGTCTTTGGAAATTATCGTATCTGTCTTTGACCATAAAAAATAGAATAATTCCCCTATAAGTGTAGTGCTATTTTTGCAGAAGTACCTGTTTTTAGCTATAGTTTCTGAAGCCACAACAAATATGCATGAAAATGTGAAGTGTTTACATGTTTTAATATGATAATGTACGTGTGGTTACACCACAGGAACAGTAGATGAAATTTCCTGTTCCCTGTGGCTTGCAAATTCTGAGTCTTGTCCAATAGTGTAACATGTACAAATTACCAAATCCAGGCTTGCATCATCTTTTTTCAGTAATCAACCAGTCGTATAGTAGCCCTTCACTGGAAGCTTCTAGCTGTTGCAGTCATGGGAACAGCTGATTATGGTGCAATTTATATTGCACAATGTTCTTATTTTCCATATTATTAATAGAGATTGCCAGCTTTCCAATCTGATCTTTCCTAGAGAAATGCATAATTGGAACTTGCTTCACAGTAGCTGTTTTCTAAAGGAAGAGTAGGGAACTTTTTGGATCTCAGGTAAATTGACATCCCTGTATGTCACCAGTGATGGCTGCATTCCAGCCTTGGGTTGCTCCATGCTGATTTTGCAATTTAGCGTTACTCATGGGTGATCACGGGGAAAAAGGTGTTTTGACTTTTGCGTGCTACATTGCTGCTTCTGGGAACAAATTAAATCTTTTAAGTGGGTGGCTGAAATGTGACAGTGATGATGAAAAAATTCTGACTTCCTTCCTGCGAGCAAGGACTGTATTCAAAACTGCAGAACACAAATGACTCCCATTGTAGCTGAACCTACAAATAGCCTTTATGCAAATAGCCTGTTAGAAACCATGCCTCTTACTTAGGTGCTTCTCTTTTAGAAATGTTATTAATTGCCCTTTCCTATAGTTTAAGCTAAGATGTAAGTGGTTTATGGGTGGCTTTTTAGTCTAACCTGTTGTGACTGGTGGTGAAGTTTAACTAGCTCTATCATAATATTTTTGTATTAATAACCATAGTCAGCACCTCTTGCTTTAATGGCAAGAATCGGATCTTGATCTTGACCAGTCTTGGCAGCATTTGAGAGAGCACTGTGACTACTCCTCTAAAAAGGAGTAGGCATGTAAGCTCTATTTAGTGAGGGGCAGCTGAGTCCTTTCACTAGAGAGTGTTCATTTTAAATCTGCCCTGGTAGTGCTTCAGTATATTCATTCCAGTTGCCCTTCTCATAACACCTGCTGCCTCTTCCCACTGGCAGTGGAGCTTTTTACTGCTTCTGTTGCTAGCTGTTTCCTGTCCAACTTTCACAGCTGAGGGAATGGGTGACCAGTTCATCATATGTAGCAGTCTAGAATGGCTTTCAGTTGCAGTTGTAAGACAAAAGCAGCTGTCTAATCTCTTCCTGGCAAACATGTCTGCAAGGCAGTGTTGCAGGCTCTTTCTATGCTAACCTTTACATTTATGCTCCTTCAGCTGTAGCTACTCTTCACTGAAAGGGGTCAGTATTCTAGTAGAGTACTTTTCTTAGTCTTTGGTTTTCTTTTTACTATGTCCCAGGTACGAAGATGCCCTCGTTTTGCTGCTGACAGAGGTATTGAAACGAATACAATTCAGGTACAACCAGGCACAGTTGGAGGAGCTGGATGACGAGACTTTAGATGATGATGTAAGAATGGGGGTTGGTAGGAAAACTGCAAGTCTTCATACTAAACTGCTGTGTCGTACTGAAAAACCAGGAACCTTCCTACCAGGGTCTAGACTGTTTTCCAGCATAGAGTCTGGAAAACTATTTCATTTCAATGCTTTCATTTCTTGCTGCTGTTATCTCCTGTATCTCAACAGTTCCAGTACGCCACTAATAATATGTGCCTAAACAATGCATTGGCATTCTCTTCCTTCCAGATCGAGCATTAGAGAGCAGCAGTGCAGAAGTATACGCTATTTAGGCAGCTCTTGTGTGCATAAAGTGAGAGAGAGTTCAGTGTGAGTTTTGAGGTTAAAAGGAGCACAGCATGCTGGGTGTTTAAAAAAAAGAGATTACTCTATGAAAGAGTAAAGCAGAAATGAGGCTTTTTGATGTCTGATTCTGTGATCTCATGACAAATGCAGATATATAGACCCAGATTGCCAGAGGTGTTAATGTGTTTGAACTCTGTTAAAATATCTGACTTTCATTAATTTGATTTTTATTGCCTAAATACTGCTTGAGGATCTGGCTCTTTATGCCTTTGTTGATATCGGTGCTTCCATATAAAGTTGCTGCACTTTAAGACCTGTTAATCATATTCTCAAATTTTAATATGATGTACTTACAAACAGGAGTGTGTCCATGTTCAGAAACTATACGCTATGCAAAAGGCCAGTATAAAAGAGACCACAGTCTACTCAAAAGGCCAGGAAGTGCCATGTGACATGGTTGTCCAGTTACTTTATACCATTAACAGATATTGAAAATGAAAGCTTGATCCAATATGGAGCCAGTTAGTTGTTCCTTCTCAGATTTGCTTTCAAAGTGGGAGAATCTAAAAACAGTAATTTTTGAGTTCTTGGATGTCTAGCAAGTAGCCAGCTCTGGCAGATACACTTCAGTCAGTTTTCCAGTCCCTAACTCAAACTAACTTAACATAGACTAGCTCTTTCCAGGTTGAGTAGAGGGAAGCACAGGTCATGCTTATCCTGGCATTTCTTCCCATAGCAGCAGACTGAATGGCAGCGGTACTTGCGCCAGAGCTTGGAAGTAGTGGCAAAAGTCATGGAGCTCCTGCCAACTCATGCCTTCTCTACACTGGTAAGTAGCTCTTCCGATGATAAGATTAAGTACCTTTGCACCAGCTTATGTCAGCTCCATCCATTAGGTTTTGTTGCACATTGCCTCTAGAAGACTGTCAAAAAAGAAGTGTAGGGATGTGCTTTTACATCCAAAACAGAGATCAAAACGATAAGTAAAATTTAGTGTAGGGGTGCACCAGTTAAAGATTTTTTGGGCCAAGACTGCTGGCTGATTATTAACGGGCCATATCAGCTGATACCAGTCCAACTGCTGATGTGCACCCTGGCAGCTTGGAGAGCAGCATCAAGCTGGTAAGTCCGTTGGGGGACAAGGGGTGGGGCAGGGGAGGGAAGAGGCATGGGAGTGGGGCAGATCAAGACCCCTGTGGTAATGGAGGAGTGGGGTTGGAGTTAGGCGCTGCCCAGCCAGGGCGGGCCGCATGATGGAGTCGCAAGCAATTCGTCCAGGGGGCACAGGGGGTGGGAGGTGGCTCCCACTGCTGTGCATACCCCTGGGAGAGACATGGGGTGTGTATGCCCCCTGGATCTCTGCACGGGGCAAGGCTGGGCTGCTGCTGTGAGCTGGGGCCAGGGGCAGCGCTGGGCTCTTCTCAGCAGGGGCAGGGTTAAGTCAGGGCTGCCAGAGCTGTCCACCCCGAGCACAGCCCCAGCCCAACCCCTGCCAGGAAAAACCTGGTACCACCCTGACCCGAGGGCACGTGCCCCCCATACCTCCCCCAGGGGTGCATGTAACAACAGGAGCCACCTCCCCATGCCCCCTGGACAAACTGCTCTTGGCTCCATCCTACACTCTGCCCCAGCCTCAGCCCCACTTTTCCCTCACTGCAGGGGCCTCGATCTATCCCTTCACTCCCCCCACCCCTTCCTGCAGCAGACTTACCAGGTAGGTGCTGCTCTCCAAGCTGCCAGACTGGCTGTGTGCATGCTGTAACTATGCACATGGCATTTATCAGCGACATTATCAGCCACATCTTTTTTCACTATCTGGAAGAAGTATCTGAATTCATTAGGATCAGCTGCAGCCATAGCAACTGCATTTGCTTAGAGATCATGTGTACATGCCTGGACTATGTTCCCTGAAAACTCCAATGATTGAAAAGAGAGAAAACAGCTCATTTTTTATAAAGTATTATCATTATGCTTACTGAGATTTCATTTGAAAGGAGATTGCTGGACTAATACAAGCCCAAGATCTGTTTGTCCATGAACATCTTTAAGGCTTGTGAAAATTATAGAACCATTTCTAATTCCGCTGAAAGTTGTGCTGTATGAATCCATGTATTGCAGTGTAGTAATAGTGCATGAATCAGCACCTTTCAGTTTGGTTTGCTCACTAATCTCTTCATTGTCAGTGCAGAGTGAATTCAAGAAGTAAATGGGTGACTTGGTGGAAAACGCATGACTTCAGATCAAGGGGAGATGGTTGAACAAATTCTAACCCTCGGATTAAACTAGTGTGCTGTATTGGGTTTATCTATGTGAACTGCCATCTCAGTACAGAATACCTTTTCTGCGAGCCTTGCTTAATGAATTCTTGGACATTAAATAATCCAAGAAAAACTTACTGAGTCTCATGTGCATGTTACAGTAGTTTGTAAAATGCTTCTGAAACATGCAGTGGGTCTATTGACTACTACTTGGTAAATGAAATTGGCTCCAGAATACATTGAACCACTGTACTTCTTGTCTTTAATCTGCTTGGTTCTGCATATCATGCCTGGTGCTGAGTGTGGAGTGAATGGCCACACTCTATTAGAGTGGCTCTTAGGCCTGCAAAGAGTAGCGATATGGGGCCAAATGCCCATAAAATTCAAAGGCTGTGATGCCTTAGTCAGAGATGATCCTGCCTCATGAGGTCCCTTCCAGCCTTACAGTCCTGTGATTCTAAGTCAAAACTATTGCTTCAGCCCCAAGGGCCATGACAGAATTTATAGCAGGAAAAAGATTTTTGCCTATAAACACATGTCCTTGCAAGTAAAAGTTGGAATAGAAGGGGTAGAAAGTGTACTTCTTTTGCTGACTAAAGTAGTGTTGGTCTAATAAAATGTATTGGATTTACCCAAAGAACCTTGTCTACCTATGTCCTTAGACCAACATGGCTACAACCTATACCCCTTCTTTTGCTGGTAGATGTGTTAGAGGAAAAATAAATATGCAGTCCTAACTGAATGCATTAGGTTTGACTTAGATGCCTGTAGTGTACATAACCCTATAATATTACTGTTAGAGTACCATGGTCTTCTGGGAAGCTAGCCAAGGTATTTCCTATACTTGGTATTTGAGTTGGCGTTCTCCTTCATGTTAGCATGTCCTGTTGCCAAGCTGAAGTGTTCCTAGTAATTAGCAATAGTTTGCCACAGATTGCGCGCTGTGAGGTTAATTTAATGCTCTGAGGGAAAGCAGCCTCTTAAGTCATTCATTCCCTCAAACCTTTTATCTGTGAGGATCCAGCCCACTGCTGTTACAGAGCAGCTGCAAGACTTCTTCAGTCCCTTTGCAATACAGTAACAGCAGGACTGGCAACCTTTTTTTTTTCTTTGACTTGTATATTAGGAGTGGCATTTAATCTTAATGAGGAGAAACTGATTTTGATGGGGTAAAAAGGTGCAATGAAAGTCTCTCACCCCCACAGCTGTGTACCCAACCTGATCCTGATCTGCAGCCCCTCCTCCTATTCTTTTTTGGGCCCCACACAGCTCTGGTCATTCATCTTGTAAGGACTGACAGCATCCCAGGTTATGTTGCTACTGCAGTATCTGGTGGCCATTCATGTCAAGATTGGGTACTGCTGGTAACATGAAAAGGACGGTTGTCACTGAAGGAATTTCTTTAACAAAATGACCTTTATGGGTTTGATGTGAGCTGTCTAGGAATGAAAATCTAGGGCCCCAGATCACTCCAGAACATACAAAGCTATCCTTTCTCCAAATAGGTTTTGCAAGACTTATTAGGAAGAAAAAACAGGAAGTAGTTTTTCTCTGGCTCAGACTAATTGCAGTTGAAAAGCATTGTTTCTGTCTGCACACTGAATTCTCTAATGTATTCCTTTATTTTTCAGTTTCCTGTTCTACAAGACAACTTGGAAGTATACCTAGGACTACAACAGTTCGTTGTCACTTCAGGGACAGGTAATTCCACTATCTAGTGTGTCCTTTCTCAGGTCCTTATTTAGTTGCGGGGGGGGGATATACCTTAAGCTGCTGCTTGCTTTTGAAAATGTTATTACTTTTACATCAATATCATAGAGGTTTGACCTTTTAGGATCTGAAATTCTTGGTGCTAAGCCCCTTTATTTTGCTTGAGGGTGTAGCATTCGGAAATCTGAATTTAATGTGTATGCTCTAAGTAATTGACTTTCCCCTTAAAAATGATTTAGCCTGATGTGTTTTCTTGTTAATTCTGGTACTTGAAACGAACAAACCTGAAGTGTTAAGAGCTGAGATGCAGCACCAAGATATAAAAGTAAGGTCACTCAATTGACAGTTAACTGTTTTCCCTTAAAAACTCCATTCAGGAAGTGCTTGTTTTTGATCTCATATGGAGTCTTGGGAGCTGCTCTAATTAAAATGTCCGCAGCATCTCATGTATTCAGTGTCCTATGCTTCAAAATGGCGGTGAGGGCGTTTCAACTAAAGCTCGTTGAGTGAGGTTTACTTAAAAGTGCCCCTGCCACCATTTCAAAATGTGGGGACACAGAATACATGCAACACTGTGGACATTTTATTCAATCAAGTTTGCTCTGATGCATTTGAATTAGAACATGTCAGAGCAGGTGTTGGGCACATATATAGGTGCCCTTTGTGCCTAAATGCCGTTCAAGAGCCTCTCTGTCCCAGACTGGAGCAGGTATTGAACTATTTCTATCCAACCAGTCATTTAATCCAGTGGTTTCCAGACCTTTTAACCAACAGGCCAGTGCCAACCCTTTAAACTTCTTACTAACCTTTATCAAAATGTTTAATTGAAAGTGCTGTAAAGGCATGCAAGAACCAGTGTGATCCCCAAAGCACATTTTGGGAAGCATTAGTTTAATGCAAAAATGAAAAAAAATGACAGTGCTTCACTACTTGTGCTTAGTAACTGCTTCTAATAACTGAGGAAAAAGGAGAAATATTGAATTTTATTGAGACTTAAAGGGAAAGAGTATTTAGCATACACAAGCATGGGATACAAGTTTTTAACTCTTTAGGCCCAGAGTATCAAACTCATTTTGCCTTGCAGACTGGATCCAGGACACGGGCCTTCTAGCTGCAGCTGTTAGACCTGCAGTGTCAGCCTGGCCAGCAGCCAGGGGGTGAGTGCTGCTGAATTTAGTTGCCAGCAGCAACTGAAAACATGAAATTACGCAGCACCATTCAGCCCCCCTGGCAGCTGGGCCCACTGATGCTGCTGCTCCAGCAGCCATGGCAACAGAACTGAGCAGTGACAGTATTAACTGCTGGCGGCTGTGGCTAAAATTCCAGTGGGTCAGATCTGGTCGCTGTGGGGTGTATGTTTGGCACGCTTGCTTTAGTAAATACCAGAAGTTTTAATTGGCATATTAAGACAGGTAGTAGAATCTGTTCTCTCTCAAATATCACCATAGGTATATGTTAAGACATCACGTAAGTTGCAAACAACCTAAAATACAAAATATACAGACTACAGATTCTCTGAATCTGTGTTGCATGCTGACAGCAAACCTCTTTATTTTTAAGCTGTTTTATTTGTTGAATGCCTGGCCCCCTTCTCAGGTATTTGGGTGTTTTTTCAGGCAGCTCTGGCCACCCTAATGGGTCAGAAGAGTAGGGTCATGCATTGTGTAGACAGGTTTCAGCCAAAATATTTGCCATTTCAGGCTTGTGTTCTACTCCCTGTTTATAATCACAGTTTGCCTTTAAACTAATGCACACCTGCTGGCAGATGGCTATAGTCAGTGGTGTGTAATGATAAGTTTTTCTGGAACTGGTTTTCCAGTTGTTGGGGGTGGTTGGGAATGGACACTTTAGATTTAAGTACAATTTCAGGATTATACAATGTGGTGCTGGCTTAAAGGTTTTGCATCTTGAAATGTTGTAAAACCGATGCTAATTATTTACTTCAGTCCTGAGACATGAATAAAAGGATTACATGAAAAGCAAGGAGCTTGTTTTCTATCATTGTCCTCGGTCTACATGTGCAGCATGCATTTATTATGTAATAGGGCTCTGATTTGGGAGGGGTACACTGCACTGCTGAGAAGTGCATAGATAATGTATATATTTACACAAACTAATCGGCAATTGAGCATCAGAGAAGATGCACATAACTTTCTGAATTTTAAATTATCTGGAAGATGTGAAGTCAGCCACACATTGAATTAATTCAGAAGCAAATGCACTCAAGTTACAAATGTGTCTGTCACTATTTTTCTAAGAATTTTGAACTCTTGCTCTGCAGTGAACCAGCAGAGGGAGCTTGAATTAATTGCCTTTTACTCCCAGAACTGAGATCATCCTTTTTTTATGTCAACATTAACCAGAAAAGGCCTTTGAATTTCAGCTTAATTCCAAGCAAAGCAAAATATATATGCAAAAGGCTAAAATGGGTGGGAAAGATTGTCAGCCTTTTTCAAAAGGGCGTTACAAATGAGTGGGCATCTGCTGAACCCTTTAAATAGCTTTATTCAGTTTCAGCCCTGAGCACCATCCAAATGAAAGAAGTGAATTGAGATCCACTGGAAAGAATGGTAAATTAAAGAGAATGTGTGTAATGTAATTAGAGTAAACTCTGCATTTCCTGTAGCTCCATAATTAGGTTTCTCATCTCAAAGAGCGTATTTATTACAGATATAAGGCTACACGTTTTGTATTTTAAAACTTTTGTGAGAAAAAGGACTCCATGCTGCCTGCATTATAATCGATGATTAACAGCACAGCAAAACAATATCTATACTCAACTTTTTACTTGCTTCACCACTAATGGACCACAATGTCATTTCAGGTCATAGACTGAATATCACTGCAGAAAATGACTGCCGGCGTTTACACTGCTCTTTGAGAGACCTTAGCTCCTTGCTGCAGGCTGTTGGCCGTTTAGCTGAGTACTTTATTGGGGATGTGTTTGCTGCCAGATTCAATGATGCCCTTACAGTAGTGGAGAGGTAGGCAAAAGGCCATTGCATTGGGAAAGAACTTTATGATCCCTCCACAAATACCTGGGAAATCCTAAAAGGCATTTCAAAGTGTGCCACTGCTCCAGGAGCAAACTTATTTCTGCCTAAAGTTACATGCCATTAAAACCATGGCACAGATAACTCAAAGCCAGTGTGCCAAGCATTATTGGCTATTTCTTTTATCAGTCTAGAATCCTTGAGTAGATCTCCCATCTTGTATACCTTGAAGTTCCTAATGTTTGAGTTAAGCAAAAATCAGTTCAGAACACTTCAGCAGTCACCAGGAATTCCAGGATTCCACTTCTCTGGTGTAGCTACAGTTATGTTTCTCATATGAGACAAGACAGTCAGATCTATGCATTTCTCAAAACAAAATTTCTAGGAGACTCCTTATTCAGATAGAGATATCTGTAACAGCCAAAAATCAGTCTTTCATTTGATTATTCTTTCTAAATTCTAAATAAGCTCATGTATAACCAGTGATCATTTGTATATATTTTTCAAATTCTACAATTTAAAAAGTCCTGCATCTGTTTGTAAAAATACACTGTATGGTTTCTTGCACCACAAACAAATGGCCCTTTTGTGTTTAATGTAGGTCTTGCGTGTCTGCATCAATACTTGGTCAGTGTGCAGTCTTGCCAAACACCATATTCAGATAAACTGCAGAAATGTACAAGAATATATTTTACAGTCTTTTTATGTGCCCACTGATGTGCTGCTTCTTTGGCAGGTTGGTCAAGGTAACGCTGTATGGGTCCCAGATAAAACTGTACAACATAGAAACAGCTGTGCCATCTGTATTGAAACCTGACCTTATTGATGTGTAAGTATGAGACCTACTACAAAACCCATAACAAAATTGCAGGCTTTTGAAAGGTTCTACATATATTACTCCTAGTAGTGTCAAAACTCATGAGTGCAAGTAAGATAGTAACTAAATTCAGGTCCCGTATGTCTTTCCTCTGGGAGAAGGTCCTCAAGTAGCTAGGATTTGTGTTTTGTCTCCACTTAATTTCTAGACCATATGTGAAATGCCTACCAGTGGCTAAATGCAAAGAAGTTTTCTTGAAATTGGCCCAAGGTCAAAGCTAACTTGCCTATCTCAAATTTATGCTCTTAACCTGGCTGCCAGTGCCATTCACATAATGAGATTTTAGTTTAAGAAAAAGATAATTAAAGTTGGAGAAAAGAAGTCATCCTAGTCTTTGCTGTAAGCCATCCTGAGCCTTTGTTGGAGCGGGTTGCATATGAATCAAATAAAAATTACAGGCCACAGCACCTTCTATACTGACCATCTGGAAGCTCAAGGCTCTTAGAGTCAGCAAAATGGTGGCATCTTATTGAATATACCAGCTTTGTACCTACTGTCTATATTGAGTGACACAGCAGTCAGGTACTATAACATTTTCTACAAAGCCTGTGTGTACCTATGTGAAAATGAGCTGGGTTCTTGGGAGTAGTAACAAACTTTATATCAGAACTTTTAACCTAGTAGTTAGAATTCCAGAGGTAAATTTTGCAGTCCCACAGAAGGTAATGTACTTGCATTTCATATTACACAGGATGGAATTTGAGCCCTCAGTCACTTACTGGTTGCCATACAAAAGCCAAAACACGGCTTTACTGAGTCACAAAGTATGTGCCTTTAAGCTGCAAGCCTATTTTAAGCTACAAAATGAAACAGTTTGATGCCAGAGTTGATGTTAAATGTAGAGCTTTAGTGCCATTTTAAAGTAGCATTCCACTTTGGCCTGTAAAGGTTTCTGTCCAGAATAGCCTTGTGTTGGACAAGGCTTTATTTCCTGCAAGCTGGCATTTTGTGAGCAGGGTTTAAGCATGGTCTTAAAAGTGCTTGAGATGAGCCCTTTGCTTTGTGATTCCGTATGCATATCAAACTCCTGAAAATCCCTATTGGTAACTCATTTCATCATTATGGTTCCTTGAATCTCTTTGCAAATATTATTCACTTTGGAATAATAGTATCACTTTCAATCTGAGCCTACCTCTTACCTTAAATACACCTTTTGTCCCTTTCCGTGGCACCTCTGGCAGACTAGAATTCTTCTGAGTTGTTGGTTGGTTTGCATTTTAATTCTGTTGCTATCCATTGTCTAATCCTCCTGTCAGTCCAAACAAATACATAATGCCTTAGTCTGACATCAGTTGAAGATGGATACTTTTACTACTTCAGTAACAGAGGGAAATAACTTGCATCTCAGCCTTCTTTCCTTTTACTGTTATTGGTGAGACCTATGGCTCTTTCTGTGGCATTGAGACAAATAATAAAAAATCAGTATCAATCCAGTAGATGATTTTACCTGACCTTCCTAACTTCAGGGTCATCCTGATCTATTGTATTTGAGGAGTAGCCAAAGAGTCCACTTATACCCAATTCATTTTGACACACCTGAAGTTTAAAGTAATCAAGACAAAAGCAGCATTTTATTCCTGGTTTCCATTGACTGAATTGTTAATCCTTGGGTGTGATAATCCTGTGAGCAGTGATAGAGAGTAGAGTTGAGGTGGACAGAACCTGCAGACAAGTATTTCTATACTTTCACATGTTTTAAGTATAGCCTCTGTTTTGAATTTCTGGGTTCTCTAATGCTTGGCTGAGAAGTGTTGAATGAACATGAATGTTCCTGAAGGGCTCCCATCCCTGCAAGTAACACTTACCTAAGGAAATTAAAGATGAAAATCCCTTTCTTGAGAATTTCCCTGGCTTTTTCTAAAATGTGTTGTTCGGTTATGAAAGCCCTGAAGAGTTTGCAATCTGTGTAAGACCAAGCTATAGTCAGCTACCCAGCATGCTTCTCTCTCTTCTTTCCCCACATCCAACAGAAAGCTATGTGGACATGGGGCACTTACAGTGGAACTGGCTGATTTGAGAGTGACATGCAGACTGCAAGAGCCAAGTTCCTGTTGCTATTCTCCCATCTTAAAAAACAAAACAAAAAAAGATTGCTTGTTTGTTCTCACCTCCCTGCCTGACTGGTGACAGCCACAGCAGGAGGAAGTACTCCAGAATTTCAAATGTTAGCATAAACTGCATGTAATGCTAATGTGCACTCTGAAAATAAAACAAAAACAACTTTTCCAAATGTATGCAGAGATCCCAGTTAAGTAGATATAGCAGTGCACAATTTTAATGACATAAACTCTCAGCTTGATTTCATGTCAAAGAAGTTAGCAGAAATCTTTTAAAAGTGTAGCCTCCCAGCTTGTCTACATTAGTGTAGTCCAGTTTGCTTCAAACTTTTTAGAAAAAACTCTTGTGCATGTGTGAAACTTCCAACGTGACAGAGGTAGTTTGTCTTATAATGGGAAACCTTGTGACAGCTTTCAATGAAGGTGAGCAATCCCTTCCCTAGTACCCCCTCAGGGATATATGCTGTATTTAGGACTTCTACAATCCTATTGTTGTATTACTGGAATGCTCTTTATCATCTGTATATTATATTTTGGTTTCTCCTCCTAGCCATGCTCAGTCGCTGGCAGCATTGCAGGCTTACTCTCATTGGCTAGCACAGTTCTACAGTGAAGTCCATCGACAGAATTCTGAGCAGTTCATCTCTCTAGTCTCCACTGCCCTGGAAGCAATTATTCCACTCATCAGCTCGAAGGTATCTTCATCAGAATGGCTTAATGATGCTGTAAGAAACTAGATATACCCTAAAACTAACATCCAGGGTTCTATGTGAGTGGGCATGTGGCATTCTCAAGAGACCTCACTCTTCCTCTGTGGATTTTGCAGGCTAGTCCTCAGGATGGATGAATCTGGAAGGGAGATTAAATGTGTCAATACAGTACATTTGTCTACCTCTCAGGGCCATGGTGATATCTTATGTGAGGTGTAGTGGAAGTTTGTCATCAATTAAAAAAAAAAAAAATAGCATTCAGTAGCATGATAGAGATAAAGGGCAGCCAATTGCTGCAAGAGCAGCCTGTTAGGAAAGGCTTAGTAACAGAGGTCTAATTATTTTTTGGCTCCTTTAATCTGAGATCCTGGACAGACCTTGAAGTTCTTCAAGGGATGAATAAACAGATGTACACACGCTTTGAAATGCTCCAAAAAATAACCTGGTATAAAACAACTAATTTTCACAAGTGCTTTAAAATTTGTGCTCCCTGTTATGTATGCAAGCTCCACAGAGCATGGCAGAAGAAGGGCTTGGTCCTCCACAGTGATTCCCTGCTCCACGGGCCCTTTGGTCTCCTGGTTCCAGGGTCTCCAAGGCCTCATGCTGCTCCTGGCTCTGGGGAGAGGAGTGTGTTTTGGGAGAGCAGATTTGAATACCTAAGAGAGTGTTTGCTGACTGTTGCCTCCAAGGAAGAGAGGGTCAGAGCACAGCAGCCCTTGGGAAATGGGTGCAGAGGTGTTCTGACACTGCGCCTCTGAAACTAGGAAAAGTATGGAGGGGCACTCTGGGAGAGTGCACAAGACAGTGTGTTCATTCACAGTGCTGTACTCACTTCCCCCCGCCCTTGGATGGGACAGGGGGTGTAGCAGATCCACAGGATGCAGAACCTCTTTCTTATGCCCCCTGACTGGAGAGAGCATGCCACTATATGCATTGTGGCAATTTTGAAATGCTCCTGTTAAGAGGCATGGCAGGGGGCTGTAAATCTAGCTGAAACGCTTCAATTTTGGAGCACTTCAAAGTTCATATGCCTTTTAAAGCACTTCATATGTCATGTCTGTCTCCATTCTAAGAGTGGAGAAGTCTCTGTTATCCGTATTAAGGGGCTAATCTGCATGCTGATTTTTAGGCTACTAAGTGCTGAATTGTGCAAGTTTCTGTACATGTTTGTTGTAGTGACTTGTTTCTGTCATGAAGGATCTGTACATTTGAAAACTAGTCCTGTGTCCTAGAGAATCTGTTCTTTTGTCTTGGCATTAAGTTATGGTAGATCCTGGACATGTGCATGTTCTATTTCAGGTGCAGGAGAAGTTGCTGCTGTCTTCATGCCACTTGTTAGTTTCTTTAGCCACCACAGTGCGGCCTGTGTTTTTGATTAGTATTCCAGCAGTCCAGAAGGTGTTCAACCGGATCACAGACACCTCTGCTCAGCGGCTTCCTGATAAGGTGATGTTTGATGCTTAATGCAAATATGGGATTTGGGTGACTGGGGAAACAAGTGCCACAGCTCTTACTATTGGGGTACAGTAGTTTCAGGGAAAGATCATTGTTACTCCTGGATTCCTTAATCATTGTGCACAGAAATCCAAGTGATTTGGCTGTCAGTGGCCTTTTGTTTTCAATGTTAAATGGGGAGAAGAATGGAATTTTGAATCTCATGTAATTTCATCTTAATTTCCTGTAATGTGACTCCTGCCTTTTCTAAGCTGGCCAGAGCTTGAAATTGTATAGCCCAGTGCTACCTCTGACATATGGGATGGATACCTCAATGTAGATTCTTCATGAGGCCTTTTGTATTTGCAGCTTAAGCACTACTGTAATACAAAGTGAATATTTAAAGACCTTTTAGAGACCAGGATCTTGTCAGGACTGGACAAACATGATGTACATCAGTCCTTAAGAGCTAATGGCATAAACAAGATGGGGTGGCAGAAAAGTAATGTTGTTCTTATTTTACAGATACAGTACTAAAGCACAGATTGAATTGCTGAGGGTCCTGCAGAAGATGTGTAGTAGAGTTGAGAGCCAAACTCAGTTCTCAGTTGGAGGCTGAAGCCTTATCTAATTGTACTTTTCTAGTTTGCAGGATAGTTATATTTCAGTTGAGTTCAACTTCTCTGGTTAAAACTTTTTCTTATTTGACAACTGTAAGATCTCCTAGGGTAGAGTTGCACTCCAGCATAAAGTGAGCAACAGGTCCTTTACAGCTCTGTTGTACCAAAGCTTAGTGTCTCTTTGCTTCCAGGCTCAGGTACTGGTCTGCAGAGCACTTTCAAATGTGTTGTTGCTGCCATGGCCAAATCTCCCAGAGTGTGAACAGCAGTGGGCAGTTCGTTCAACCAACCACACCAGCCTAATCTCTGCCCTCACAAGGGAATACCGCCAACTAAAATCCAACACCATCCTACCACAGAGGAAAGTGCAGCTGGAAGACAGTAAGTGCTTAGGTCTCTAATATAGCACTTCTGTCTCTTTTAGCAATTGATGCAACCATTGATGAGAAGGCCTTATTAAACATTTGTTCCAATAACTGTACTTCCTGGTAAGCTTGTGTTTGGTGACTTTTTTGAGAAAAAAGGATAGCAGCAGTTATACCAACTGTGGCATGCAGCCGTTCCCATCTCTGCCGCCAGCCACACAGCTCCAATCACGGCTCTGTGGCAACAGTGGGAGGTTTTGTATGCAGGGCAGTCACCGCTGGCACAGGCGGTCCCACAGGCAAGCGGCAACGTGGCTACAACCAACACCCGGTGTCCTTATGCTATTATGTTAAATATCTAGATTGAAAGCAGTGTTGCCAAAGATTATACCTATGAAAGTGACAGTATCTTGAAGAAACTTTTGTTTTCTCTTAAGCCTCAATCTCAAATATCCTTGAAGAGCAAGTTTGAGACATCCTGGTCCCTGCTAGCTAAAAAGTTTCTATGCAAGTTTTCATGGCTTTTGGTTTGAGGATCGTTCTACTAAGAAATATCTGAAACTCCTTCATCGCTTACAGCTGCAGTAGCAACAGGGGCTCCAACCTAGCTCATTCGGATGATATGGGCTTATATTTAAGAGATGAGAGAGGTGTATTGAAGGGTGGGCTAAAGATCCTTAAGGGTAAAGGGTAACATTAGAAAATTGCTCTATAGTTTCAGGTAGCTTGCACTCTCCTCACTGTGGCATTTACATAGTGCTTCTTTGCAAATCTTATTCCTGATGTTGTTTTCATGAACTCAAAATTAACCCCAGGTATCACACTGCCCCCCAATATGTTTGTTCAGTTCCCTTGTCTGGCCTTATTTTAACCAGCAGTGCATCTAAAAGAATCGCTTCCCCCACTCCTAGTCCTTGCCTCTTAATAGAAGCCAGTATCCATTTGAGCACTGATTTGAAAAAAGATGCTTAAACATACTAAGCTAAGCATGTGAGTAGTGACTTCAGTGAGAGAGAGTGTGTGTGTGTGTGTGTGTGTGTGTGTGTGTGTGTATCTTTAAATTAGGCACCCAAGCATCTTCTTGAATTGGGAACTTGATTTATAATGTAGTTCTCTCATCTCTGAAAAGTATTCTAGGGCTTAGCCACTATTAATACAAATGAATAACTTTTGCCTCATTCCCCCCGACTTTAAAAGATGAAGTCCTGAGAAATGTCATAATTTTTCTCCATCTTGATTTGCAGCCAAAGTGATCATCCATCAGACACTAAGTGTCTTGGAAGATATTGTGGAGAGTATTTCTGGAGAGTCTACCAAGTCACGACAGATCTGTTATCAGTCACTGCAGGAGTCTGTCCAGGTCTCGCTAGCCCTCTTCCCAGCTTTCATTCATCAGTCAGGTATAACCATAGGGCAGGCTTTAATGCTGTGAGTAGCTTTTATGATATACTGGCAAATTCCAAGGTCCATCAACACACAATCTATGTGCATGAAGTGCTTGGATTTGCTTTGCTTAAGTGGAACACAAATTCATATTGCTGGTATCTCTTTATTCGGGAAGTTGTAGGTTTGGCTGTATCCTGGATCAGAAAAGGATTGGAGAACATTCAGCAGGAAATGTTCTTTGCTTAAATGGCTGTTCTGCCATCTGTTCAGGACATAGCTGTAGAGGTCTGCAGTATACCAAATCCACAACATTCCAGCGACTTTCATTTTTGCTGTCCCTTAACAGATGCACTGTAGTCATGAAGGGCATTTCAAACTAGCTGAGGTGTTCATGAGTGAAAAATGTTTTTTGATTTCAAATATG
This sequence comes from Gavialis gangeticus, assembly GCF_001723915.1. NCBI lineage: Eukaryota > Metazoa > Chordata > Crocodylia > Gavialidae > Gavialis > Gavialis gangeticus. Next base: position 19,823,651 of record NW_017729002.1, read on the forward strand.
CTGTCTGGCTGTAAAATATTTTGTCTGGTATATACCATTGTCTTCAGAATGTTAAAGGCATAGTCCTACTAAGACTGCAAGATTTGGGCCTGTTTTAAGGGCAGCTTGAAGAACCTTGTTTGCCTGTCTGGTCTTCAGCTGGACCCCAGTTGATTTTAATTAGCTTGGTTTATATTACACTAAGGCAGCTGAAAGGTCAAGGGGTGCCAAAGTACAAGGGCATCAAGAAAAGCCATTGAGGGCTGTGTTGCAAAAGACAGGTGGCAGCTTCTGCAACAAAGCAGGAGCATATGAAATGGTACCCTAGACATAGCCAAGAGCCATGCACATATAGAGAAGTAGGAAACTGGGTGAGGGAAAAGATTAGATGAAGGGAAAATTTTTAATACGAACAGCATCCAGTTGGGTAAGCTAGTGTCCTTAATCCAGGCCATTGCTATATGGTGAACAGCTAGCTGACAGTGCAAAGGCACCTTTGGTGTAAGCGGGCTCCTAGACTGACATAATCTGTAGAGTCATGTGCAATGAAGGAATTGAAAAGCGACAGCCGTAATATGGATACCCAATCCAGTGCGTTGGTACTAGCACTAAACTGTTCAACTCTGCAATGCTAATCATTTAAGCACACAACCATGTGTTGGAAATTACCTCTGAAGTCAGCAGGCTGTCTTTAATTTTTACAAGAAACAAATTATATTATGTCTCTTCTTCTCCACCTCCAACCCATATAACTCCTGATCTCATGTTACTTCCTGTTGACCTTTGAACTACCAGGGCTTGGTCTAAGCCAGTGATGGCCAACTATTTTGGCAGGCAGGCCACGAATTAAGCCCTATCCCCAGAGGCATACTTGATCATTTACTCCTGGGTGTCCGAATGGAGACAAAAGGATCAAGCCTCAGAGCAGGGCAGGGGCAGACCTGCTGCAAGAGGAGGTGCTAGGAGACAGGTTAACAGTTCCCTGGCCCTGCAACTGCCACTTTTTTTATAGTGAGCAAGGGTATAAACTGTTGTTAGTGCTGTCATCTTTGGTGGTGCTGGCTGAATGCATAATGGCTATTCCAACTTGCCTCTCTGCCACAGGTGTTGGACCCGGTGGGATAGTCTTTTTAAATCTTTGGCACCAGCTGTAAGTCTTATTTGTGCTGGGAACCATCGTGGTAAATCCCAGCATCAAGTGATAAAGGAGAATCCAGCATAAGAGGAGCAAATCACTAACGAAATGAGCATTTTTATAGTGCCTTAATGCTATGCTTCTTAACACCTTCTCTTGACCTTGTCGTTGCTGTTGTAGATGTTACTGATGAGATGCTGAGCTTCTTCCTGACTCTGTTTCAAGGATTGAGGGTACAGATGGGAGTGCCTTTCACTGAGCAGATCATACAGACCTTCCTAAACATGTTCACCAGGTACTTTGTCACACCTATCAATTCATCTGTCTCCTGTTGATGAGAAGTTTTTTTTCTGGTCCCTGACAGAGAGCTGTTCTATTTCAGTAAGCTGCTCATGCAGTAAAAATTCTCAATTGTCTAGTGTCCAAGTGTGTTTGTTAATTTTCAACCTTCTCAAAGTACTGCAGTTTTTTTCCTTGTGCAGAGACTAAATCAGTTGGGGGGAGAGGGGAAAAATATGTGAAATCCAATGTAATTTTAAGTAAACTGCTCAAAAAGCCATTGTGTATCAAATGTTCATGCTCCTTGTAAATAGGTGGTAGCAGCATTTATTGTCTGAAATTCAGAGAGGTAAGACGTGTTCAGGAATGACTCTCCTCCCTGGACCTCTCCAGATTGGGAAGTTCTATTTCTTTGAAGGAATGCCCCTTTCTAAGCAGCTGTGTACTGCACCTGCCCTATGACCATTAAGTAGCTCTGGTGCCTGGTTCAGAGAAAGATAGGTTTCCCAGGTACTATTCCATAGTGACTTATGTTGGATGGGTGCAAAATGATTGCCCACTATTTATTACCATGAAGTCTGGAATCTGATGGTTTGAACTGCATTAAGTAAATGCCAAAGCTGTTGTCTAAGAAACCCATCAAGCATGATGCAGTGTACTGCAGGTGTGCATGCCCCTTCTTTACGGTTATTTAAGGTCTGGATTAGCAGATGGTTTTGTGCCCAAAGTGTGTGAAGTCTATGGAAGCTTGGGGTGTTTTATTTTGCTCCTTGGTTATAGACCCTCCTCTCCTGAGACTTACTGCAGTGGTACCCAACCCCCGGGCTGCAGCCCGGTACTGGACCGTGAAGGGTTGGCTGCCGGTCCACATGAGAGTTGACTGCCGTGGACTGAAAGTGACCACAGACTGGCAAATTGCGCACCAGCAAGCTACAGACTGGAAGAGACTGGCACACTGTGGACCCACAGTATGCCTGTCACTTCTGGTCCACGGTCCCTTCCAGTGTGCAGTTTGCTGGTCCTCAGCATAAAAAAGATTGGGAACCCCTGACTTATTGCACTCATCTAGCTATATTCAGATGTTTTAAATTCAGTTCAGGTAAACTTTACGTCTCCTTCTGACTGACTTTCAAGAAGGCCTGTATGCAAATGACTCTTCCCCCCCCCCTCCTTTTTTTTAATAGAGAGCAGTTAGCAGAGAGCATTCTCCATGAAGGCAGTACTGGCTGTCGAGTGGTTGAGAAGTTTCTGAAGATACTACAAGTAGTAGTTCAAGAGCCAGGCCAAGTGTTCAAGCCTTTCTTACCCAGCATCATCTCACTGTGCATGGAGCAGGTCTATCCCATCATTGCAGAGGTAGGACAACTCCTACGCAAAGTGGTACTTTGAGTGGGAAGAGAACAGAAATTCCTTCTTTTCATATGACCTCAGTTGAAGTCACCAGGTTAGATGCTGACTGTATATGGGCAGAGGCTGAGGTTATTGCCAAGTAGCTGTAACAGCTAAATTTGTGGATATGTTCAAAGCAGAACTTCAGGAATCATAATTTTTGTGGCAGTTTTTTTTTTCCATGGCCCATGTGGATATTGGGTTCCACAGGCTTGTAACTGGTGGCATATTAAGAAACAACCAGCATAGCTTTGTTGAGGGAAAGTCATGCCTAACAAACCTGGTGTCCTTCTGTGACCAGGTAACTAACCAGCTGGATATAGGACGTGATTTACATCATCTACCTAGACTTCAGCAAAGCCTTTAATACTGTTTCCCTTGAGTTTCTCTCAAGTTAGAGGGTACTGGCGTAGACCAGTCTGCAGCAAGGTGGGTTGGCAGCTGGCTCAGAGGCCAATCCCAGCGAGTTGTAATTGATGGGATGGTCTCATCTTGGAGGGCTGTCTCGAGTGGTGTCCCCCAGGGATCAGTGCTTGGGCCCATGCTCTTTAACATCTTTATCAATGACTTGCATGAGGGAGTGGAAAGCACAATGATTATGTTTGCAGATGACTCCAAGCTGTGGGGAAGTGCAGGAACATCTGAGGGATAGGGAAAGGATCCAGAATGACCTGGACAGACTGGTCCTATGGGCTGAATGGAATCAGATGAGGTTCAGTAAGGACAAGTGCTAGGTCCTTCATCTGGGTAGGAAGAACCCTTATCATAACTGTATGATGAGGGGTGGTCCCCTGGCTGACACTGCATCTGAAAGGGACCTAGGGGTGACAAATGACCAGAGGATGAATATGAGCCATCAGTGTGATGAAATTGCTAGCAGGGCAAATAGAGCTCTGGTATGTATCAGCTGATGCATTGCAAATATATTCAGAGAGGTGCTCCTCCCCCTTTTTGGCATTGGTGAGGCTACAGCTGGAGTACTGTGTCCAGTTCTGGGCACTGCACTTCAAGGATGTGGATAAGCTTGAAAGGGTACAGAGAAGGGCCACCCATATGATCAGGGGCCTGGAGGATAGGCCCTATGAGGAGAGACTCCAGGAACTGGGTTTGTTCGGTCTGAGTAAGAGAAGACTGAGAGGTGACTAAATAGCCATCTACAAGTACATCGGGATGAACACCAAGATCTAGGGGAGCAACTCTTCAGAAAGGCACCCCTTGGGAGGACAAGGTCCAGTGGGCACAAGCTAGTTGAGGAAAAATTTAGGCTGGACAGAAGGAAAAACTTCATTTCCATAAGGGTATCTAGAATCTGGAACACACTCCCAGCAGAGGTGGCAGTAGTCACCATCCCTGGAGGTGTTCAAGAGGAGGGAAACAAGTATCTCGTTGAGCTCATTTGAGCCCAACTACCTCCCGCCCATGGCAGAGAACCAGACTTGATCTTACAGGTCCCTTCTGGTCCTACTATTCTATGATTCTATGCACTAGAAGAAAATACTTTCATGCTATCTAATGGCACGTCTTGCCTCGAGTTCTGCCCTGAACGGCCACTTGCCATGTTACATGGAAGAGTTCTTGGCAGTGGAGTCTGTTGAAATAGTTTTCATGTCAGCCAGGAATCTGTTGTAACTTTTTTTTCTTCTCCCCTCTAGCGCTCATCTCCTGATGTGAAAGCTGAACTTTTTGAGTTGCTTTTTCGGGTCCTGCATCATAATTGGCGGTACTTCTTCAAATCTAATGTTTTGGCCAGTGTTCAGAGAGGAATAGCAGAGGAACAAATGGAGAATGAAGCACAGTTCAGTGCCATTATGCAGGTAACTCAACAGCTGTTTGCTAAATAAGAATTTCTGCTTTCTCTGGTCACTGCAACAGGTAGGTAAATACTGAGGGTTGACTCAAACTAAATTTAACATGAATGAGTTCCTGATATTAAATGTGAACTGAGGAAATGTCAGTTAACACATGGCACTTGTGGTTTTGAAGGCATAAGATGCAGACTACCTTAGTATTTGGAAAATAAAGGACAGTAAACACTTTTAGTTTGGGGAGGGGTCAATTTGCTGCATAACTTTATACTATATAATAATAAATTAGACCCAGCCTTCAGAACTTAAAACATCACTGATGTGGTAGTACAGAGCAGTAACAAGTCTTTCAGATTTGCAGTAAGACAAGCTGTCAGTTGAGAAAAGCTTGTAGAGTCCCAAACTGTCCCCTGGGTTTATATTAACTTGTTATTGTAGGGTGTTCCACTGTATGCATTTCACTGGTAATTCTGTAGAATAGAGAAAAGAAAAGTTATCGTACTTCAATCAAATACCATCTCCATTGGTCAGCCTAAAGACTTCTTTGTTCTGAGTTTTCACTTTGACACTTGTCAGAAGTGGTAGAACCTGGGGCTGTGCTTCCCCTTTAGTAACAGAATTAGGTCTCCAAAACAACGATCCCAAGACCAGCAAAATTTAAACCATCCTCTTAATCAGTAGCTGATAGAGTTAGTGATTGGAAGATCTATGCCCTTCACCTTCAGCCCACTTTAGAGTAAACAGAGGTCTTGCAGCATGCCCTGGAAGTCCCTAATCCCTGGGTTACTGAGATCTGCTAGGGCTCAGAGTTAGTTTGTGCACTTCTGGTTGAATTACACAGAGCTGCCCAAGCATTTGTTCTTGTACTGTTCTGACCAGGTAACTCATGTTGCACCCTTTCATGTTAGGTGGCATTCACTCAGTAATCAAAGTGTTAGCTGCCTGTTGGTTACCAATTTCAGATTAGCTGGCTCCTGTTCATTTTGATACAAAGATTTTATTTAGTGTTTTGCAAATGTTCTACATCATAAGAACAGCCCATCTTATCACCAGTCTGCACTACCTTCCATGTGAGATCAATGCATGGGACTATAACTGGGTTTTGAAAAGGGCTGAGCCATTTTTGAACTTTAACTGTAAGCTTCATAGCTAAACACATGATAGCCTGATGACAGGAGTGGTGTGTCTCCACCTCCATTGTACAATATTCTGAGCACTTCAGTAGGTGAAACTTACTCCAGAACCCTCTAGTCTTGGTGTGTGCCAGGGACAATATACCAGACTGGTCCAGTCTGATTTAGCTAACTCTGTTGCTGCCTTCCCTTTATAGTTTCCCCCAGTTCAGTCCATCTTCCTGCTTTTTTCACTTCCAGTATGTAGTATGAGATTTTATTTGCTTCAGCAGTACATTGGACCTGTCTGCCCATTGTCCCAGTCTCAAGATTTATACATGTATTCAAAAGAACTTAAACATGTTCTGTCTTCTCCTATGTTCCACTGCTGATCAGCTAGAAATACCTGCATTTTTTCACCAAATTCTTAGCTAAAAAGTTGAGATTTCACTCTCCATGTACAATCAGCAAACTTGGCCTACAGCAGAAAAACAAAGGGCAGTTTTATCGCTAGTCATTCCTCTAGCTTGAGTGTGCTGCCAGGTCATGAGAGACTCAATTTATGGACTGTTCACTGTGTCTCAGATGTCAGTTCAGCTCTTCCTTCTTTCTGGTCTGGCATTGGTGCAACTTATTAAACAGCCACTTCTTTGTCCTGCAAATTAACGAGTTAAAAACATTTGCAGTTCTTATAACTCCTTGGTAGTTTATGCTTCTGGGATATGGAAACTGAACTGCTTTTTGCATTGCAATACATGACACACTAGATACAGGAGGGTCTCCCAGATCATTCAAGGCTTGCCCAATTAAAGCTGAGTGAGTCCTGTTTGACAAGAAGTGTTACCTCCAAGGAGGAATATTCTGTACTGGTCCGGTCCTGCAGGGAGCAAACCAGGAAAGCCAAGGCTGCAACTGAACTCCAACTAGCTTCGAGCATCAAGAACAATAAAAAGTCCTTTTTCAGATATGTGGGGAGCCGGAGGAAAAGCAAGGGCAACATTGGACCCCTGCTGAACCAGATGGGGCAACTGATGCCCAGGAAAAAAACAACCTATTAAGTGGGTACTTTGCACCAGTCTTTGATCAGTCCCATGGGATGCCCATGCCCACCACGGGACAGGGAGGTCCGGGTGAGGGAGATCCCCTGCCCTCCATTAATGCTGACCTCGTGAAGGAACACCTTGAGAAGATGGATACCTTCAAGTCAGCCAGCCCTGACAATCTACACCCCAGGGTACTCAAGGAGCTGGCGAGCA
>NW_017729002.1:19830678-19835891 GCF_001723915.1 Gavialis gangeticus
ACGACAGGCTGAGAGCCATGGGGCTCTTTAGCCTGGAAAAGCACCGGCTCAGGGGTGATCTGATGGCCACCTATAAGTTTATCAGGGGTGACCACCAGGATCTGGGGGAACGTTTGTTCACCAGAATGCCCCAAGGCATAAAGTAGTTTATGATGAGGTCGAACGATTATAAACTCGTGCAAGACCGTTTCAGGCTGGACATAAGGAAGAATTTCGTTACTGTCCGAGCCCCCAAGGTCTGGAACAACCTGCCATCAGAGGTGGGTCAAGCACCTACATTGAACACCTTCAGGAGTATATTGTATGCTTATCTTGCTGGGATCCTATGACCCCAGCTGACTTCCTGCCCTTTGGGCGGGAGGCTGGACTCAATGATCTTCCAAGGTCCCTTCCAGCCCTAATGGCTATGAAATCTATGAAAGTGAGGCAAGAGGTGACAATGATGCACTTCCAGCCTGGGTCCCTGTGCAGGCAGCTTCATAGTTCATGGTGAAGGCAACCCCTTGGGGAAGGGGGAAGTAGGGTTGGCCTAACAAAAAATACTGTAAATGGAGGTGGCTATGCTTGGCAGCTGGCGGTGCATGAAGTCTTGAAAAGGAACCCCAGATCCTTCCAATAGCCTTGAGGCATGGGGAGCAGATGGGTAGTTGAGCTTTCCAGGCAGCTGAGCTAAAGTGACAGCTTTTTAGTCTGACCTGACTTTTGGAAGGGTAGCTTTCATCAAAAGCAACTCACTTAACAGACTGGGCACTGGTGAGAGTGCAGATTTAGGGGACAGTGATGCTTAAACTAACGAATGCAAGGCGGGGGGAACCTGAAAAGCTCTGACCTCACCATCATCTGGACCAGAGGGCTTTGCCAAGTGATGTACCCTCTGATGCCAGAAAGGTCCAGTTGGACCTGCTTTTTGTCTAGTCTGCTTTTTGTTCAGGGCTTTGTCCAGGCAGTGGAATAGACTGCCTAGGGAAGTTGTGGACTCCCCATCACTGGAAGTAGTCGGGAAGAGATTGGCCAGCCACTGGTTGGGAATGATCTAGCCATAGTTATGTCTATTCTACTATGAGAATTTCCCATGGTTCTGGGATTTGGTTGCTTCCTGTCCTACCCCACCCCCCTTTTCTGCTATATATGTTAGGGTGTTTTTAAGCCTCTCCAGAGGCATTGGATGTTGGCTACAGCTAAGGCTGGGGAGATCAACTGTGGTGTGCCAATTTCTCCTGCTAGGAGCAAAGCGCTGCAGGATCTTCCCTTCCACTCAGGGGCAGACCGATCTCCATATTTGGGGTCGGGAAGGAATTTTATCCCATGGTCAGATTGATATGGACTGTGTGGGTCTTTGCTTTTCTCTTCAGCAGGGGGCATGGCCCTCTACCTGGGACCTCTTGAATATATATTGACAACATTTTATAGACACAGGACATTGGCTGTCATGGTTTCCCTGTGGCAGGTTAGGGTGTTAGGCTTGTGTTTTGTCAGGGATGAGGGTAGTTGTATGCAGAGTTTACATTCTGGTTGTATGGGATGATTTAGACAGGGCAAACCATGCAAGTCTAGCATGGTATGTAGCATGGACTTGCATGCTGACTGTTAGGCACACTTCATCTTTTAGTCTGTCTTGTTCCACAGGCATTTGGCCAGTCCTTCCTGCAGCCTGACATACATCTATTTAAGCAGAATCTATTCTACTTGGAGACGCTGAATACCAAGCAGAAGCTTTACCATAAGGTAAGTCCCAATATGTGTGTTGAGTTTAGCAGGTGGAGCGCACTATTCTGGGTCTTACTGTATATGAAATCCTGAGCCACTGCTAAGAAAGCTCTGCTCAGCTAAGCGCAGTTAAGGTCTGGTATCTCATGAACCTGGGAAGACTAGAAATCACTGGTTTCTGCTACTGGAAGATGGTGACTGAGCTTTCTAATAGGTTAAATAATCCTATTTTTTACAAAGGCAGCAACCCCAAGGATTGGCTTCAGAGAAAGGTGGGCAGGTGTGTATAAAGCAGATCTCAACTGACTGTTCTGTGGTGTGTGGGTTCTGGCAGAACTGGGGCTTGGTACTAATAAAGTCAGCAGTCCCTTCCATGTGTTACACTGGTATCGGGTACAGCAGTAGTCCAGCCTGCTTGTGGTGGACATGAGGGGAATCTCCCTTGTGTCTGTAGTTCTTTGGATAAAGAATGCAAGGTCCAAACGATTTGAAGCCCAGTGGGGGTGGGTTTGGGGGGTTTACATGGTAGAAGGTTAAAAATCCCTGTATATGAAAACCATGGTCTGCTGGTTGCCAAGGGTGTTGGACCTTTTAATAGCAAGTCATTCTAATCTGCCAACCTGCCTGCCATCATTTCAACTCTCACACTTTAGCTACTCTACTGAAAGACTAGAACTAGGATAAGGGAACATAGTCTCCTGGTTACCATATAAAAGCCAAGACTCCAGATTTGTGCCACTCATCACAGACAAACTCCCCCATTTGTCTTTGAGTAGGTGGGTGTCACCAAGCTGTTGTGGAGGAAGCAGTTCCTAATCTGCAGGCACTTAAAGCAGATACCTTGGAATCTCTAGGTCAGTAATTCCCAATCCCTGGCACCCTGGGGTGCTATACAATATCACCACCAGTAGGTGTGCAGATACTTGCATGTAATTCACAAGATAAACCCAGAGAGTTCAAATAAGAATCCATAGTGTCAAAAACATCAAACTATTCTGGGGTTTTTGTTCTTTGCAACAGAAAAGTGGTTCTATTTTTTTCATAGTCAAAAAACAAGTGAAAGCTAAGAGCTGCCACTTTCAGAGGGGTGCCCTGAGTCTAAAAAGATTGAGAACCACTGCTATAGGTGCTTTCATAAATGAAAAGCACTGCTGTAGGTATAGCACCTACAGCAGTGCTTTTCATTTCATTTTTTCATTTCATTTCATTTTTTTCATTTAATTTTTTTTGCAACTGTTTAAGTTGGTCTAATAAAAGATATCAGATTCACCCAAAGAACCTTGGCTGCCTATGTCCTTAGACCAACACGGCTACAACCTATACCACTTCATAAGCATCTGGCATGTGGCAGAAGTTAAACTGGCTGGAGTGAGATGGGATTTACTGCTACAGCACTTGAGTAGCTAACATTTAAACTTTCATTAACTTGCAGAGACCTGAAGACCACATTGCATTCAAAAGCTTGTCTAAATTTTATCCCAACCAAGCAGCTGGTTTAATAAACCAAAGAAATCCTTGTCTCACATTAATCTGCAGTCAGTATATAGAGTTAAATGGAGCCAGGGATTAATTTGGCCCCTTGTTTCACTTGTTAGACACAGCATGGCACTAATTCACACTTGGAATGTGTCCTGTACTACCATAAGCTTTAATGGCTACTGTTCAGAAGTAAAAGGATGCATTCTAGAAAAACCGTGATCATTAGCAAAGCAATGGCCAAATGTAGTTCTGCTTACTTGCTCATTGTGAACTTGAATGGCTACTATCTTCTGAGGCTATGCACTGATATAATCCTGTATACTGGCCGTCTGATGCTGCAGTGGAGAGTTGGTAGTCTGTAGAAATATGACCAAGCATTCTTTTCACTCTGCAGAAAATCTTCAGGACAACAATGCTGTTCCAGTTTGTGAATGTGCTGCTTCAGGTCCTGGTCCACAAATCGCATGACCTGTTGCAGGAGGAGATTGGCATTGCCATTTACAACATGGCCTCGGTGGACTTTGATAGCTTCTACTCGGCATTTCTCCCAGAGTTCTTAGCCAGTTGTGATGGCGTGGACTCCAACCAGAAAAACGTTCTGGGAAGGAACTTCAAAATGGACAGGGTAAGGAGCGAGCAATGCCAAAAAAAGGTGTGAGCTTCTGGGTCAGGTAAAAGCATGTTACTGTGCCTGGGGTCTCAGGTTGGTTCTGAGAGGCATTCATAACCTGCTGGAAACTTTGCCACCTGCAAAATCCCTGCCAGAAAGAAAGGTCTCCTCACAATGGTCATTCAAGGTGGGTAGCATTCCTGTTGTCTTCTGCACCTGGAATTAGATGTTCCAAAAGGTCTAGGACATCCCATCAGGCATTTCATCTCTCTGGTAAGCTATGCATGAAACCCATTTGAGTGAATTTCTTCTGTGGAATTGTGCAGCTGGAGATGAGACCAAATCTTTCCAGAGCAAGAACAGTCGAGCTTTACGCACCCAAGAGCTCGGTATAGCTGATGTTCTGTACTGCTTTGCTGCCATCCGTAAATAGTGTAGCTGCCACCTGCTCCATCTCTCTAAATCCTCCTGAATCAGGAATGAAGCAAATGGGGGCCTGTAACCTCTCTAGTCTGCCCATCTCTGAAATTTAAAGATGATGCTACAAGCCATGCTTCTCAACTCCCAGGAGCATGGGTGGTATTTGAGTGCCCCTAATCCAGAAAGATTGTGTAGCAAGGATATAGGAAACCTGGAACTAATCTTGGCTATATTGTTGGTTTCTAAAATAGTCAAATGCAGTTAGAAATAAGAGGCACAAAGATGCAAGCCGCCTGATACTAGGAAATGGAAAGCGCACTGTATGACTTTCCCTGCAAGAGTCAGCACAGGCACTTTGTCCAGCAAGGAGTCATGTGTTGCTAATTGCTTTGCACAGTAAGAACTCAGTGCAGTAAATAAAATACAGGATTTTCAAAGTGTGTTGCAAGGATCCCAGTTCTCTATCTAAACATTAGAGAGACTAGTGCAAGCAGGGAAATGGTTCTTCTCCCACTCTGAGATGTTTGTTTGTTTGTTTGTTTGTTTTGTTTGTTTGTTTGTTTTTACATCTAAAAAGTGGGAGGCAGGGGTTGTGTGAGAGAGGGAATGGCTGTTGCATCAAGCCCTGACACTGGATCCTACTGTGGGGGGAAAAAAGCTCTGAGGTATTTTCTGGGATCTTTTGGAGAACTGATTTAGAGGTGAAAAAGTATGAACACTTGCTCATTGTACTTACTGATCTCTCTGGTAAGCCAGGATCTTGTAGGTACAGCTCCATTATCAATATCCTTGAACTTTTTCCAGGATCTTCCATCGTTCACCCAGAATGTGCACAGACTGGTGAATGACTTGCGCTACTACAGACTCTGCAATGACAGTTTGCCCCCTGGAACTGTGAAGCTATAGTTTCTGCACTGGGCTCCTGGTTTGATCACTGTAATGAATGGATCTGTATTTCTCTTGCCTCCACCACCACCACCACCACCACCACCACCAC
>NW_017729002.1:19836030-19843038 GCF_001723915.1 Gavialis gangeticus
CCCCGACCTCGGCAGTACTGCAGGATACGGTGTCTTGCACATGGGCACATTACCGGATTTACGCAACACGCTTCCTTCTTTCCTGAGCCAAGATCCTCCACCTGAGTCAGCAGCACTGCCTGCAGGATGTCTTAATGCCAACCCCAGGGCATTTCAACCATACAGCAAGTCATGTTGCTAGGTTTTTGTTTTGCTGACCTAGTACTGTGCATCCAGAGATTTCAGTGAGTTGTCTTGAGAGATCTTGTGTGTATCAGTTGTGAGGCAGAAACGCCAAAGACTACTTCAGACATTTGCACCTTCGCATCATTCCGCCTTCCACCCAGCCCTGCTCTCAGAGGAGGAGAATCGTGATGTCAGGATTGTTCTGGCACTCCAGTCACTCCCTTTGGTTTTTAAATTGCCTTGAAGCCTCCCTGCTGTTTGTGGGGATATAGAGACTTTGGGGTTTTTTTAAATGTTTTCTCATCATTCCATTGTGATACTAAAACAACATGCTTAATGGAAATAAAGTGCTTACTTTGTTGTTTTAAGTAGCTTCTCAATCTTCTTGCCTCCCTCAGAGGCCTGTTTGCTATCAAGCTGCTTTGCTAGAGAGAAATGCATTCACTGTGGGAAGAGGCATTGAAGTGGTTCTTGCCCTCGTCCCTACTTCCGAATAAGAATAGGAAGAAACTCTGAAGACTGCAGTGCAATACAACATAGGATACCTGCATTAAAAATCAGTCTAGAGCTGGATGATGGCCACTGAACAGCAGAACAGTAGTGGGTTCAGTCTCTCAACCTTCGTTCAGAATGGAATACGTTTTCCTGAGGGTTCCTGTAGCACAATGGTCTTCAAGCTGTTCTGTGAAACCTGGGGGTTGTGCAAAGTGCCCCACATTTGCCGGGTAGGGCTTCCGCAGCAGAAGTAATACAAAAGGATTCCACGAGTTTAGAAAGTTTGAAAATGCTGTCATAGAATATTTATACTATGATTGAGACGGGGGCAGTCTCTGCATATCTTCCCCTAGCAGTCCCAAATCTGGTATCAAGTCAGTCTCTGATCTCCATTTTTTTTTTTCTTTCAAGCATGGTGAAAGCACTCAATTCAGGTTAAATGTGTTCAACAGCCATTATCAGTGAGGAAACATTCAGCTTATTGGAAGCTGAATAGTTGTTCTTCAAATATGTAGCTGTATGGATGCCAATATAGGCAGTCAGGCATATAAAATTCTGTTTTTTTTTTAATAGCAGTCTTCATTGTGTTAAGCACATAGAAGAGTACTAACGCACAAGTATAGAGGCCAGAGCAGTGGTTCTCAACCTCTTTAGACTTGGCACCCCTTTGTAACTTGGGAATTGAGTGGTACCCTATTTCAAACACCAATTTATTTATTACAGGGCTTACCTCCTTGCAGAGGGGTGAGACAGTGGGGTTGGGGAAACAGCTAGGCAGAGAGAGCCTAAGCCTGCACATACCTGCTTACCTCCTCACATTTCCTGCAGCACACTTCCAAGCATCATGTAGCAGCCCAGAGTGCCTCAGCTTCCTGCTTGAGACTTCCTGCCCTAAAGGATAGAGCAGCTGCTAAACTTGCTCTGTTCTCTATCGCACATGGCAAGAAGATGGAACCTAGTGAGCCTCTGACCTGCTATTTCTTAGCTTTGGCTAAATGCTTTCATCCTTCATAAGACTTAAAAAAAACTCATCTGAGGCTCTGATTCATGATTCTTGGAAACCAATCTAGATAGAATATTTACAGTTAGACCCCATAATAAAGGCCTTCTCAGTGTGTATAGGGTTTAAATCCCATCTGTCCTGCAGTGAACTCCTTCCATTGAAAGGCAGACAACAGCATATGCCTTTTCTGCTTTAAATTTCCATCTCCATCTCCCAAGCAGAAGCTTAATCCACTGGATCTCCAGAATGTCTAAGTCATGAGATGTACAGTTGAAACTCCATTTCTCAAATCAACCTATGTAGGTCTCCTCAGATCCTGAAGTGATGAACTGTAGGGCCCAGTAACATACAAACCACATTCATTTTCTACACTGTATCAAGCAAGTAACTGGACTAGTTTTGAAGGTGTTGAGAGATTTAATATAGACTGCACAGAGATGCCACTGTGAATAGAGGTAGACATCCTAGGTTTAGCTCCGTCTTCCAGGAAGACTTTCAGATAAAGCCATTAAGTCCCTCATGGCGTTAAGATCAGGTAGATAAAAAAAAAAAAAAAAAATCAGCTTGTAACACACAGTAAGCTTTCTTCAGAATTGGGCGGCTGCAGTCACGTACCCCATGGCATTGACCAAATGCAGAAGAGAAAGAAATCTCTGCTGGTTCCACCTCATTCTGCAGGGCAGCAAACCCCTAAAACCAAGCACTGTATTCCTCAGCACCACCCTTAAAAAAGTTTGATTTCCCCTGTCCATCACTGCACTACGTTCCCAAATGTATGTTCTTACCACCTTCAAGAGACGATTCTGTCTTCTGTGATGTATGGTCAATATCCTGGAAAAAACAGCCAACTCTCCTGACAGGGGCTGAACTGCCCTCGTGGCAAGAATTGCACTCAAGTGACTGCTACCAAATAAGTTAGCAAGAATCCAGTGGCAGGATGATGTGAAACTGTTGTGCCCTACTGTCATCTGCCTTCACAGACTGCTAGCAACTGCTGCATGAAAGAGGAAGATCATACCAGGAAGACCCAGATCAAAGGACAGAAACAATAGCTGTTTTGCCATCAAAAGATCTATCATCAGTAGTTTGTCTTTTGACAAAACTCTAAACCCAGTATCAGATAATTGAGTCAATTCCAAGAATACCTTAAGAGAATTGCTGGGTTTTTGGAAATAAAGACTGTGGTCATATCAAATCTCATGTATTCAGCATTCAAAACACTCATGACCCAGGACACTCAAGCTCTTGGGCTGTGGCTGATAGTAGCCATATTATCAATGATTGCAAAATATGATGAGAAATAATACCATCTCCCTCAACACATACTCAAGCCTTAATGTTTTGACTTGATAGGGTATTGACCTGTATCTTGAAACGCTTCAGTAGAGAGGAACTCTGGGAAATCAGAGGCAGCTAGTGATAGCTAAGACTGCTTTTACAGGCTACAGAAAATGTCTTGACACCATGACTAGTTCAACGGCTCTAGTAGTGATTTTGTGCAGTGTGCCTGCCCCAACTTCAAGAACTGGACACTCCTAGGGAAGACCTAGCATGGAGTTATCTGTGCAAACTGACCGTTCTCTATGCTGTCCAAAACACATGTTTGCATACCAGTGCAAAACCATAAACCATCCTGCTGAAGCAGCAGGCATTCTGTTGCTTCAAGCAATAAGTATACCATAACAGGAGAGACCCAAGCAGCATTGGAGCTAGGTACTCTCCATATTTTTTCCAGTTACAGCTCTCTGCAGCCTTTAACAAGCTGTCTCATGCCATTGTAGATAATAGAGCTAGTAAGAATGGTGATACACTGTTAGCAAAGGCCTACCTGCCAGAAGACTGCATTCCATTCCCTTCAGTCACTGGCCCAAGATCAAACCCAACCACAATAGTGCATGTGTCAGGTTCCTGGATAACACGTGTGCATACAGGCACAGAGCAATGTTTGCCAGATTCAATTTTGACTCGTACAACTATGGTAACTCCTATCCAGGCATCATATGACCACAGCAGAGTTCTCCTCTAGGTCCTGCAAGAACTCTCTTAATGGCTGAGCCTTGAAAATATACAAAATGGGATTCTTTTTTCTGCCTGTTTCCTAATGATGTACCTTGGAAATAGGCCAGGGTATCTACCTGGCGTATCTACAGATGCTGGAAAGATGGTCCTTATGTGATTTGAAGCTGCATGTGAACACCTTGGACAACACATGCTCAGTGCACTTTTTCAACAAGCAGGGGAAAGTCCTAGTTATCCTTGATTTGATAAATACAAGCAAATACCCAGAAGCCCTTCATGAACTGTTGCTGTAGATATCAGGCAGAGATGCAATATTTTGCTATTGGGAATCCTCCCAGGATAGGCTTCTTCACCAAAGAAGAAAAGACCAAGTGTCTTAAACTCTGAATGTAGCATGAGTCTGAGCTGCTTCTATGCCTTCTTATTAGGGTAGTCTTCAAGACTTGGATGCTCTTCTTTTTATTCCCTTCATCCCGTAGGTGATAACCTTGCCTGTTTGACTTTTGGATATGAAGGCATTTGGACTATCTGTCCAGAACGCTTGAATGTGTCCATTTGGCTATCCATACATCTCCTGATCTTCCTTGTGTTGATATCCAAGGACCATACCCATTGCTCAGTTGTATCATAAAGCCTGGATATCAGCTGGCTTGAGCACCACTAAAAAATTGCTAATGGTTATTACTTGAGGTCCAAGAGTTGGTAAGCCTCCAGCCCCTCTTAGCCAGATCTCCTTGCACCTCATTTCATGGGATGAATGTGGTTCTGATCACACCCCAAGTTCATCATGAAGATGGACTCCATTTTATCTTCCTACTTGTTTTTTCTAAAGCCACAACTGATACCAGGAAGAGCTACATTCTATGGATATTTCCAAAGCCTTGCTATATCAGGGCAGGACCAAACCTTTTAGATTGTCAATCTGGCTCATCCAAAGGCCAGAAAAAATTAAAATTTAAATGCACTATAATATGCACCTGTTAATTGCTGAGCCTTCCCCTCCAGATGTACCAGTGTCCAAGATCTGTCAACGCCTCCTGACACCTGTCCAGCATTATGCCCTTGACATGGCAGGTAGGTGTGATGCCAAGTTTAGAAGAGTAGTACTTCATTATTTGAAACATCCAAAGAGGGAAACAAAATTGCTGGTCACATGCAGTGAGATTCACACTTGAAAAATTTCTTGATTATTTACAACTCTAGTTCTTCAAGATGTGGTTGTCAGCACAGATCCGATGTAGAATCCGCCCTCTCTTCCAGCCTTTCAGAGTTCTCCAGGAAATGGTTTTGAGTTTTGAGGGAACTGGGAGAGTGTCATAGCTGGCCACCCTGCCCATTATGCCCTCATGGTGGGATATAAGAAAGGATAGAGTTCCTGTATGGTCCTGGTTCACCCAGCTTTTCAAAGAAAAATGAGCTCATGTCTATGAGTTATATACAGATGGCTTTCTCCAGTGTTACTGTAGGATAAGGAACCATTGCTGTCAGTGCATCTTGAAGCTATTAGTTAACTGACTCTCAGAAAGATATCACAAACTAGGTAGTGTCTCTGAAAGCCCTTTAAGGTGAGAGAGATGCAAGCTGACCTTGCACTGCTTGACTGGAATATTCTGGAGCAGTGCTAGTTTGGAGCTCTTTTACAAGGAAGCCTGCAATAAAAAAATGCTAGTATAGAGTTCCTAAAGCAGACATGTCTGTGGGGTAAAAGAGAGAGGTCTATTCTGGTACCTAAATGGGAGGGCTCAGTCTTATCCTTGTTTTCTAAGAACCCAGTTTCCATCTCTTAGTCTTAGGAGCACACTTGTCTTCTTCCTTAAGGTGATGCCAGCTGGCTGTCCTGGACCTTGGGGCTACGTATATATATACTGAATACATGGGCTTGTGTCAAGATGGGTCCTTGACTTCTGCCCTTCCAGGCTGGCATTGGCATTGTGTGTCTTTGCGAAATACTTAGTAATCATGTCAGTATATCGATATGGGATGAAAGTTCATGTTTTTCCCTGTCTGGACAGTTGATCAAGGTCAGTGTTCTGGAAGGGATGCAAGCTTGAATGAGGGTGTCACTGGAGCTTATTAAAAGTACCAAGCTTTATTCATCAGTCATCGGAGCTGAAAGGGCTAAAAGACCACCATTTACCCTTTGGCTGCCCACTTGGAAGGTAACTAGCTCCACATGCAAATGAAGTTGCCCTTATTGTGGGTAACAAGATTCCAGTACCTGTAATTGATGTAATTAAAGTCTAGTGTCTCACCTTACATGCAGTTAGTGTCTCTTGGAATTCATCTCTTGTCAGGCAGAGCATCAGTATGTGTGAAGTTAAATCTCAACCTAGCTGATCTCCAGTTGTAAAAGTCTTGGCACATGTTTGTTACAAAGACCAGCTGTTCCTTCTGCAGGTTCTGCTTCCATTAGGATGGTCATGCCAGGACACTGCCTGGGAGTTCTTGTACCTACCCCTCTCTTCTTTTACCTGGCAAGCAGCCCATGGGGAACATCGCTTAAGATGCATGTTTCTGCTGTTCCTCTCTATCACTGTATTGTATATTATAAGCCTGTGGTACAAGAGTGGGCACAACTCAGTGCCTTCACTTAGGGCACCTGCACACGTACCGGATATCTACTTCCAACCCATGCTAATTCGCATGCGTTGGAGCAGACTCAATTAATTGAGCCTCCACATCACATGTATTCAGCGTCCCACGCTTCAAAATGACAGTGGGGGGGGCAGCTTATCATCAATGAGCTTTAGTTAAAGTGCCCCCACCGCCATTTTGAAGCATGGGACACTGAATGCACATGATGCTGCAGGCACTTTAATTAGAACAGCTCTTATAGTTTCATAGTTTCTAGGGTCAGAAGGGACCTGAGCAGATCATCTAGTCCGACCCCCTGCCATGGCAGGAAAGAGTACTGGGGTCAAATGACCCCAGCAAGATGTTCATCTAACCTCCTCTTAAAAACCCCCGGGGTAGGAGCCTGTACCACTTCTCCTGGAAGTTGGTTCCAGATCCTAGCCACCCTGGCCGTGAAGTAGCGCCTCCTGATATCTAGCCTAAACCTACCCTCTGCCAGCTTGTGACCGTTATTCCTGGTCACTCCTGGCAGTGCACGGGGGAACAGTGACTCCCCCAATGCCTGCTGATTCCCCCCTGACTAGTTTGTAACAGGCCACTAGATCCCCCCTCAGCCTTCTCTTTTGGAAGCTGAACAGGTTCAGGTCCTGTAGCCTTTCCTCATAGGGCCTGCCCTGCTGCCCCCTGATCATGCAAGTGGCCTCCTCTGGACCCTCTCCATGTTGTCCTCATCCCTCCTGAAGTGCAGCACC
>NW_017729002.1:19848038-19852800 GCF_001723915.1 Gavialis gangeticus
GCCCACGTCCTTCCAGGTTGAGAAGGACCCATCCACTACCACCCTCTGGGTACGGCCCTCCAGCCAGCTGATGACCCATTTGACTGTGTAGGTGTCGACACCACAGTCCCCCAGTTTCTTAATGAAAGCTTGGAGCTGTTCTAATTAAAGCACCCCTACCTCCATCCCCAGAGCACATGTAAAGATGCCCTTGGTTTCTAACCCTGCTGAACAAGAAAAGTGCCAGCACTGTGCCCACTATGCTATGATCTTCAACCTTGGTAAGTAGATAAGAGACCATTAAACATGGCTTCTTCTGTTCATCAAAAAGGTTCTTGCCAATCCTGTGCTCCTGTTCCTGCCTTCTGTGCTACTATCACCAGATATCCTGTTCACTGAAGTACCAAAAAGTCAAAGTGCCCAGCATCCGTCAGTGAGTGAGACAAACCACAATGAGGCCATACAGCACAGGTAGGGGTGCTAACACAAGGCTTCCACAGCTTAAGCGAAGTTGCTCCTCTAGGAGTGAGCACTGTTCTCTGTAGAGTGGGGTGGCCCTATGCCACAGAGTAGGTGAGGGGGCAGTCGGGCAGAACTGAGTGTATTCCCTTTGTGATGTGTTAGCATTAGGACAGCATCCTTGATACTTTGTTTGTTTTCTCCATGTCACTGTTCTGCAGGGCAGCAGCCTGCTGCATTGCAACAGGTGCTGTTTACCCCTTGGAATGGAGCCACCCTAGGAATGGGGATCAATGACCAGGTGGCTCTTTTGAAGAGCACCTGTGGCTGCCTTCATGAGAAGTGGAGTCCAATGAGAACAGACTTAGGGAAATGAACAGCGACTTGGTGTTTGGCATTAACTGGCCTTGCTTTAGAGTCTTGTGTGAGACAGGGCAGGGGTATTAGAGGTCCCATCCATTAGTGACAGAGGTATTGAAGAGCTGAATTCCTGGCCTGTTGCTTTTTAAAATTTTGGCTGTGAGAAACCTAGTGCAGCCAATCTCTTAACTACTCCTAATGAGATTCAGCCTTCTTATAATGGAAGCTGCTTCCCTAACAAATAAAAAGCCTGGATACTAGATTTTAGAGTCAGAAGGGACCTATTAGATCATCAAGTCCAACCTCCTGCCATGGGCAGGAAAGAGTGCTGGGGTCAGATAACCCCAGCCAGGTGTTTGTCCAATCTCCTCTTAAATACCTCCAAGGAAGGGGACAACCCTACCTACCTTGGAAGCATATTCCATATTTTGGCAATCCTCACTGGAAATAATTTTTTTCTGATGTCCAATCTAAATTTGTTCTCCCTCAGTTATTGGCCATTGTTTCTAGTTATCCTGATGGGCACCCTGGTAAACAGAGTATCCCCTATTTCCTGCTGTTCTCCTCCCCCCCAGTGAGTTTGTAGACATCCACAAGATCAACCCTCAGCCTTCTCTTGTGGAAGCTAAAGAGGTTCAGGTCCCTCAATTGGTCCTTGTAAGGTTTTTTCTGTAGGCCTTTAACCAGACAGGTGGCCCTTCTCTGAACCCTTTCCAGGTTATCTACATCCCTCCTGAAGTGCGGCACCCAAAACTGGATGCAGTACTCCAACTGTGGCCTGACCGATGCCTCATAGAGGGGAAGTATCACCTCCCTAGACCTGTTTGCAATGCACCTACTTAATCAAGAAAGAGTGTGGTTGTACACTTGTTCCTCCTGTGCCATGAAACAATGTGTCCATCTGTAAGGAGTAAGAGATGGAGAAAAGTCATTCAACTCAAGTGTCCTTCATTTGAATAAAAAATAATCTGTAGCCAGAAGCCAGTGGCTATTTGGTCTCTGCAGTTTGCTGATGACATGGCTTCCCTATAGGCAATCGCAGCAGAGAAGCTGAAAGTTAAATGGAGTCAGAGATTGAACTTGCAGAGAATGGGCACTCCCACTGGCAGGCTGCAGTCTGGGAAGATGTGAATTTGACCACCCTGGATGCTTGTGCATCACAAATGTCTTCCAGTGCTCAGTTGGTTCCTCTTCTCCCTTCCTACCTAGACTGATACCTTAAATATCAGTCTGTAGTTCCTGCCAACTAGGAAATGGACAAAATCCATTGATCAAACTCAGCATAGTCTTGGTATGCTCCTTTCTCTCAACTGCTAGAAGCGTGAAGCCATGGTTACCTAAGTTCTGGCCCCACCATGGCTACTTGTCGCTTTCCTTCTAGGAATGGGAAAGAATGAAAGAGACCTAAAAAGGGCAGTAGCAAGAAGCAAAATGTGTGAAGGGGATGGAGTCTCTCAAATCTATCTTAAAAATCTTTTCATTCTTCTGCTAGCGCTGAGTAAGGACATTTTTACTGGTGTTTCTCTTCAACAGTATCCTGAGAAGATGGCCAGACACCTACCTTGAATTCTAGTGAGCTGGCTACCTGACATAAGAAAAAGGCAAGGATACTGGTTTCCCCACATCTTTGGATGCAAGCCCCTGTGGGGAACATACTTAACTGGCCAACTGTCAAGGGCTGAACCTTTTCCCTTGAATAGAAAGGAGTTGCCAAGATTCAAAGGAGATGTGGGAAGCAGACCCAAGTGATGGAAAGTGTGGAAATGTGGGTAGAAGAGTTTGCTGTGTGCTGTGCAGCATCAATGAAATCTGTGCATGTTTCTCTTACCCAGACTAGGAGGCGGCAGGGCTGGGTGTTTTGAAGGCTGATTAGCACTGAGACCTTAAGTAAGGCCATTGGTTTACATGTAATAGGAAACTCTGAATGACAGTAATCTGCTGTATCTTCACAGCTGTGCCCCGTGCTGTGCACTTGTTCATTGACAGCAAGTGATAGCAGTCATGCAACTGTGTTAGTTGGATTCATGAGTAAAGATCCTGAGTGCAAGACTAGAGGTCTGTATGACTGAACCAAATCAATTTGCTATTCTTTGCTTTGCTACTTATGTGTAAAGCTACATCCTGCCTTTCCATAGGGCTGTTGGAAGACCAGTTCATTGTTTGTAAAGCACTTTGGGACCTTCAGGTAGTGACTGCCACTTAGATGCACCTTGGCATTAGCGTACAAACGTGCATAGAGCAGTCTGGAGCCAGAAGTTTAAATTACCTTTGATTTAAGTAATGCACAAAGTGACTACAATTTTCCATTAACTTACAACTTTTAACAGACATGAGTCAGTTGTCCTAAGGGGCTGGGGAGTTTTATGAACGTGGGAAATTGAATTCATCCAGTTATAAAAGACATGCCGGAAGTTGCTCTGAGTGAAAGGTTCTAATACTGTTTCTGTCAGGGTGTCCCTAGAGCCCTTTGGCTGGGCTCAGTCATCATCACCAGCTATCCTAGTGGATGGGACATGGAGGTGTCAGAAGAGGTAGGTCAGAGCTGGGAACTGAAACCTCTCAGCTTAACCCTAAGGCATGATAACGTGGACAGGAGTCTCATCCATTCTTCCATTAACCAAACCTTGCACAGATCTACAAGTTCAGGCTCTACAGGACTGAAACATTTCTTGGAGCTTGAATTTCTAGATACTTCATTCCCTGCTTTGTACTAAAAAAAATCTGGCTTTTCTACCTCTGGCCTTATTGGTGAGATTTATTAGGAGACCTTGTCTAACACACCAAGGCCAGTTTTCCTGATTCCTACCCAATGAAATGTTGTTGATTAGGAAAGGCCTCCAGCTGTGTAATTCTCTGGGGATGCAGGAACTATGCAGACAGCAGTGTGTCCAGCTGCTTGTACAGGAAATGGCTATTCCCACGGGCTGTCATCTCCTAGTACTAGATGCCCATACAGTGGCAATGCTGTGTAAGGAGGGACCTGGAGTAAAAAAGCAGATCAGGACTAAACTGCAGTGATGATGATGCTATCTGTGGAGCTGCCCACTATGGTGCTGAACCAGCACCCAGTTGCACTGCAGTTGCCATAATGTGCCTGACCATGCTCAGATCCCATGAAAGAGTTTAAAACTATGTTGTGGGCTCTGCCTGCAGCATCTTCAGTGCAAACTTTGGTCCAGAAGAACTGGAAAAAGATGGGCAATGGACAGTCTCTGATGAAGTTGGGTCAGGAATGTAGTTCCAAAATACTGGAGGAAACTGCAGGGAAGGGGGCAAGTGCATCACCAGGGGCCTGCTTGGCTTTAACCTGCCTCTGACTTGTGCCCCTAGCCCTGGCAGGGTTCAAATCCTGGTATGCCCCTCTCACACCCCTGTGTGGCCTCCTTATCGCCCCTCAAGTCCAGCCCTAGGTGCTGAAGGAGCAGGGAAGAGTGCCCTGACAGAGCATTCGAAGGCTTGTCTGACTTGACTGAACCAGCTGTGTACATGGGAGAAAAGACGCCCTCAGGAATCCTTGCCTCGGGCATAACTTCTGGACCCTTGTGGCTACTCCACTGCCCTTGCTCGACAGTGAAGGAAAAGCAGGCCAGGAGGAGTTGCCAGCTCAAGGAGGGGGTGACCTAGCTGCAGGGCTTTGCCAGGTGCACAGGTGCAGGGTGAGCTGGAGGCTGGACACTGCCCGCTGAGCTTCAGGCCAGCTGAGTCCAGGGGCCAGTCAGGGTGGCCTGCAGAGGTGTCCCCTTGCCCCCAGGCAGAGCGGCACGGTGGGGTGTGGCCCCAGGCAGGGGGGTCCAGCTCCTAGTCGCAGCCCAGGAAAGACCCAGCAGTCACCTTCCCCGGCCCTCGAGGAGCCTCCCGTGCCGCTCGGCGGGGGTCTTTCGTCGTCCCCCCCCGCCGCCTCAGCGGTGGTGCAGCGCGGGGCCGGGCCCCGGGCCGGGGCGGGTGGCGCCGGCGGGGCTGGGCC
>NW_017729002.1:19853281-19855712 GCF_001723915.1 Gavialis gangeticus
CGCCGCCGCCCGCACAGCGGTGCTCGCCTGTCTCGCTGCCCCACGTGCCAGAGCGGTGCCCTGGCCCCCGCCCGAGCTGGAGAGCGGGGCGGCCTCCGCGGGCGCCTCGTCGCTGTCTCACCTCTGTCTCCGGCCCGAGGCCGGGCTGTGCTTCTCGGCCACGGGCTCAGGCCCCCGGAGGTGGCGCAGACGCACCCCAGCTGGCAGAGGGGGAATATGTGGGAAGCTTTAGACTACACAGAAAAGGTCTCACCTGGCACACCTGCCTCTTGGGCACATTTCTGTTCACCAAGGAAAACTTATTCCTGTCACCATCCTTGTTGCCTGGCCCACGGTTTCTTTCCTGCAGCTCCCCACCAGGGTCAGGTGGAAGGTGAGGGGTGGTGGGGGCCGAGGACACTGGGACGCTACAGGGGATTTCAGGGTTGGTCCGGCTGTGGGGCTGTCCCCTCTGTGCTTGGCTGGGTGATGCTGGCAAGACGCTGGAGAAGTTAGGCATGTTGGGGAAAGTAGCAGCTGAGCTGTGGGCCAGGAGGAGAGTGGGTCTGCAATGGGGAAGGGGCAGTGCTGGGTCAGGACTGTTGAGGACCCCGGCTGCCAGTGTTCTCCTACCTGGTCTGTGGGGAAGCAACATGGCCAAGAGCAGAGGTAAGCAACGCCTGGCACGGGTGCCAGAGTGTGGCACGTGAAGGCACTTTTTGCTTGGCATGCACACCTTGGGGTGGGCAGCAGGGAAGGGGCAATTTGAGGTTGAGGGTGTTTTTGGTACTCTGCTCAAAAGGGTTGCCAGCCCCTGGCCTAGGGGATAAAGTACAGGAATGGGCCTCAGGAGGCAGGGGGGCCTGTTCCTGGGGTTGTCTTCCTGGCCTGTTGGGTAAGCCTAGGCAAAGCACTTTGTCTCAGTTCATCTACCTGTAGCAAGAGGATCATGGCTGTCTTCTGTAGAGGGCTTGGAGATGTCTATATAGACATCATAGAGAAGCAGGACTGGAAAGGACCTCCACAAGTCATTTAGTGCACCCCCTGCCTGAAACAGAATCATCCCTATCCAAACCATCCCATACAATTCACTGCCTTTCCTCTTTAGTAAAATTACCAGCAACCTTGACAAAACACAAGCCCTAACGCCCTAACGTGCCGCAGGTAAAGCAAGGGGCCCTGGGATCAGTGCTCTGTGCTGTTGTGGCTCATGCAGCTGGTTCTGGAGGTCCAGCCAAGGGTGGGCTTTGGAGCTCAATGACTGGGCACAAGGAGCAGTGGGTACAGAGGGCTGGGGCAGCATCAGCCACCCTCCCTCAGACTATGGAGCTGCTGCTCCATTAGCACCTGGACAAAGATCACCACCAGCTGGAGTGGCAGGGGTCTCCAGGCTCTCCTCTGGCTGTCTAAATGCAGCCAAGCACAGGGCAGGCCTGTGGGGCTCCCTGGTTAGTGCCCAACATAGTTCTGTTGGTGCCACTGGCTTCAAGCTTTGTTTTCTTCAGTAACCACTGGAAAGCAGGTGAGTCCAGTCAACCCCAGCCTGGGTTTCAGCAGAAGTTTCTAGTACCCACCTGCTGTGTCTTCCAGCTACCTAGCAGAGCAGGGGCTGAGCCACTGCTCCGTAATGCTCCCAAGCTGGATGGGTAACAGGGAGCAAGCACAAAGCTTGTTCCTTGGCTAAGACTCGGAGGACTTCTGCCAGACCCAGCAGCTTCCCACACATGCCTCTTCCCTCCCTGTGGAGGGAAACACTATAGATTTTTAACCAGTGGCCATTTGTAAATCTCTCCTGGTGTCTGTCTTGTCCCCCAGGTGCTCACCTGGATCATCTGACCTGGGTCCCCTCAGCAGGACAGTCTCTCCTGGGGTGCTGTGGGCTCTTACTGGCAGCCTGTGGTCTGAGCCACTTGGATAAGAAAAGGAGTTTTACGCACTGAGCCCCATGGCTTGTGCCTCAGGCCTTTTTCCCCCTTTCAGAATCGGAGCTTCTACGTGCATGCCCCCAGTGCTCTAGTCCAGAGGTTCCCAAGCTTTGTCTTATTGTGTAGCTCCTTCCAGATTTACCAGCTGCCAGTGTACACCAACCAGCATGCATTTTATATTTTAACCCTTAAATGCCAATTATTATAACAAAAAATAAATCTGCCATTACACAATTTCTTCTGCTCCCAAGAGATGTCTTGCGTACCCCCAGGAGGATGTATACCGCAATTTGGGAACTCTGCTCTAGTCCATCAGATGGGCTCCCAGCCTGCCAACCCCTTTCTATGCCCCCAGACCACCCAGAGTTGTTTCTCTACCTTCTCTCACCCCACCCTAGCAAAATCTCCCTCTTGATGGGGCCAGGTGCATCTGCCAGGTGTTGGGGCCCCTGGTAAGCTGTTTCCCAAGGCTGTGAAGAGCTGCACCAACCAGGGGATACTGAGCTCCCAGCTGCCCCCCCCCCCCC
>NW_017729002.1:19855919-19857687 GCF_001723915.1 Gavialis gangeticus
CCTGCACCCCCCATCTTCATTGTGCCCTTACAGCTGCTCCAGTAGCCACAGGAGGTAAAATTACCCCCACCCTGCACTGAGGTGCATCAGGGCTTCTGGTGCTGTCTCTCCAGCCTTGGCATAGGAATGAGCTGTGGTTCCCAGATGTGAGGGTGTGAGCTGCTGGAGATGCATCTTCTAGTGCCATCATATCCCTTTGCCCAACCAGCCTCGCAGGAGAAGCAGGAGAGTGAGTTGGACAGTTCTCTGCATCAGGGATGTCAGACTCACCTGGCCGTGTAAGCCAGATGAGTGCTGTGGGGCTGGTCTGTGGACTGGGTGAATGCTGCATGGCCAGCCCCACAAGCCAGATTGGTCCCACAGACCCCACCCCCTCCCCCACACATGCCAAATCCAGCACGTGCACTTGCTGCAGCTGGTCTGGGACTGCACCACACATAGCACCCACTCTGACTCATCTGGGACCCACGCTGCACGCTAACCAGAGCGGGCGCTACCTGCAGCGCAGGGCTGGTCCAGCACACGCCACGTGCAGTGCAGGGGTCAACTCCAGGCGCAGGGGCAGCACTGGGAGCAGGATGACGGGACTCTGTGGGCCATATCTTTGACACTCCTGTTTGGCATGGGCCCTGGTCCTAGCAGTGACTTAATAGGAGCATGGAGTTGTTGAGAGTTTGTATTTATTGAGCTTATCACAAGAGAGCAGCAGCTCTGAGGCTGCAGGGGGCACCTGGTGCTGCTGTTACCTGAGTCTAGCCTGTCCTCTGGCTGCAGCGTGAGCAATGCAGAACTGAGTGCACCTCAGATCCAGGGATGGTAGCATGGGGAGGGGGGCTTTATCTCCAAAACAGTAACTATCTTCACAAACTTGCAGCCATTCTAAAGCCCCATTCCCCTCCCCACCCAGCCTGCCCCACAGGAGAAAAGGGAATGGGGACTGAACAGTAAAGGGTGAGGGAGAGGGGGGCTCTGCTGGGTAGGCAGGGCACTTTTCTGGCACCTGCTGGCTGATTAACATAAATCACTTCCAGGCATTGAGGAACTCCCAGCCTGGTGGGTCAGTGTTATCATCCTTCTGGTGCATGTGGGGGAACTGAAACATGGAGCGGCAACAGGTTCCCTAGAGAACCAAGGAAATGCAGTGACTCCTAGGCAAGGTCCCAACACAGACAGTGGGGACTGTGACTATGGGATGATGGGTACGGTTCCATATGCTGCAGAAGGCTGGAGTGGAGCCACGTAAATCTGACACAGGGCCTGGCAGTGCCTTCCACCAGCAGAATCATGCTGCTTTGTCCCAGGTGTGCAGTAGAGCAGGCGGGCAGGCCAGTAGCTCTGTGAAAAGCAGCTAGTATTCACTTCAGATTCAGATTCAGCCGATTGCGGGACAGTGATTCAATTTGGTGATTTGAATCACTGCCCTGAGTCAATTTGGCCACCACTGCCCGCTCTCCCAGCCCTGTCAATGCCCTGCCCGGCCCCAGCTCCCAGCTCTTTGAAAAAAAAAACCCCTGCATTCACTGGCTGCTGCCAGGCAGGGGGGCGATCCCTGCTGCCCCCACTGTGTGCTGAGCCCTGCCACAAGCTGGCCCTGCAGCAGCTGGTGAGTGTGCGGCTTTTTCCTTTTTTTTTGCAAGAGCTGGGGCAGGCAGGGCAGCCATTGATGGGTCTGGGAGAGCAGGCAGGGGCTGGGGGGCTTGTGGCAGAGCCCCCCATGCAGCGTTGGACAGTGGAGGGCAGCAGGGATTCCCCCCCCCTGCCTGGTAGC
>NW_017729002.1:19857829-19862705 GCF_001723915.1 Gavialis gangeticus
CCAGCCCCCACTTCCCTGTCCCCTACTTATCAGCAGAGTCTGGGTCCAGCTCCCTGTGGCAGCAAGCAGGAACTGCCCAAATCTCTGAAGCTCTCCAAATCTTTTCTGAATCAATTCAGAGAGCTTCAAATTGATTCGGACCTTTTACTTGGTCTCCTGATTCAGTTGGGATTCGGAGATTCAGCCACCAAATCAGGCCAAATCTCCTCCAAATTGAATCAGCACCCAAAGCTTTGCACAGCCCTACAGGCCAGGACCCGCTTGGAGCTAGTTTGGTGACTCTTCTGGGCATGCTGCAGAGCCAGGGGCTGTGGTGTGAGAGAAGCCCAGGTTTGGCTGTGCAGAAAAGGTGTCCCAAGGGTGAGGAGCAAGGCACTGTCCTCTGTGCCATCCCTGCTGGTGCCTGGCTTCTCATGGGGAGGGACTGCACATGTGTTCCTCATCCCATGACAACACTTGCCTTGGGCTTTCAGGATAGGAAGACTACAAGGATCAGTGGGGTCTGGAGACTGCAGCAACCCTTGGAGTGTTACAACTTCACAACAGTGGAAGGCTGTGCTCTCACGTGGGGGCTGGGACTGTTCTTGTGCTGCTGTTCACAATCCTGTGGCAATCATAAACATTTGTCAAATGCTTGGAGGACCTTGGGTGACAAGTTGTAGACACGGTGACCTATAGGAGTCTTGCAAACCTACTCTGCCCAGGCACCAAAGCTGGTAGCTTTCTGAGGTACAGTTGCAATTAGAATAAATAGCAAAAAAAACCAGATTCATTTTAGCATCAAAATCTCTCTGAGATGCTTTCCAGCTTCCAGCACCACAGCATTTAAGAGCTTCACAGCCCTCGGGAGCACAGCCCCTTCCCCGTGCCAAGGGAGCTGAGAGGCAGAGAGTCTTGCCCAAGGTTTTAGAGGGAGTCTGTGGCAGAGCAGAACATGGAGCCCTAAGTTGCCAAGTCCCACGCTTGTTCTTTAACCACTTGGTAGCCCTTCCCCTCTTTTTCCCTTGGGTGCTTCAGAGTAGCCAGAGGCTCCATCAGAGCTGAGTCAGGGCTTCAAAGAAGCGGACATGGGATCCCTAGAGTATCCCACTGGGAGAACTGAGAAGACTAAACCAGCACAGGGATTCCCACATATTTTCCAAAGCAAACCATGGCCAGTTTCATCTCCAAGCAGATGGAGACCAGGATGTTCCCACCAGCCAGAAACATATAGGGTAGGGGTGGGCAAAATACAGCCCTCAGGCTGGATCCAGCCCACCAGGCCATTCTATCCGGCCCATGGGTCCCCCCCAAAATTTAGAAAATTAATATTTATCTGTCCCAGCCGTCTGTCAAAGATAACAGCAGCCAGGGGCAGTCAGACTCACCGGAAGCCCCAGTAGGTTCCTGCAATAGCAGGGCCTGCTCGGCCCTGCCCCCCAGCCAGAAGCCCCTGGCTAGCAGGGAGCTTCTGGCCTGGGACTGTGGAGCCGTTCACACCTCCCTGCCCCAAGCGGGAAATTCAGGTAAGAAGGGGATGGCGGGGCGGGCAGGAAGGTGGGGAAAGTGGTGGCGGGGGGAGAGGGAGTGGAAGCGGGTGGACATGTTGGAGTGCAAGGCCCACACCAGTGTGCCGGGGCCAGTGCTGGTGGGGCCCAGAGTGGGGCGGCAGGAGCATGGGGCACGGGGAACACTGTGCCAGCAGGGAGAGAGGGGAGTTGGCCCAGCTCCCTAGAGCCCCAGCCAGCTGGCACTCTGCACTCCTGCCACCCACTCTGGGCCCTGCTGTTGCTGGCCCCGGGGCACTGGCATGGGTCCTGCGCTTCCACCCAGCTGCTGCATGCCCACTTACTCCTATGCCTACCTGTCCCAGCCCCGCGGCACAGGCAGGGACGACCGCAAGCAGCGTTGACCCCACACTCCCCGCACTCGCCCATCTGGGCTGAGCAGCGGCAGCAGCAGTGGGGAGCAAGCTGCTGCTCAGTGCAGGGGAAAAGCAGCCCCCGCCTCCCACTGCAGGCACTCCCCGCAGCAGCCACCCAGAGCCCATGCAGGGTTGTCCTGCCTCTCCGCCACATTCCCGCCGCCCATGGGGCAGCAGTGGCAGAGAGTGGGCACAGGCAGCTCTGCGTGAGCTCCAAGTGGCTGCCACAGGGAGTAGAGGGAGAGGGAGCAGCCTCTTTTCACCCACTCCAGCAGCAGTTCGTGCCCCACTGCTGCTGCCGCTTAGCCCATCGGGCGAGCCCAAAGCCACTGTGGGGCCCAGGGTGGCAGCCGCAGTGACAAACAAACTGCAGCTGAGCACAGGGAAAAAGCACCTCCCCTTCCATTGCCACTGGACAGTCCACCGGCTCTGTGCTGGTGCCACTGGCTCTGCTGCAGAGCTGGCAGCAAAGGAGCCACAGCGGAGTCTAGTGTGGTGTGGGCTCCCTGTGGGTGACTGTCACGTGCCACCCTGCCCGTTGCCTAAACAGGAAGTGTGGCCTGACAGGGGGTGCACTCCTGGTGTTCCTACAGGAAACACTGCCCAGTGGTGGCAAGGAGGGGGTCACTTTCATCCACTCCAGCAACAGTTTGTGCCCCACTGATGCTCAGCCTGATGGGCAAGCCTGGAGTGCAGGGCCCAGGCTGGCAGCAGCAGCAAGGAACAAACTGCAGCTGAGCGTTGGGGAAAGGCAGCCTCTCTCCTCCTGCCACTGGTGCTCCCTGCGGCATCTGCTTGGAGCCCACATGGGGCTGCCTGTGCCCGCTCCCTGTTGCCACCGCTGCCCCACGGGCGGCAGGAACAGAGGAGAGGCAGGACAGCCCTGCATGGGCTCTGGGCAACTGCTGCAGGGAGTGCTGGTGGCGGGAGGGGGAGCAGCCACTTTTCCCCCGCACTGAGCAGCAACATGTTCCCTGCTGCAGCTGCTGCTCAGCCTAGACAGGCAAGTGCGGGGCGTGTGGGGTCAGGGCTGCTCGCAGTCAACTCCGCCTGTGCTGTGGGCTGGGGCAGGCGGGGCTGGGAGTGAGCGGGTGTATAGCAGCCGGACAGGAGCTGTGGCTTCCATCACAAGTAGCTAATACATGCGGGCGGCAGGGCAGCCTCAAGAGGAAGGCAGCTGGCTCTGTGTGCCCCGTCCCGTGCCCACTGTCATGGCTGAACCCAGGATGGTGCTGCCAGCGCACTGGGGCCCGTGCCATGTCGGGCAGGACTCTCCACCCCACCTGCAGCTGGGAGCAGGCAGATGTTGGCAGGGAAATGCCCAGGGCGGAGGATGGGGAGGCACCTCTGCTGCTTGTTCCTAGGAAAGGCAGCAAGCCCCTTCTTCCTGGGCAGCCCCAACTGTGTCCCCCTGGGCCACCGCCTGTGCAGCCCCCTCCCCTGCAAGGTCCCCCAGTGCCCCAACCCCATCCAATCTTCACAACCCCCCCCATAAAAATTAAATGTAAACATGTAAATTAAATGTGTAAATTATACAGTTTGCAGGTCTGTAGTATAAAAAGTTTGGGAACACCAGCCCTAGACCCTTGCCAGCCCACACCCCATGCTCCTACCACCCCACTCTGAGCCCCACAGGCCCCGCAGTCCTGAATGCCTGCTCACTTCCACTCCTTCTCCTCCCCACCCGCCACCACTTTCCTGCCCACTGGCCAGCCGCTCAGCACCCCGTGGCTCCCATACCCCCCATACCATACCCACCCACACATCCCCACACCCACCCCATACCCCCTGACACCCATGCACACCCTACACAATATACAAGTAAGACTGCATTTTGAGTTATATGCAATGACTTCTTCATATACAGCACAAACGCACACAAATCAGATCAAAAGTATATTTAACTTTTTTAATTAAATTAAAATATATTATGGGTGTTTGACTTTTAGTATATAATTTGGGGGGGGGGGGGTTCCTAAGATTGCAAACTCTCTTCCCCAAAGGAGTGCTTCCAGGGGAAGGGGGAGGGACTTCTGGTGGCAACGGTCAGCGGTTAAGGGGGTGGGACTTCCAGCCCCAAGATAGCTACCAGGGGGCAGGGCTCCTGTCAAGGGGCGGGGCTACCCATGCAGCCCTGGACAGCTTGCCAAAACTCAGTAAGTGCCCCTCCACCTGAAATAGTTGCCTACCCCTGTATAGGGCAAGTTTGGTGAGCAGGCTCTGGTCACACAGAGGCACTGTGGACTTGAGTTGAGAGGCTCCTGGCCAGGAGGAAGGAGAGAAGTGCCCACTCTTCCCACCTGCATCTTTCCTGCCTTTGGAAACGTGCCCTGGGAGTTCTGCTGGGACCCTGACGCTCAGAGCCATCCCGGCTCCAACCATGGAGACTTCCTTAGTTCTGACAGCTCTCACTGTCTCCTGGGCTGCCCAAACCGCTGGCTGTCTGCCAGGGAGTCGGGGTGTGGGGGGACTTGCCTATCTGAGCATCAATCTTCTTGGGAACAGAGGTATATGACAGGCAGTGAGCTCTTCAAAGCAGCTTTTATTCTTATTATGGTCAGCAGCTTGTGCACCTGGGCTTTGGCTGTTGCTGGGGGCCTTAGGAACTCACAGACTATAGATCAGTGTTTCCCAGGGGCTAGTCCAGGATTTTACAAAGAGGGGTGCAAGAGCAGCAATCAGTGCTGCAGGGATGACTGCACCCCCTGCCTCCTCCCCTTTGTCCCCCCCATGGGCCTGGGCAGACCACTCATGGGAGCAGCAGTCAGGGACTTCTTTAAATCCCAAAGAGTAAGAATTCCACCCCCTCCTTTCCTGTCCTTTCCTCTCCCTGCTGAGAGGTACATTCCCTCCCCTCCACCCTACTGCTCCCAGTGGCCCTGCTGTCCCAGGGGTGAGGGGAGCTCATGCCCCACTCCAGTCGGCCTGCCCAGAGGCGGGTGGGCAGGTTCCTCCTCCCTACCTGCTCCCCCA
>NW_017729002.1:19862716-19863446 GCF_001723915.1 Gavialis gangeticus
CCAGAAGTGGTGCAAGCACCTACTTTGGACTCATTCAAGAAATGATTGGAAGCCTATCTTGCTGGGATCCTAGCTGACTTCCTGCCCTTGAGGCAGGGCACTGGACTTGATGATCTTCAAGGTCCCTTGCAACCCTAATGGCTATGAAATCTATGAAAATCCAAGATGCTTTGGAGTAGACCACCTCTCCATTTCCCTGGGAGCTGGGGTGGGGGGCAGGGCTGCTTGTAAAGGCTCCCCCCAGGCCTAGGTGGGGACCTTCTGGAGAGGTGGAAAGCCCTGCTGGCTCCCGATAAGTGGGAACTGAAGAGAAGTATGTGGCCTGTGCCTGTGCCATGTTCTTCACTGAGGGTAGGTCTAACTCAGTGTTCCCACCCCACAGATGCCTCCTCAGCCCTGTGCTCTAAGAAGAGGCATATGCTGAACACTAGGATGTGGCATGCAGACACTGTCTCTTGGGAGGGCCCCAATCAGCTCCATAACTGCCCATTCTACCTAGAGGGTGCATGTAGAGCCATAGAGAGGGGAGGGGAGGGCACTCTGTTGCATGCCAGGGCTCTAACTGTGTTGCGGCTTGCAGGTGATCCGGGACATCCTGTTGATAGGACACCGACAGGCGTTTGCCTGGGTAGACGAGTGGTGCGGTAAGTGGCCTGCAGTGCTGTTCCTCTTGTGGGGATCAACAAAGCTAACCACCAGGGTGGTGGGAGATGCCCTTCCTCCCCCCAGG
>NW_017729002.1:19868446-19870704 GCF_001723915.1 Gavialis gangeticus
CCAGGGCTCTAACTGTGTTGCGGCTTGCAGGTGATCCGGGACATCCTGTTGATAGGACACCGACAGGCGTTTGCCTGGGTAGACGAGTGGTGCGGTAAGTGGCCTGCAGTGCTGTTCCTCTTGTGGGGATCAACAAAGCTAACCACCAGGGTGGTGGGAGATGCCCTTCCTCCCCCCAGGTTCTCCAGGTCCTTGCTGTGGATCTGTGCTGGTTACAACACCTGGGTGTATTTCAGTGGACCCTCTCTTTCCCAGTTATAGGGAAAGTCTGACACATGGGCTCCAGGGGTTGAAGAGTCACCCTCTTCCCTTCACCAAACTTTCCCCCAGGCTGGAGGAGCAGGAGGGTATCCCATGCCCACACTGCACTGCCTTTTGCTCTGGGATTGGTGTTGTCTAGTAAGGGCAGAGTGCCAGGGTGACCATTATTCATGTGCAGGGAAGGCGTGTGGAACAGAATTGCCCATGCCAGGGGCCCTGGCACTCCTCATGCACCCTGGGAATCAGGTAGTGCATAAGGGCCCCAGTAGGGCTGTTGCCTCCTTCCAGGCTCAAGGCATTGTGAATATGTCCAGCCCAACCAGGGATCAGGTTCCCCATCGAAGGCTGGCATTCACTCCAGGGCTGAATTTGGCCTAGGAAGGATAATTCCTGTTGACTTTGCTAGCCCACTTACACCAGGGCTGAATTTGGCCCCTGCGCACACAGTGGCTGTTGGGAAGGAATTCACAGACTTCCTGCAAGAAGACAGCACAGACACCAAGCAGCCCCCTCCTGCCTCTGCAGGAGTGTGCTGGCCCTTTAAGGATGCATTCCACCTTCTCTGCAAGAGATGGCTGCAAGCTGAAATGCTTAGGCCAGATCATCTGCAGGCAGAGCTCCATCTCCTGCTGCTAACCCCACTAACCCCTCATCCCCCACCCCTGCTCGCTGCTGTTCTGGCTTTGCCTCCTGCTGCTGCACACCCCAGCACTGCCACCCCATCCCTCTGCAAGCGCCCTCCACTTCCTGCTTGGCACCACTGTCACATGGCCTCTCTCACTGCCGCTGACCCTTTGCTGCACATCCTGGGGACCTAGACTCATGGGTGGGCTGGGCGCTCTGCACAGTGTGGGGCTGCCCTGCAATCATCGTCTTTGCTGAGGTACTGGCCTTGGAATCTGGTTCAGGGGCACGGGGCAGGAGACAGGGCCAGGGTGGGAATGGCATTAGCTCACAGCCATGTGGCCCTGCAGCCTTGCTCTGCTGCCCAGCAAGGACCATCCAGCTGGGCTGTGCTGATATTAGAGATGGAGCACATGGTTCCTCGTCAGCTGGTTGCTGGTGCAGATGGATCCAGATCGTGGTGGCTGGAATGATTCTCGCCCCACGTGACTTCGGCATCATCCAGAAAAGCTGGCACCAGGAGGCAATTCAGGCTCAGATTCTGAGAGGTGTGACTGAGCCTGGGGAAGCAGAGAGAGGAAGTGTCTGTCAAACAGAGGACAAGAAGACATGGAGTGTGAACCCTGCTCACAATCCTCCCCTCCTATCTAGTCTGAGGGGGCCAGGGCTGTGGACCAGGTCACCAGGCCAGCTGTGTGTTGGACACTGCTGCCCCCTGCTGGCCCATAGCAGCAGCAGTAACATGAAGTGAAGCACTAGCTTGCTGGGCCATCACAAAGGCCCAGCTCTCCTGAAAATCCCATCTCCTGGAGATGTGTGTACAGGGAAACCATACAGCCCACGTCCATCAGCCTTTGCTTCCAGCCAGGCTAGCTAGCACCCAGCTCCTCCCAGGGTTCACAGCTGTAGCTGACATTGTCCCTCTGAGGGTGTCGCTGCCCGAGCCATCATGGCAGCCCCAGCCCAGCAGCTGCTCTCCAGGACTCTGGACAGAACCTGAGGCAGCCTTTGCCCTTACCTTCACATCAGCTGGTAGCCAGGGCTGGTTGCATGAGAGGATCCTCAGCAGGGCATGTGCTTAGTGTTGCCCAGGGGAGAGGGCAGAGCAGAACCCACTTGACAAAGGGTTTGGTACATCTGAGCCAGGAGCAGACCACGAAGCATCCTGACAACGAGGGGATCAGCTTCGTCAACGGGGAAACCAAAGGAAGCAGCTACTGCTACTGCAAAGGAGAAGCCAGGCCTGCAGTAACTGTTGCTGTGCCCCCACACAGCTTCTCCCCCACTAGGTGAGGCTGTGGCTGAGCCAACAAGAAGCTCACAGCCCAGGCGGCTGCATTCACCCCCTGCAGAACCTCGAAGGAAACCCTGGG
>NW_017729002.1:19875704-19887349 GCF_001723915.1 Gavialis gangeticus
GCTTCGTCAACGGGGAAACCAAAGGAAGCAGCTACTGCTACTGCAAAGGAGAAGCCAGGCCTGCAGTAACTGTTGCTGTGCCCCCACACAGCTTCTCCCCCACTAGGTGAGGCTGTGGCTGAGCCAACAAGAAGCTCACAGCCCAGGCGGCTGCATTCACCCCCTGCAGAACCTCCAAGGAAACCCTGGGGTGCATGCTCCCAGTGCCAGCGAATGTCACTGCAGGCTTCCTCTGCTGCCAGAGCTCTTCCACCCTCCTCTACAGCAGCTCCGCTGGGAATGACTAAAATTGGACTAAATGGTGGCACCTGCACCATTCTTTATGGCGTTGCCTGCTTGGATTGACATGACCTTCCTATCACTGGGCACCCAGTGAGCAGCACAGGCCAAGCATCTTGAGGTTGCTGGAATTCCCAATGGACTGCAAAGAGCTTCCTTCACAGGCTGTACTTAGTGGCCAATGGTCTTTACCCAACAGAGATGTCAGGGCTGAGCAGATGATAGCTGGAAAGCTTGCCTTCTTTCCCCATCAGCCTTCTGGGGTAGTACTTAACAGTCTCACTTCCCTGTAATGCTACTAACAACACAGCCCCCATCCGCAGCCCTCAGCGTCCTGTGAGGCAGGCTGGCTCAGTAGAGAAACATCCATTCATCTCTTGGTCTGTGTCTGGCCTCCTGCTTCTCCCAGACTTGTCAGCCCCCTGATTCAAAGGGCTTCCCAGTGTCTTGGGTCTGGCAGCTCTAGGTCAGCCAGGGTGCTGGACAGGGAATTCAAGAGACAGCAACATCTCCTGCTGATTGCTAGGGTTGGCTGCTCTTTGGGAGCTCAGGGGCAGCCTCTCAGGATGCATGGGCCCTGAAAGGGGAGGGCCATATGCCTGTTGGTAGCCCCACTGAAGTCTGTGGAAACCTTGTGGTCTGTCCGTGAATGCTTGTTCTTGGGGATGTCTCTGTCTGTGCCTTCAAGAGCCCACAACTGCGAATGCCTGAGCTTGCAGTAAGTGGTGGGAGACTGCTGGTGTGTGTGAGATATGTCCCGTGTTGCTTCTGGACGATGGACCTATACGAGGCACTGACAGCCATGACTCGGGAGAAGCCAGGTGTGAGCAGCCTGGCAGCTGATTGACTATGCAGGCTGGGAAGGTGACACAGCTCCCTGTGGGTCCCTGTGTCATGGCTTGAAGACCTTCCTGTCTCTCAGGACACCTCACTGTTTCAAGCAGAGCTTTGTAAGCCTGTCTGTACCAAGCACAAGTAGAAAGCACTTGACAGCAGGTGTCAGCATGAATGTGTTTTGTGTGTGCGGTCATGCCCATTGCATGGGAGAGTGTGCATCTTGCAGAGGGTATTCCCCAGCAGGGCATGAATGGGGGAGGGTAAGCATTTGGAAGGGAGACCCAAGTGATGGGTAAATGAATGGAAAGCCAGGTGGCAGATGGGTGGATGTGCTTCTGGCTGTGGCTGATGGCCTCTGGTGGTGGTGTAGCACTTGCTTCCCTGTTGCTGTGCCCTGGACTGGATTTGTGGGGCACTCGCCTAGTGTTGCCCCGCTGGCCGAGCAGTGAGAGGCTCTCTGCATGTTACAGACATGTCCCTGGAGGAGGTCCGTGCCTTCGAGACTCAGATGCAAGTGGCCACAAACCAAAAGTTCGGAAGCCAGGACCCTTAGCTTCCTGCCTGCCCAGCTCGCCCAGGACCTCCCTTTGTATGTACCTTCCATTTGGTTTTCTCTTTCTCCATGCGGCCTCATGGTTCACCCCTGCCCCTTCCCGTTCACAGAGTGAACTCTGGGGCAGCCATTCTTTACACTGGGGTCTGGCTGGGGGGGTGGCCACAGCCTGGGGAGGGTGCGTGGTCTGGATCAGAACTGAAGCATGTGCTGGACTGTGGGCAAAGGAGCTGAATCAGAGGGTGGCGCTCATCCTCTCTTATGCAGGGCAGTGCTCAGGCTTTTCTGCAGTGGGGGCTGTGGTGGGACATCAGAGTATCTGCCATAGTGTTTTTATGTGAGGGCTTCTCCTTGACTCTGCAGGGAGCTCATCATCCCCCACAACAAGAGGTGACTGTGCTGGGGATGGATGAACCTGGTCCATAGCTGTGAGCCCACAGTGCAGCTGCTTGTTAAAACAGGATAGAGGCCGCACAGAGAGGAACATTTATACATAAGTAGGGGAGATCCTGGGAGCTCTCAGTGATCCCATGGCAAACGGACCACATGTTTCACCTGGAGCAGCCCCCATCAGAATGGCTTGCATTGGGGGGTGGCATTGAGTTGGAGCTCACAGGAGAAGTTCAACAGCTGTATGGACAGAGCAGATGCCAGGTTTGCTTCCCCAGGGCAGATGTGCAGATGCACCTTAAGCCTTCTGTGCACTCCCCCTGCTTCAGCAGCCTGGGTCACATGGCTCTACCAGTGCGCCTCCCTCTGCTCCCACCATCTCCCTGCACATAGCTTTGCCAATGCACCTCCCTCCTGCCTGCACCCCCCGCATTCCACTCCTGATCCCTCCCCAGTGCTACACTTCATTCCTGCCCTGCAGTGTCCTTGCCATTCCAGTATGCAACCTTTGCAAGGGAGTTCAACAACCCACAGTGGAAGCCTGGGTACTGATGACCTCAGGGACCTGGCAGCAGGCAGACAGCACATAGGCAGGCCCCATGCTTCTTTCTTGACCTGGCCTCTCGAAGAGTCAGGAATCAAGGCCATCTGCCTACTGCTGTGTTCAACAGCCTCCTTGAGGTGGTTTCTCTGCTGTTGACCCAATCCTATTGCCCTCTGCTTCATGTACTGCATCGTCCCTTAGAGCTTCACACCCAGGGATGTGTAGAAGTAAGTCATTGAAGGGTGAATTCCCTGTAGAACCTCAGCGTCAAAGCTTGGGGAAGTCCCCTTCCTTCTCATGCTGATCTCAGCCACAGCCCTGACACTGGGCAGCCTGGAAGATATGCACAGGACAGTAAATTAAATCGACCCACGCAGAGCTCAGAACCAGATCTGAAAGCTCTGGCTTGGTCGCCTCTGCTGCCCTGTTCAGCCTATTAGAGATAAGAGCTAACTACTGTTACAAGTCCCTTGGAAAATGTATTCCCATGGGGAAACTTGGCCTTTAAAGTCATCTTTGACTCCTCACAACAGCTAAAGCATATTTCCTGGGTCTTCTGAAGCAGTTCAGTCTTCTCAGGCCTGTTGCGAAGAAGATGACACAATAGCTAACCAGGTTGCAACAAGGAAGAAAAACTACATAAAACTAGGACAGACTCTCCCAGGGCAGCAGAGCTTTGCCCAATCATGCAGTGTTTACTCAAAGCAAGGCACTCAGATACCAGGGTGATACACCCATCCTGGCAGCAGGACAGAAGTAGAAGCTAAGGAATTGGTTTGTTTTATTCTTCCTGATGGATCTTTGCTCTTGGCCAAGGTGGTCATGGGAACCTCAGTAGAGACAGCTCAACAGGTGCTTCAGCAAGTCTCAGCTCCACAGCATAATGCCCTCTGAGGAAAGGAACCCAGCAGGGGTGAGCTGGAGCTTCTGCCCAGCCTGCAGCCCATCAGCCACCAGCAGCACCTGTTCTGTACAGAGCCTGTGCATCACATGATGCTGATTACTCTTCCTCACTCACAGCTGCTGGATCATGTATTCAAAGAATACCTCATTCCTTCCCTGACCTTATTTTTCCATGGAAGGAACAGCTTTAGTTGCCACAGGGACATTGCTGCATCCCCAGTTGGAGCAGAGATGGTCTGTGGAATTGTATGTGAGAGGGGAGGTAGCAATAAAGCAACTTCTATTGTGTGGTCCACACTACAGAAAAATTAGAAACCTAAGGAAAACTACTGTTTCTGAGACTGAAAAAGATTCTCCATCCCCCTCCAGTGAGTAAGTCTCCCCAGGCTGTAGTTTCAAGCTCAACATCTCATCTGTGGCTTTGGCCTTTAGGCTGATAGGACTGTAGGTTTCCACCCCCTGGACCTGCAGGCTATTTTAGAGACAGCAGTAAGGGGCACTGTATAAACATCTTCATGGATTAGGTGAGAGATGCTGGAGAGAATTGCCTCCAGCCACAGCAGCAGCATCCTCCTCCAGGGACACTGCCTTCTGGGATAGGTAAGCTGGTAGCAAGGTGAGGACTATAGGGAGAAGGACACCCCTCGTGGCTCAGCTAGTAGATGCAGAAGCTGGCTTGTGCCCAGCACATGAACACAAGGGGTCTGGCCGCCCCATGTTGCTGACACACTTGGGGAGTGTTGCTCACCCTTCACTCGCCTGCTTTGTCTCGCATACTCCAAGCCCCCAAACCTCCCTTGTGGCTGTGCTCAGGATGTCTCTCCAGTGCATGTGAGAGCCACTCCCAGAGCAGTCTCACCCCCGTGTTCCCTTGTTTGACACATCCAAGCAGAAGCAGACGGGTGGGTCCTCTCTAGCCAGCCTGTGAACTCTGCTTCTGTTTACCCCGGCAGGAATGACAATGGAGGAGGTGCGCAAGTATGAGAGGGAAACCCAGGAAGCCACCAACGAGATCATTGGCGTGGTCACACCCTCCATTTCCATAAGCGAGGTGGGGCAAGCTCCGGTCACGCACAGTGCCCCAGCCAGTGCCCCTTCCACACCGCTCAGTGATGATCCCCCGGACTTCCTCAGCTCTCCCAAGGACAGGCCCCGGAAGAAATCTGCTCCGGAAACACTGACACTGCCAGCCCTGCGGGAGCGCGCCAATGCTGAGTAATGGCTGCCCTACAGACATGCTCGGTGGACAGATGCTTGGCCCTCATTTCCCACCCCTCAGATCGGGGCACCCTACCCACTTTGCCTGCCTTGAGAAACATAAAGACTACCGCTGCCCCCAACATCATTCCTGCCCCTTGTCCCCAATAAAAAAGACAGCAGATCCTATTGTGAGCCAGATGGGAGAAGCCCCTTTGTGAGGTCCCAGATTTCCCTGCCATCACATGGGCCTTGGGCTCCCCTCAACCTGCTACCCAGCCCCACTCTCTTCTCATCATTCCAGCACATGCCCTGCTTTCCCTGCCGTCGGTTCAGGGAGGAGCTCCAGCATGTTGGAGCCATTCCTTGGCCCATCTGTAGACAGCTCTGTCCTGGCAGGTAACGTCCCTCAGAGCTGCTTTTGCTAGAGCCAGGTGGCAGCCGGTGGCAGCCCAGCCCTTCTCTGAAGGAACTTGGAAGCACCTTTCAGACTGTTGATAAAAACCGCCAGGCATTGATTGATCTCGGTTCCCACTGGCAATGAGACCCACCAGGATGTTTAACCTATGTCCTTGCCACCTCCTGAGGATTTCTGACTGTACCTCTGAGCTTCACAGTACCACAGCAACCCTGAGTCCACCAGCATCCAGACTGTAACTCTGCAGCTGTGCCAATGTCACCCGTGTCCCTCCAGCTTTGACAGGAGGGCAGAGATGAGTTGTCAGGACTGCTTCTCCTGTTCCTAATGTGATGCTCCAGGCCACTGGTGAAGAGCCAGCATCTCAACCATCTCTACTCTGGGGACCTTTTCCACCTGTCACTAGCACTGGTTCATCCAGCACTAGCAGTGTTGTAGTGTGGAAAAGGCTGTGACGCAGTCAGTTGATCCCCTTCTAAGCAAGGGATCATAGGACTGGCGGGGCTGATTTTAGTCACGTTTGGGCTGTGGAAAACCTTCCCTGCAGAGTGGAGCATGGCAGCCTGGGTGTGAATGAGGAGCCCACTTGGTATGAAGCCACTGTTGACAAGACACCATCACTGAGTTGCGGCTCTGGATTAATGCTTGTCATAGTAGGACAGGCCTAGCCATTGTCCCTAACATAGACAAGCCCAAAAAGTACTGCTTGCCATGTCTTGCCTCTGTCCTTCCCAGGTGAGCCTTTCCTGTGTCCAGAGTTGTGTTCTTGGTCTTGCCAAGGCCCTTTACTTTCACCAGTCCCCTCCAGAGTCCTGCAGCAAGAAGGGGTGAAGATCTGTCCATCCCAACCCACCTAGCCTTCTGCCAAGCAGCCTTCTCCCCACTGGTGCCTTCAGGACAAGGGTCATCCCTGCGCCACTGCTCCAACAAAGATTTCTGGCAACTATTTGGACCCATGGCTGGACCCGCTTCATCACCAGCTATTTCCATTGCCCTCCAGGCACCTGGACTTAGCCTCCAAACTGCCTCACACTCACTCAGGTCCCTGAGGAGTGGGTCCCATCATAGCTGGGCCTGCGGGGTATGTCAACCATGGGTACTGAACAAGTGCAGACTCCAGCTCCAAGTGCATCCAGCACAAACCAGCTGAGCCTTCATGCTGGGTTTGAACCTCAGATACAAGCACACACTGAATTGCACTGATTCCTAAACAGGAATCCCCCAACCCTCTGCCCTCTGCTTGGGCCTCAGCACAGGTCCCTTTGTTCAAGTATTTTTTAACTGTCTTCGCTACAGTTTGTGTCCTGGACAAACAGAAATGGAACAGCCAACCTCTCCTCCAGGAAACTACATGCTGCTGATCGATCAACCAAAGGTCTACATGGGATGCAGCTCTGCCAGCTAATTTGGATGGGCCAAGTCCAGGTGAATCTGCTGTGCTCCCATGATGTGCAGAATGCTGTCCGCATGGAACCTGGGGCTTGGGAGGGACCTCGGGGGTCATCTGCTTCAACACCCTGCTCTGTACTTTCCACTGGGGGTTGAGGGTCACCAGCACCATACATGGTGGATCATGCCTCTGCTGTGTGATATGAGCCACTGGAAGAGTAGCTTGGAGGCTGGTTGGGATTCAGGTATCCCTTTGAAGCATTAGGTCATGACAGGAAAAGGCTGGGTCTGGAGGAGCCCCCACAGGGTTGGCTGCTTCTCCTAACTTGTCAGAACCTCTAGGGTCTGCAGAATGGGTCTGGAAGTCTAATAGGAACAGGCTCTGACTATTTTATCACCTTTGCCTCTGGATGGAGCCAGGATGGCCAGAGGCCTTGTGAACATGGGAGAAGTTTTACTGATTGTTTGTGGACCTTGGACAAGGTTGTGCTTAGGTCTGGGGAGAAGGTGAGGGGTAATTTTTAATTGGATTCTAGTTTGGCCTCCTCTTCAACCCAGACTGTGGAAAGGGCCAAAGGAGTCATGCAGAAAACCTGTTCGCTGTAATGGAAAGGAATGGTCCCACAAATGACACTGAGGGACTGGGTATTTAAGATGGGCCATGGCTGGATTCTGAACCCCTTCAAAAGGGAAGGACTTGGCTTGGGAACATGGCATCCACCCACACCCATGGGCTCTGGGTCAGTTCCACACTGGAAGGGATCTGTTTCCTGTTCTAGTCTGGATGTAGCCGAATC
Source organism: Gavialis gangeticus (assembly GCF_001723915.1). Taxonomy (NCBI): domain Eukaryota; kingdom Metazoa; phylum Chordata; order Crocodylia; family Gavialidae; genus Gavialis; species Gavialis gangeticus. Next base: position 19,883,012 of record NW_017729002.1, read on the forward strand.
TCCCCAGAAAAGCCATGTGGCAAGATTTTGCACCATCACATTTGCACTGAGGCCCAGCATTTTGCTTTGGTTCTAAGTCAAGAGCCCAGCTCTGTACAGGTTGAGCCTGGTGTCCTCAGCCCATCTCTTCTGAATGGTATTTTCCCTTGCCAAACAGATTTTAAAGCCCCTTCTCATGTCCCCTGAATTGTATGCCCCTTGCCCAAGCTTTGTACAGAATGGGCTAGAACCTGTCCCTAGGTTCCTTGGAGCCTGAGCCTTGTTCTCTGGGGCTCAGACCCTTGTGAGGGGCTCGGTCTCTGCCTCGCCTGGAGCAGATGCAGCATTTCCGTCTGGACTTCTCTGTGTTGTGTCTTTAATTCTCACCCCTCAAGGGTTTCCCCTTTATGCCCACCTCTTGGGCTGTGGAAAGCCTGTGTGAGGCTGTTGGTATCAGCCTTGGGTATATGTGAGCTTGTGTTTTCCTCCTGCAGCCAGGCTCCTCTGGCTCTTGCCCCTGGACATTTTGGTTCGTCTCACGCATGCGTCCAGGTCCCAAGGCCTTCCTGATATGCCCACCGTGGAGCTGTGCAGTAGCTGGTGATGGCAGGGGCTGCACAGAGAGGTTAGTTCTAGTGCTGTGCAGGAAGGATAGAGGCAAGTGCTGGAGCTGAGGGGACGATGCTGTGGTGCCTAGCCCTTTGCAGTGGGCACCTGAGGCTGATGGTTCTGTCTCTGCAGAGCCCCTCATCCCTCCCTCCCTCCCTCACTGCTTGGAGCTTTGCTCTGCACCCCGTACCTGGAAGCAGGGATTTGCTGATGACCAAACCAAGCATGAGCCAGGAGGAGCCAGATGTCTGTGGGGTTGAATGTATCTTGTATGAATGTACCAGATGATGTAGCATTCCCCACCCCTTCCCCTGCCCCACCCAGCCTGTCTCCTCTCTAGCCTCCTGGATCCTCAGGAGTCTCTTTATTTCTCTCCTGCCCGGGGTCCCCATCCCAGGAGGCAGCTGGTCACTGTGAGTTGGAGAGTCCTCAGGGCCCAGCCCCAGCTCCTGGAAGCTCCCTCCCAACAGACACTTGTGAAGCGAGAGCACAAAGGATTTTTCCTGCTCAGAGGCCAGGCCCCTGCTCCAGAAGGTGTGAGCATGGGACTTGTCCCCGCCACTCCTGCCTGTCACGAGGCCCATGGGCCCCACCATCTCCAGCAACACAGTCTGGGCCTAGGGGGAGCAGGCTTGCCCTCGAAAATGCTAACATCCCCTGGTGTCTGCTTCAGGCAACGTGAATCGTTCCTCATGAGCTAGTTCCTTACTGATTGCCCTTGCCACTTACTGCTCACTTGGAGGCCACTTGTGTTTGGAGGGGGCGAGGCAGTGGCTGGCTCAGGCCTTGGCTTTCTTTGTTACAACAAAGGCCTTTTGAGAAATAAAGCGAAAGAAGCTGCTGCGGCTCCTCTCTGCTGTTTATTTGTCCCCTCTACATCTCCCACTGCTGCCATGAGCCCCTCCTGGCTGTGGGAGTGGGTGGCAGGGGAAGATGGCTGAGGGGAGTGATCCAGGGCCAGTGACACGCACACTCCTGAAGCATTGGGCAGAAGAGGAACAACAGGGGGATCAGGACAGGGCGATGGCCTGTGAGTATATAGAAATGATGCTTCTCCTAATGCTGCAATTATCACAGCAATTCACCCATTAGACTGAGAGATAAATGAACTAAGGCAGACACCATGGTGAAGAGACCATTGTGTGTGTGCTGCTAAGAACCGTACCTGGAAGCCCCCAGCACCTCCCCTGGCTGTGATCTTTGAGGGTCACCAGGGCGGGGAACAAGGCCTGAAGAGCAGAGGAGACTGAATGGATAGAGCACACAATGACCCACACAAGGGTCACTGCAGATGTACCCCTGGGTCTCATGCAAATCAGGCTGCGCAAGGCATCCACTGACTCAAGGTGCATTCACTACCTCAGCATGGGGAATGCCCCCTCCAGCTTCTTCCAGATGAACTCAGTGCCCAGGAGTCCGGTACACTGGAGGGAGCCTTCCACCTTCTCAATATCCCCCCAGGCAGACACAGGAAGTGGTGTCTCCCCACCAGGCATTGCTTGTTCCCTTGCAGCCAGCCCCTCCCAGCCCGGTCTCCTCTGGCACCTCAGAGCAAACAGGTGATTAAACACTAATGGGGCTTGGCTTGGTTTGACAAGAGGATCAGAGTCCGTAACCTACAGCAGCCGTTCCTAATCTGTGGTACGCATTAACAGATTTATTATAATTACTTTATATGACAAAAATTTGCTGGTGGTACTTAAGGTTGAATTGAAAAATTGCTGGTGGTACTTAAGGTTCTATCATTTAAATTGGTGGTGCGCAATCTGTCAGAGTTTGGGAACCGCAGACCTAGAGGCACTAGGTCTGGGACAGATGTCCTGTCTCTAGCTACTGGGGGTGAGAGCCTGGTTGCAGAGGTCTGCTGAATGGAAAACCCTCCTCATAACCACAGGTGAGCTGGGACAAATGTTTCCACCTCACTTGGCTAGCTCTGAGCTAGATAGGGCAAGCCCTGGAGAGCTGATAGCTATGGCTATGTTTTTGTCCCAAAAACCAGGGATACAGGAAAACTGCTGCCCTCTGCCATTCAGTCAGAGGGACAGTGTTGAGGCTCTTAGCAAAGTGAGAGCCTGTAGGAAAGAACAAGAGGGCTGCTCTCCACACTTCAACTCCCAGCAGACAGGTGACCGATGGGAAGTGCCCTTGGCAAGTCTGTTGCGGAGCTGTGGTAAGTGAGCAGTAGCAGGCAGGGTCTTTTCTGTGAACACCACTTCTCACATCTCTGCTACCACATACGCTGCAAATAGCTGTGACAGCACTGCACTGGTAATGGGCAGCCACCACCACAAGGTGAGAGTGGGCTGAGCCAGCACTGGTAATGCAACAGACTCTGGTGCTTGCTAAATGCTTGCAGCCCTGCTCAGGCAAGTGCTTGGTTTCTCTCTCTCCCATTGTTCATTGTGGTGGTTTGGGGTGGGGGTCAGCTCTGAGGCCTAGCCAAGAGAGCTTGCTCTCTCCAGTGTCCCTCAGACCCCTGTATTGCTGAAGGAGGCAGCTATAAGAGCAGCCAGTGCAGCCAGGTTCCCCTCCCTGGGCCCCATGAAAAGCTGCTACCTGTTGGGGTTGCTGCCCAAGCTGAGAGGGGAGCACTGGCCCTGAATGCAGCCAAGCCAGAGGAATGGAGGCAGGGGTTGGAGGTGGCATAGCAGGGTCTGTCTAGGGGCAGTGAAGTGCCTTGTTTGCTTGATACCAAGCAGGCGTGAGCATTTCTTCTCTATTCCCCTTTGTCCTCTTCCTCTTCCAGCTCCCCAATATCAGGCTCATACGGGGGGCTGGACAGCCCATGGAACATGATGTAGTGGGAGCTGCAGTAGACGGGTGGCTTGTTGGGGCAGGAGTAGACCTGCTCGGGTTTGAGGGAGGCAAAGGGGTTGGCTCCACAGCCTGTGATGTTGGTTTCCAACTCCATCAGGATCTTCAGGGAGGACTTTAGTTCTTGCTCACTGTCCGGGAGAGATAAGGGGCATGTTTATAGCCTGCCAACACACCCCTGTCCTGACACCACATAACCTGTGCCAGGATGTTCAGTAGGAGCTTCCTCTATGGCAGTGCCCTGCCAGTGCCACTTGGATGCCAACAACACGAGGCACCCCACAGCAGTTCTCGGGCAATGCCCCAGCTGAAACGCTCTGGTAGCATTTTAAAGCAATGTCAAGCTCTAATAGCCAATTACAGCATATTATTGCAGGGCAACATAGAATCATAGGAAAACAGAGTTGGACTAGACCTTGGGAAGTCAACTGCTTCAGCTCCCCTGCAGACAACAGTAGCCAAGGGTTTGTCTAACTTGACTCTTAAAAACTTCCAAGGCTGAAGTTTCCATAGCTTCTCTAGGTAGCCTGTTCCAATGCTTAACCTCCCTCAGAGTGAAGACATTCTTCCTTATATCCATCCTCAATTTCCCTTGTTGCAATTTAAGATCACTGCTCCTGTAGCCCTTATAGCCACAAAGAATAGTCTATCCCCATCCTTTGTATACTCCCCCTTCAAGTAATTGAAGGCATATCAGTCTCCTCCCTTGAGTCTTCTCTTCTCCCAATTAAACCCTGGTTCTTTCAGCCTTTGCTCCTAAGTCTTGCTTACCAGGCCTGTAACCATTTTTTTTTTTTTTTGCTCTCTGTTGGATTCTCCCATTGTTGATGTCTTTCTTGAAGTGTGGGCCCCAAAGCTGGATACAATGCTGTAGCTGAGGCCTCACTAGTGTTAAACAGAGTGGAAAAATCACTTCCCCTGTCTTGCAGGTGACAC
>NW_017729002.1:19892349-19897242 GCF_001723915.1 Gavialis gangeticus
TGTTATGTCTTTATAAATTGTATGGGCCTTGTTTGTACAATGCTGTAGCTGAGGCCTCACTAGTGTTAAACAGAGTGGAAAAATCACTTCCCCTGTCTTGCAGGTGACACTCTGTTAATAAAGCCCAGCATGCTGTTGGCTTTGTTTGCAACCAGAGTACACTGTTGGCTCACACTCAGCATGTGATCCAGCATACAATGACATAAATGGCACTGGAAGGTATCAGTACAAGTCAGAGAGCAGCTGTCCCCTATTAATGACTGTCTTGAGGGCCCTGGGCATGTTGGCTCCTGGCGGGTAGACAAGCCTGCCTTACTTGTACATGGTGAAGAGGGTGGGGATCTTGTAGTCCCGCAGCAGCAGCAGGGTGGGGAGCCAGCCTTCCATCAGGTCCTGGCAGGCATGGAACCCTGCAAACAAAGCAGAAGGCAAGGTGGAAACCCTGGAGAAACCTGGTCCCAGTGCAGGGAAGAGTGGCTTTGCAGATGGAAGAAGGTTGGGGGTGTGGTCACTGCAGGAGCTAGAGCAGCTTGTACAGTATTCTTATTCTCATTCACTTCTTACCCCTGCTACTGCATGCTCCAGACTCCCATGGCTAGTCTATTTTTGACAGCCCCTATTTCTGCCGTGCTGCAAACAGGTAACTCCCACTGACTTCAGAGCATTTCTCAAGAAGGGGTGGAAGCAAGAGGCTGTGAGAGCCTTCACTGCAGAATGAGGCAACTGGGTCGGTGCTGTTGGAAGAAGGCACAAGCCACCAGCTGGGAAGGCTTGGTGGGGAGGGGGCAGGATGTCAAGGAAGACTCCATGTTATGCAGGGGGTGGAAGGGTTCCAGCCCTCTGGGATTTTGCAGAATCATCCTGCCTTTAGCAGGAGAGTCTGCAGGTGGTGTGTGCCTGGGCAGGTGCCATTGTGTCTCAATGGGTCAGTGGCTTTTTTAAATTCCTAATCACACAGCATGCCAACATGATATAAATTGCCCTGGAAGACACAGACCCACAGCACCATGGGACTAGGATACAACTTTGCGTTAAATTGCCTTTCCTCATAGGACTCCAAAGCACTTTACAGATATATTTTACAGCACTTTACACTTTACAGAGAGGAAACCACTGGTGTTTTTCACTGTTTCCAGCTGGTGCTTTTGTGTTTCAGCAGTGTTGTTGCTCACTACTTGTGCTAAATGCTAAGTGCATGGTTCATTTGGAATGATTCTGATGAACCGGCTTTGTATTGAAGATGGCAGGATGTGTCTAGTGGGGCTTCTTTTGCTGATGGCTTGTGATGTGATGTAGCATGACCTATACTTCTTTAAGAGAGTGTTTATCCTCTGGAGTAGTGACTTTAGTGGTCTTTTCTTGTTCAGGGGATGCAATGAGGGGAGTGGAAGGCTGTGTTTTTTCTTCCCACAGCTGATGCTTGTGTTTTGGATGGCCCAGGGATCACAGCACCAACTTGGGGCTGGGCTTACTTTGCAAAATTTCACTAGCGTAGTTACATAGGCTGGGAATGTGAAACCCCTGCCAACACAGCTGTGCCCACCTAACCTGGTGTGGACATGACTATGCTTCACACTGCACTGCATCTTCACGAGGGGGCTTTGGTGGCAAGATTCTTCCAGGGAGGACAAGTCCTGGCCTGTGGAAGACCTGAGTTCCAGTCCCTTCTCTCGCCTAGACTCCCATTGGGACCTGGGGCAAGTCACTTAAGCCCAGTGTATGACAGAAGAGACTTGTCTATATAGCTGTTCCAGTGCAGCCTCTACACAGGAACACAACATAAGCACCTGTACCAGGGTCTCCAAGTAAATGATATGTGGCAGCATCAGCCCTTCTCCACCTGCACACCAGGGTGTTTTCCAGCACAGAAACATTCTCCCAAATTACCCTCTAAAGGACATGGTTCTGGTGAAACCCACCCTCAGCTCCCTTTGACAAATTAGTACTTGCCCTGTCTCTCAAGTTTGGCATACTCAGGTATCATGGCAAAGGTGGGGCTGCAAGTACCTAGGATGGATGAGTTACACCACTCTTTGGCAGGACACAGAGAAGAGATGTTTCAGGGGCACTGGCAGATTAGCAAAACCAAGGAGTGCAGGAAAACTCGGCATGCCTGCTTAGCTCACCTCCCTGCCATATGCATCTTCTCCCCACTTGTCCCAAACAACATGATCAGCTTCTTAGTGCTGAAGATGGTGACTTAAGTCTATCGGTGCTCATGACATAACCTTACTTTTTAACACTTGCCTCGGGTTGATCATCTCCCCACTACAGCCCAGATGTTGACAGTTCAGTCCTTTGAGCCTGATGCAGTGTCCTGACAACACTGCCACAATGAGTTAAGCCACCCTTTGGCCTGTATCTGACATGGCATCCATCCTCCTCCCTAATGATAATGCTCCCTGGCTCACTCTGTGGAGCACCCATGGATATTTTTCTTAGCTGCATTTCAATTCCAGCAGCTCACAAATGTATTTAGTGAGGATCTTAAAAACATGCTTCCAGCAGCAAAGGTCCCGAAAGCTTTCTGTTCCCTGGCTCCATAGCTCACCATGTAGCAATAACAGGAGAGGCTATACTCCACAATTCATAATAGCCCCAAATGCCTTGTTGTGGCTGTTCATTGAGTGGGAAAGGAGTGGGTTCAGATGGTTCTAAATGCTTTAAACTGATCTCCTTTCTGGGTTCTGGAGAAAAAGACAACTTTGTGAGGGGTTGCTGTGGGGAAGAATAGCAATAGCCATGGACCCAAAACTGCTGAGAAGCTTGAAATGACTATGGATCACCTCAGTGGTCTTCCTTTAGCCCACCTCCTCTCCCCTCAGGTTACACAGCAGCTGTGGTCCTCCTGGGGCCAGGGCAAGGTTGTGTTAGTGTCACATCTCTGCTTTTCTTTCTGAAAAGCAGAGATGTGACACAGTACCTAGGCCAAGGCTGCCTGGTTTTCAGGCCTCTTTGTGCATCTGTTTCCTCCTCTATCCAGCTGCACAAGGTTGATGCTACAATACCCTTGGTCATTATCTTTCTTTTAAGTAGAGATGGACCATGCTGGTGCCCCAGCCACATGCTATGATTATTCATGTGCTTAAAAACCTCTCACTTTCCAGTACAATTGACGGGCTGACACAGCAAACCATGCATGCCTTCCTGTCCCCACCTTAGGGATCTGAGTTCTTGGGTCCAGTAGAGCAACTGGGCTGAATTCACACCCAGCTTCCCAGGGTGCCAGATAGACAAGGTGCTATGATCTAGTGATCTAAGTCAGGTCCCTCTCTGCTTTCCCTTGCACTAAGCTAGTGGAGACTTTAGAGGGTATCTAAATAGCACGTAGCATGCAGGAGATGCCCAGGGAGAAGCACATGCCATTCTTGGCTAGGCTTGTTAGAAGCTACCAGACACCCATGCTGAGATCACTGTGGCCATGCTGACCTGTAGCATTAAGCCTCTGGCATCCGGGCTATGCAGCACTTTCTGTGCCAGCCAGTCTTGAATGGAGTCTATTACCAAGGCTTAGAAGCAGTTAAGTAGGAGCTAATGAAGTACAGAGCCCTTAAAGATTTGCTTTGTCCCTTCCTCCTCCCTCTCACTGAGTATCTGGTGCATGACACTGTCCAAGCAGGAGGAGTATGCAAAAGGAGAAAAGAACACCCCCTCCCCAGTGCCCTGCAGCATGGGGCAGTAACAGCGAGTGGCTAGAGAAGGGAGCAGGACTCCACCCAACTCTTCCAGCAACTTGCTCTGTGACCCCAGGGAAGTCAATACCCTCTGTGCACCAGTTTCCCATCTATATAAGAAGGGTAATGGAGCCTGTTTTTTTCAAGTGCTTTGAGATCCTCTGAGCCAAGGCTGTCAGGAAGCCCAAGCTTCACAACTGTGCTGTCATCAAACACAGCAGGGACCCAGAGGTTACAGTACATGACATGCTACAGCCTGCGCAGTGGCATGGGAGCAGCGATAGGAAAAGTCCCTGGGAAGAACACGCACCGGGCAGGGCCAGCCCTTCTCAGCATCACCCTTTGGCACAGACCCACTGCCCGCACATTCTAACACCTTGGTGCTGAATCACCATCTCGCCACCTTAGCATCCCTAGGTTTGGGATAATGCATCAGCCTGATGACATTATGCGCAGGACATGCCCAGGCTCCATGTGCCCTAGCGGGTGCCCTTGACCTTGGCAACCCTTCAAGATAAATGGTTATTGCATAGTTGGATGTAGTCACAAGGGACTGGACTCAGTGAACCAGTAGGTCCCTTCCAGTCCTATGTTCTGGCATTTAAAACCTCAGCACTTCCCAGCTGCTACCATCACTGTGCACCCACCTTCTGTATTTGGCCTTGCTAAGCTGGCCTGAGGCCTCATCCCCTGGTTGTTTCCTAGGATACAGAATTGGGGAAGGCATGGTGGGCAGTATCTTATCACAAAGGAACTGCAGTGTTGGGGTAGACTGAAAGGAGGAGCGGGAAATCTGGGAAAGCTGGAGGGGTATGAGGAGCATGACCCAGGATGGGGCCAGCTCTGTGGGCCCAGGGGGATGAGGTACCCCCTCTTCGACACAACCATAGTGAGGCTCTGCCCAGGCACTCACCTGGATGAAAGCCCACCACAAGGTCCGGACGTGCAGCCTGCTGAGTTTCTACTTGGGATTCCCAAAAGTCATGATAGAGGCCTTTATAGCTGCTGAGGTAGACTCTACCCCTGGGTCCAAAGGCTGTCAGAGGAGGTCTCATGATGGATCCATCAACTACATCCACTCCAACCATTACCACCTCAATGCCCTGGTGCCCAGGAAATATCTGTGTGATCTCATCATAATCTATCACCCGGGTGTTGAGGGTCTCGATGTGGGAAGCCCCAGCCACATGCACAGTGATGGGCTTGGCATAGGGGTCAA
>NW_017729002.1:19897253-19899691 GCF_001723915.1 Gavialis gangeticus
ACCCAGGATGGGGCCAGCTCTGTGGGCCCAGGGGGATGAGGTACCCCCTCTTCGACACAACCATAGTGAGGCTCTGCCCAGGCACTCACCTGGATGAAAGCCCACCACAAGGTCCGGACGTGCAGCCTGCTGAGTTTCTACTTGGGATTCCCAAAAGTCATGATAGAGGCCTTTATAGCTGCTGAGGTAGACTCTACCCCTGGGTCCAAAGGCTGTCAGAGGAGGTCTCATGATGGATCCATCAACTACATCCACTCCAACCATTACCACCTCAATGCCCTGGTGCCCAGGAAATATCTGTGTGATCTCATCATAATCTATCACCCGGGTGTTGAGGGTCTCGATGTGGGAAGCCCCAGCCACATGCACAGTGATGGGCTTGGCATAGGGGTCAATACTGAAAGCATGGAGCCCCAAGCCAATGGTGATTGGTCGGGACTGGAAATCTGAGGTCAGCCGCTTGATGGACTCCAGCAGCTCTCCCTCCTCTGGCTTTGGCTTCCCAGCATTGGCCCAGAGGATGGTCATGTAACGCCCTGTTAGTACAGCACCCAGCTTTTCATCCAGGTGCTCCTGCATGGCAAACCAGTCTTCCCAGCCTTTTACTTCCTGGATGCGCTTAGTCCAGGTCTCCGTGGGGAAAGGAATATCACCTGGTGGGAGAAATACAGACAAGCTTAACTCTTCGGGCTCCTGCCTCCACTAGGTGGGACAGATCCCTTTCCCTGGAGAATATCATTAAGTCTTTAAGAAAACTGGCCATGGGGCTCTGTCAGCTTAACTTGGGTTAAGCATGCCTGTTGCTGAGCCAGGATGTGGTGTGGTAGCTACTGAATAGGAAACAGGAGGATGGGAGGGTGGGAACCCATGAGACCATCAGGGCTGTGCCAGCCAAACCAGGAGAAAGGTTGCAAGTATACAGGTTTCAGACATACCCTGAATGGTTGAGAAGCAGGAGCAAAATCAGGAGTTCCTGCAGGTTGGAGTACATGCATTTGTGCAGTTGTTAGATTCCCATACTGCCAATCACTGCCTGGCTCTCTGTCACTGTGGGAGGTGCTCACTGCATTTTAAAGGCAGTGTTTGAGGGCTGGTCTCTGAGACCCCAGAAAACCAGGAGTGTCAGGTAGGGTGAGGAGCTGGCAGAGAGTAGAAGCAGCTCTGGACAGAGCCTACAGTTTGACCCCTAGCCCCATCCCCTTGCTGTTCTTTGGAGCCTTACTATCCACCTGAGGAAGCTGGCTAGTAAGCTGGTGCAGAGGCAGTCAAATGAGAAATGCCATTGCCTTCCTCTGGCTCTAGAGAGGCCAGCCTGCTCAACACCAGTCCACTGGGGCATGGAGAGCAAACCCAAATTTCCTACCTGTGAAGACGAGCCACTCCACCAGCCGGTCAAGGGCTACCAACTTGAGCTTTTTGCAGAACTTTTTGTGCACAGGCCAGTTGGCCCGCTGGCACTCAGGGCTGCAGTAGTACACATTCTGGCACCTGGAGGGAGGGTGAGAGAAGAAGAAGGAGTAGGGGCACCAGGCTGCAGCAATACATATCCTGGAAGCTGATGGAGAAGGGTCTCACAGACAGAGCTTGTGAGAACAGCCTCAAGGAGTCTGGTCTCCCCTGGATTTCAGTGCATTCTTGCCTCTGCCAGCCCTGGATGGGACAGGTGACCCACAGACATCAGATTCACCTTAGAGAACATCAATGGGGTGTGATGACAGAGTGGTTAGGGTGGTTTGCTGTGGTACCAGAGTTGGACCCTTGCTCCAGACTTATGCCAAGGGCAGCTTGGAGCATGCCTAGTTATCATCAAGTACTTGGTCACTCAGGTGACTGGGTATGAAACCAGCCCACCTGCACCCTTGGGTGGTATTGTTTTGGGAAGCTGGTGTGCCAATGGGTTGCAAGGCTCTGGATGACCTTGCAACCATGTAACTTCTTTGGTCAGGGATCAGGCTCTGAGATATGACAGGACAAGAACTGGATGCTGCTGCTGCTCAGGGGTGTAATATCCATTTCAGTGTCACATTCAGAAGCCCAGTACAACCCATTTGTATCTGATAGGAATTAATTCTTCCCTTCTCAAAGCCACTCCAAAGAAGTTGAGAGCATTTTTACTTGCAACAGGGGATGGGTCTTGCTTGGTGCTGTGGGACAGGACTCTAGAGCCATGCTCAACCCCTCCACTTCACTGGGGGACCAACTGTACCTCTTGCATCGACGCAGGTTTTTGGAGTCAGGAAGAGCATCAGGGAGTTTCTTGCACTCCACACAGAATTTGAAGGTGTCCTCCATCTTTTTAAACATGTCAAAATATGTTCGGATCCCAAAATCTGTCCTCCCTTTCTTCCCGTCCATGGCTGACCTGTGGGAAAGCAGCCAAGGCAGGATTGCTGCTGAAAAGTGAGCTGGCTCCAGCCCGAGTCCCGACCACATCTATA
>NW_017729002.1:19899702-19901402 GCF_001723915.1 Gavialis gangeticus
TCACATTCAGAAGCCCAGTACAACCCATTTGTATCTGATAGGAATTAATTCTTCCCTTCTCAAAGCCACTCCAAAGAAGTTGAGAGCATTTTTACTTGCAACAGGGGATGGGTCTTGCTTGGTGCTGTGGGACAGGACTCTAGAGCCATGCTCAACCCCCCCACTTCACTGGGGGACCAACTGTACCTCTTGCATCGACGCAGGTTTTTGGAGTCAGGAAGAGCATCAGGGAGTTTCTTGCACTCCACACAGAATTTGAAGGTGTCCTCCATCTTTTTAAACATGTCAAAATATGTTCGGATCCCAAAATCTGTCCTCCCTTTCTTCCCGTCCATGGCTGACCTGTGGGAAAGCAGCCAAGGCAGGATGGCTGCTGAAAAGTGAGCTGGCTCCAGCCCGAGTCCCGACCACATCTATATGGGACCTTTCCTAAGGACAAGGACTGGACAAGGGCTGCATAATGTAAGCCACTGGCATCATTAGCAGAAATGGCAGAGAGTGACTGTTGCTTCATTAATGCTGCAATGGTAATGCATTATTAGGGCCTTGGTGCAGTTTTCTGGAGAGGCTTGCCAGAATTTTAATGGAAGCTAGCAGAGAATGTCTTCATCTGAGATGCTTTTAAAAACAGGAGCTTTATCTGTACCTGGGAGGAGTAGGGACTGCTGCTCTAAAGGGGTGTGATGGCCCTGCTTTGGGCATAGATAATAACTAATTATCATGAGTGCAATCAATATTACACTGATGAAAAAAAAGCAGCATGCAGATTAGAGTAACCTCATGTAAGCCCATGGAGAATTACCCTGAAAGAATTGGGTAAAACTCCACAATGCAGGTTTAGGTTTTGTCTGTCTGTGTCCATCTTGGGGTCACTGTTTGTTCAGAGTAAACAGGCTAGTACCTGCTCCTGTGCTGCCATGTGGTGAGGCACTGAGCTATACAGAGCTTCATATCCAGTTTCTGATTCTCATGTAATATATGTCAGTATTGTATATGAGTTGGTTTGAACTGGTAGAGACAGACCTGATCTTGAGCTCACTTAGGAGAGCAGCCTAGGTCACTGGAGATGGCACTTCCAGTCCAGCAAGCTTCCATCTGAGCCAGCTTTGTTTTTCCCTTCTGGTCATGCCCTGCTCAGCCAGTGCAGACAGAGGCCCAGATGTGTTAAGGCCACATACTGTGCAAATGTTATGAGGGCAGCCTGTACCTATGCAGACAAGGTCAGGTAATCTGGCATTACTCACTTGTATTCGTCATAGCTCTTCATGTTGAGCTTTCTCAGGATGACCTGTGACAGACCGGGAATGTTGCTGTCCATAGCCTGGAAGCCCAGAGAGTCCATGTTGGGGCCTGTAACCACAGGCTCCTCAGCAGCCTTCTTCTTAGAGCATCTGAACTTGGATGGAGTGTCCTTGTTCCTATGAGCCATCTCTGCTAGTGCTGGAGATGAGTCAACCTGGAAGTGGTGAGGACAAAGCATAGGAGAACAGTTCTTGCTTGGGATGGGTAAGTGAAGCCTGATCCTCAGGGTCACCTTCTCTGTGTTTCAGTGGGCTTCCCCTGCTACCCCAAGGAGCTGATACCTACCATGCTCTGTGCAGGAATGCAGCACAACTGCTGAGGTCAGGGCTGCTCCTCTTGCTATGCTGGAGATGTCCTCCTGGCTAATAATCTGCAGGGAAGCAGTGGGGGTCAAGCTT
>NW_017729002.1:19906402-19907996 GCF_001723915.1 Gavialis gangeticus
CCTGGAAGTGGTGAGGACAAAGCATAGGAGAACAGTTCTTGCTTGGGATGGGTAAGTGAAGCCTGATCCTCAGGGTCACCTTCTCTGTGTTTCAGTGGGCTTCCCCTGCTACCCCAAGGAGCTGATACCTACCATGCTCTGTGCAGGAATGCAGCACAACTGCTGAGGTCAGGGCTGCTCCTCTTGCTATGCTGGAGATGTCCTCCTGGCTAATAATCTGCAGGGAAGCAGTGGGGGTCAAGCTTGTGTGGGGCCAGGAGACTGCTAGCCTGGGTGCTGGATGGCTGCTGTGCCAAAAAGGGCATCACTGCCTCTGTGCTGCTCAGTTCCCCAGACTAGAAGGGCGTGACAACACTTCTCCAGGAGCAGAGGGGACTGCAGGGCATTGTTAGCTCCTGGCATGGAAGCGGCCTAAGGTGCAGAACGTAGATCTGGGTGCCAGTTTGAGGGCACAAAACCCAGGCCTAACAGGAAGGTGCTCCTGATGCGAGTAACACCAGTAGCTGCTTCACCTTGGTAGACCCAACCTCTCAACCCAACTACAGCCGCCTACTTCTCATCTCTCTCTTCCTCTTCTTTCCCTGTCTTCCTGTTACATCAGCCAGCTCCCCCTCCCATTACTGATTTGGATCAAGTTTGGTTTCATTATCCTAAGCAGAGTGAGAACGTATAAGGTTTTCCAGGCCCCAGTCACGAAGGGAATCCTTCCCCTCCCAGTGGACTTTGCTGTGGTCCCCATTCAGAAAAAAATCATTGTATTATGGTGTACATGGTTGGGGGTCTGTCTGAAAAGTCAGCTGGCTGACAGCCAGGAAGCTTGGCTTGGTTCACAACTGGAACATCTGTCAGTTGAAAGCTATTGCATATTTTGTTTTTCATCCCTAAATGCCTCATAGACAGCTGGGAGTAAGGTAGATTTTACTGATTCACAGAGGCATGAGACAGCACAGGCAGGGCCTCCTGGTGGTCTTCACTGTGTGTGTCTTATTCAAACAAGATTCCAGGCACTTACGACTGGTGTATGTGACCTCTGACTGTACCCAGGGTGCCAATCAGCCAAATGAGAGAAAGCAGAGAGGAAAGGGGAAAAGAGTGATGCCACCACCAGTTAAAGTACTGAGAGACCAGTTTATTCAACAGTGGGCCATGGGCAGGTGGACACTGAGAGAGGTACTAGTGCTAGACCCCCCAGTAGGAGGGCTATTGTTCATGGCCATGGTCCCAACCCTTTCTATCCTGCAGCTGGTCCAGGGATGTAGGAGAGAGGGGAGGGATACTTGTTGAGCCTTCAGAAAAAAGTGTTGGAACAGCTTCTGAGCACAAGCTTTTGGACAAGCCTGTGGCTTGTCTGTGGGATTCAGAGGTAGAAGTCCTTCAGGCAGTGGTATGATGCTCCTCGGCATGTGTGTACAGACATACACACACATGCTGACAGTGGCTATACATGAGCAGCTTGAACTCCAGGGACTGGTACCTCATAGCATATAATGAGCCAAGCTCAGCAGAAGCCGATGCCCGCGGAACAGTGCTTACCTAAGGGACCACGGTCTTGGCTTATCTGTTTGGATGAGGGCGGGTCTGGGGGGGGGGGGGG
>NW_017729002.1:19908231-19910615 GCF_001723915.1 Gavialis gangeticus
GGGGGGGGGGGTCCAGCTGGATTGCTCCCAGTGCCCTCCCAGAAGTTGCCAGCCCCTTCCCTCTCCAGAGCTGACACATGTAGCCCATGTGAAGCCCCCTGATTTTCCATTCCAAAATAAGATACTGCACTAAAGCTATGGTGATAGGGTAGAGAGGAAAAAAAAGAGAACACTCTTGATGCAAGGCCCAGGCCTGGCAAAGGAGACCCATGCTCAGATATCAGGGGACAAGAAGATAGTACCACCAAAAAGCACCCTCCCCCCACGAATCTGATAGCAATGCTATTCTGGTCAGGGGGCCACCCTCATGGAGCTGGCCAATCAGCTCTGGGAGGTGTCAAAGACCTGGCAGGAATGAAGCCAGAGGCCATTATAATGGCAGCAGGGATTTCCATTAACTCCTTTTTCCCTGGAACTTTTCAAGTCTTTGTCCTATTCTGCTCCCCAGTTCCACCCTATCCTTCCTGCTCTCTGGGCCTGTCTACACATACAGTTAGTGCACATAAATAAATTCTGGTGCAATCAGCTCTGGAATTTATTCACGTGCAGTACATGGAGCTCAATTGGAGCAGTGCCAGCTTGCAGGCAGTCCCGGGGGTCATCCTGCCAGTCTGGGGATGCTTTGACTGGGCTCAGTGTATTGTGTGGGGGCTAGTTGGGGCACGAGGGTGCTTCAGCACAAGGCTAGCCAGCAGGCAGCCCCTGCGCTGAAGCCCCTCATGCCCCAGCCAGCTTGGGCAGTGTCTACACGTGCACTGCTGTGCACAAAAAAACCTCTGCAGCAGGGTAGTACTTGTACTTAAAAGTACTATCTTGCTGCAGAGTTCATTAATTTCCTGTACCCTAATAGGGGCACACATGTAGACACTGAGCAGATCTACACAAGAGGTTACATTGACATAGTGATGAGCTACACCGCCGTAGCTCATTGCTATGGCAGTGTAGTGTTGGAGGGCATGAACAGTAACACCAACACTACTGCACAGTAGCAACAAGCAAGTACTTTAAGCAAGTACTAAATGACTGTGCAGTCCGGCGCACATGTAGACACACCTACTGAAATCTTTACTGTGGAGCTAGTCAGCTCTGCAATAAGCGTCTTGTGTAAACGTGCCCTCCCTCTCCCCAAATACAGCTCCTCTAACTAGTCAGAGCACAACCCTGATGCCCTGTTGAAATCAGCAGGCGTATTAATGCTCCCAGACCCCTGCCAACCCATATTAACAAAATGGTTAAAATGCTTTTTTCATCAAAACACACTTTAGCCCCTATGTTACCCTGGAATTATGTACACTTGTCTCAGGGGAGAACATAATGCTTAGCACCTGAATATAAGGGTCAGAGGACTGTCTCTCCTCCCACCGAAATCCTCATAGTCTGCTTCACTTGTAGACCCATTTGTCAGGAAAGAAAAACAGAGATATAACAGATCTCAAAATTACTCCAGGAAGAGAAAGACTATCAAGAACTAAATAGAGATGAGAGGAGAGGGGAAGAAAGCAATGAAAGGAGGGAATCTAAGGGGAAGGGTAAACTCTGAGCTGGAGAGAGTTAAACCACCTCTTCCCTGACTGTATATGTGGGAGGTATAGCATGTTCCAGGACTCACCTTCCAGGTGCTTTCTGTCCTCCTTTCCCTCTTCTTTTTCTTTTTTTTTCCCCCACTCAATGACTCCTTCCCTTGCTTGGGGCTTGTCCCTGGGCTGCAGCAGCCTGCTGTCTCCTGGAGTGTTTTCTGCTTCAATCTGCAGAAATGCTAGGAGGAACCTTTCGGTCTAAGAATATCCCGCCTGCCCAGACCCTTTCCAAAAAGAATGACTTCTAGTGGGTAGAGTGACTGAGACCTTGGGGCTTGGCTCCCAGGAGGAACACGTGTACAAACTCTTATCAGGTGTTCCCTAAAGGAACTTCAGAAACCCATGTCACACCCGGCCCCTGTCTGAAGAGGCAGTGCAGTCCACTACCCTCGAGATGACCGCACTGTTTATCCCCCAGTCTACCCCTGTGCTGGTGAGTATCACCCACCCCACTCCACCCATTCACTGTGCTGGAAGACTGTGTGTATTACCCTGCTCACCCCTGTGGAAGAGAAGAGAAAATATCTACCCTATCCCATACCTTCCCCATAGCCTAGGATACCATATAACACCCATTTCACCCTCATTCTGCTGCCCCATTCCTCACGTACCATGTAACGCTTCATCCCGCGGGGAATCTGTGGCTTGTGAGTCGAGTGCATCTGATAATTTATTACTGCTCTCTCCACTGCAATATGATACTAATAAAATTACTGTTGCATCTGCTATTAGCTCTGCTATGACTTTCTCTCCCAGAGACCTAAGGAATAGTACTGTGACAACCACAGTTAGCTCAATAAAAAATAT
>NW_017729002.1:19915615-19932765 GCF_001723915.1 Gavialis gangeticus
CCCTCATTCTGCTGCCCCATTCCTCACGTACCATGTAACGCTTCATCCCGCGGGGAATCTGTGGCTTGCGAGTCGAGTGCATCTGATAATTTATTACTGCTCTCTCCACTGCAATATGATACTAATAAAATTACTGTTGCATCTGCTATTAGCTCTGCTATGACTTTCTCTCCCAGAGACCTAAGGAATAGTACTGTGACAACCACAGTTAGCTCAATAAAAAATATCACCTTCACCAATTCTTGCCTCTGTACAAGGAAGGTATTCGCAGCTAAGGATTCCCCCTCCTTTTGATAATGCTCCCTGGATGTTATGCAACTGAGCTTGGTGCAGAATCTAGTTTCTTACAGCTATGTCCCATGTCCTGCAGATCAAATACAACGATCCCCAGGTAAACCCTCCACTTTTTACCAGCTATTCTCATTCCCTTCTCCCCACCCTCCTGTCTCTCATGCTTTGACTACAACCACTTTCATTCCCCCTTCCCTCCCATCTGTCTCTCACCTACTGACCACCTCAATTTACATTTTAACTGACTGGCTTTCTTGCATATGTACTTTCTTGCATGCGGGAAATATTTTTTACCAACTATTTAAGTTGGTCTAATAAAAGATATCAGATTCACCCAAAGATCCTTGTCTGCCTATGTCCTTACACAAACACGGCTAAAACGGACACCCTTGCAAATGTACTGGCCTCTGGCTGCTTTAGCACTCCATCCAGGAAAAGCACAGACCATCTGCTGATGTTTCCTCACCCTGACGAAGGGTGCTTGTGCCCAAAAGCTGGCTAAGAAGAATTTTCCAACTATTTGAACTGGTCTAATAAGAGATACTGGATTTACCCAAAGAGCCTTGTCTGCCTATGATCCCCACCAATGAGTCACAGAAGTAAAGGACCTCATCCTGTCTGGCTGTCAGGACCTTTCAGTAGTGTTTTATTCCTGGTGCAAAACCCTTCTTTTCTATAGTGTGTGTGTTCCCCAGTGTGGTGCCTACTGCAGTGGAGAAGGATGTGTCTTTACAGTGTTGCAAACTCCCATGATCAGGTCACGAGTCTCATAATATTGACTGTCGTTCTAAAGCCCCAGTTCATGGAGCAGTTTGATTATGTGAGCCCTTCTGTGTTTGCTTTTGGTTTTTTTAATGTCTGATCTAGCCTCTGCAGAAAAAAGAATGAGAAAGTGCCTGAGGGAATCAGACTCTGGAAGGGGCAGAAACTGGCCCCGAATGTACTTTTTTTTTCAAAATCCCTTCATTTTTAAAGTGAATCATGTGATTTTGGAGCCTGCCTCGCGTTCTGCAGGCTCGGTGGTGATCTGCTGATTTGATTGCGACCTGTCCTAGGCTGCGGCATCAGTCGGGGCCGTCCTTAAAAGAAATCAAGCGGATCCACCCAGAGCCAGGACCGCGCGGCTCCCGGCTCCCTCTGGGCATCGCAGTCACGAAGATGCGGCACCATGCCCGTTCAAACGAGCCCCCAGGCCACCGCACGTGAGGGCACGGCCCTGTCCCCTGCAGCCCCACAAGGTCAAGGTACGTTCCCATGATGTAGCCATGTGAGGTCACCGTGCGCTCTGCCAACACACCCAGGCGGGCGGGATCTCGTGTGCTGCGACTGTGCGGTCCGGTAAGATGCCAGAAAGATTGCGGCCCCAGTTCTCCGGGCTACGGGAGGTCTCGCCCCAGGCGGGCTCCAGGCCCATGTGCGGGGCCTGGCCCACAACCAGGCCGCTGCCCGGGCTCTAGCCCCGGTGCCCACAACAAACATGGCGACAGTAGGAGCCGCTTCACGTCACGTGACTCCCAGCGGCCAGGCCCGTGCGGGCTCGCGAGAACAGGGCCGTTGCTGTGGTTACGGCGGACGCGAAGGGCTCAAGTGGGAGTTGCTGCACCTTCCCGGGGTGGGATGAGGGGGGCGGTCCGGGCGGCCCCTGCACCCCCCCGCACCCCTGCCTGAGGCGCCTCTGCGACAGAGCACGGGGTCGAGGGGCGCCTGCGGCCGGGACGTGGGGGCGCCGAGGACAGAGCGCGGTCTCTTCCTCTGACCCTCCCCGCCAGTCTCCGCGTTTCCAGTCACCTTCTGCTTTTCTCTTCCCTTGTGGCACAGGCTGACTCACCGACATCGACTGACTCGCAGACTGAGCTGGGAAAGCAGGGCCGCTGACTCAATTCAACGTGCCATCAAATGCAGAAAATAAACGTACAGACAATTTTTAAAACGTATCCTTTATGACAGTTTCCTTGTGTGTTATCTTTATACTGGGGCTGCCCTTTTAACACAGTCTTTGATTCCCAGGAGAACAGCCTGAAGCAGATAGTTCCTGTCAGACCTCTCTTCAAGTTTATAACTTCTCCAAATCAAAGTCACAGATACTGCTTCTTAGTTGCAGAGATCAGATAGTAGAGATCATGTAGTCCGAGTACTGAAAGAGCAAGAACTACCTCTTAGGAGAAAACTTAGATAAATTTGTATTCAATTTATATCCCCAAAGGCAACACTATATGGCTGTCTTCAGTTTCATACCTAATATAATAAATAAACATGGACTGTAAGCTGTGAGCCCTGGAAAAATACCATAGGTGAATGATATACAGCAAATGCCAGGTTGTTTCTTGCAGTGCCAGTGAACTATCATACGATGAAATGCCTGGGCTCATAGGACATATGTTATAGATAAGGTCAACATGTTCAGAAATTTTGGACAATCTTGCCTGTCAGGCTGACATCCCTTAGCTAATTCATAGTTTTGCTGTTGAATTTTGCACAACATAAAGAGCTTTTGATTACCTGGCGCTGTTGATTTGCCAAGATAATAAAATCTAATCACTGAAGATATGCTTTCATTGCTTACTTTTAGTATTATTTAGCATTTATATCAGGGCAGTGCTTAGAAGTCCTAGGCAGGTGAGAGACTTACTGTTCTGGCCAGGGTACAAACACACCATCAGTGGCAATGCCCCAAAGGTTTAACAGTTTTAAAAAACCCATGGAACAGGTGTGTGAGTCAGAAAAGGAATGAAGTGGGGAGGAATGGATCACAGAAGTAAAAGCTATGTGTGTATCTGGGAAGCTGCACGCTGATGTCATTAGCTAGTGCAGCGAGAGGTTTGGCATATCTTACAGTCCTACTACATTCATATTATTTATTGTTAGATTTGTGTTCATATGGCTTCTGGAAGGACAGTGCTAATATAGCTAATCTGATGCAAGGCAATCATATTTTCAGAAGCAGCTTAATTCTGTATGCCTTGGTTTTTATGGTAGCTGAAGGTAGTGGTGGATGTGAGATCAAAGGCAGGCATTTCTGTGTTATTTTT
Organism: Gavialis gangeticus; assembly: GCF_001723915.1. Classification (NCBI taxonomy): domain Eukaryota; kingdom Metazoa; phylum Chordata; order Crocodylia; family Gavialidae; genus Gavialis; species Gavialis gangeticus. The sequence goes on from NW_017729002.1 coordinate 19,918,936, forward strand.
CAACCTCCTAATTCCATTCTGGGACTAATACAGTCTCCTAGTGTAAGCTATAGTAGCCTTTGAGCTGGCAATCAGAAGTGACAAAGTGCAGCTGCATTTGGGATATGTCCTCATACTGAGGTAAAGCAGAGAGGGTTGGAAAAGGGGAATTTCTGGATAGCCTGTTAAGCTTGCTTTCTGGTTATTTTGAGCTCCTATAGTGGAAACCATTCAGAGTGAGGGACCTGTTTTCAGAGGTGCTTAGGACCTGTGGATTTGGAGACAACACGATCCCTGGGGCACAGGCATCAGGCAGATAAGGGGCACAGAGATACACAGCTAAAGTTGGTTCTGTGTCTGAGAGCACTTAGTAACAGTGCCCTAAACCTAACATGCAGCCATGTTTCAACAGACAGTAAACCCTTGCAATTTTAAAGGCATTGTGTATCTGACCATAACACATACAGCACCAGATACCCCACACCTATTTGTATAAGCTTTCTGCTCATTCCCACTGCAATTACTCTTCATGAGGCACTTTTCACTTGGAGTTTGCAGTCAAATCAAACTACATTCCAAAATGAGTTTGATTGTGATGCATAAACCAGATGCTTTATGGGCTGTTTCAATATTCATGCCTTGTCAGGAGGTGATTCCAGCAGGGCTTGAGCTCTGGCCTCTGGAACTGTAGCAGGATGTCTTCAATGCTCTGTCATGGTCTGTGTACCATTGACATTATATGTATTAACTAGGAAAGGGGGCTATGTTTAGACAAGGAAGGAGAACTTGCATAAAAACAATAGCATTGTTGAGGGCATGGGTGGCTGTGCTGAGTTTGTGCAAAGCAGAATCCATAAAAGATGTTACTAGAATGTTTCACTATAATGTTCATGTTCCTGTAGAGACATGGCTGTCCCTGTCGGGCAGTCTGCCAAAAGAGGATCCCTACCTGTTGCTGTTCCTCCTCTTCAATCTACTGAAGCATCGCTGATTCCAGTCAAATCAGTGCATATCACAGTGTTGGAGGGGCATGACCTGGTAAAGTCTTCTGAAAATGTCTCAACTTGTCTGTCAGTAACTTTATCTCTGTTAGTAGATGGGTCAGGAATGAACCTGCTTGTTGTGGACCCGGCAAAGGCATGGAGGGAGAACATATAATTGTGAGCCATCTGTTCTGACACCAGAAACACAGTGTGGTTCATAATGTCACAGTGTGGCTGTTGGTTCCCCACTTGTGGTTAGTCCACATACAGAGATTTGCATTCTCAAGCTCTTTCAGTCCCCACATCACTTGCCAGGGTGATGAGCTGCCTGGACGTTAATATGTAATAAGTTCTACTGTTCCCCCTCTTACATGATTATCTGTATATATAATGTGGCCTACAATGCCTCTTCCTGCAATAGTATGTATATATGGACTATGTTCTTCCCTACAGGGTGTTCTAAGCAATGTACAATGCAAATTATGCAAAAAATATAAAAAAAATAAGATGGGGAATGTTGGGTTAGAGAAAAAATGCATAAAAAGAGTAGGGTAAATAAATAAAATATAGCAGATAGTCTAGGAAAGGTAAATTGGGGACTTGTATTTAGCCGCTCTGGTCTTCAAAGAAGGAAATAGTGAAATTAAAGTGCAGCAAATTTAAAACTGATAGAATTAAATCCTTTTTTATACACTGCACAACATGCCCATAGTATAGAGCATTTTACCATAATATATAGAAGCAAAATGCTTAGCAGGAATCAGATAAAGCAGGGGTTGTAAACCAGGGGTACGCATACCCCTAGGGGTACTTGGAAAGGTCCTAGAGGGTACGTGTGGGCGAGCAGGGACGGAGCACCACCACCTCCCAGGAACAGGGCCAGGGAGGAAAGGGCAGTGGCGCCCCTTTGCAGGTCTCACAGGCACCATCCGGCCAGGTAGACGTTGGGAGGGGAGGGAGGAGCTTGCACATGGTGGCTGCCACCACCATCTACCACCCTGTGCCGCCGCCCATGACCCTGCACCGCCACCGTGCACCACTTTCCCACGGCTGGTTGCACATGCGGCTCCATGGGCTGCTGATGGGCAGTGTGTGATTGGCCGGGTACGAGGCCCATCAGCAACCCGTGAAGCCACATGTGTGACCAGCCATGGAAAAGTGGCACATGAGGTGCGGGGCGGTGGGTGGCGGCCAGGGCTGTTCCTGGCGGGGGGGCGCAAAGCATGCTTTGGGGGGCCCTGCGGGCAGCGCTGTGCAGGCCCTGCCATGGCCCCACCACCTGCTGCAGGCAGTTGCCCCTCCCCTCCCCCCGCCAACACTGCTGCCGGCTTCTGTGGGCAGTCACCAGCCCCCACCTCACCGCCAGCTTCTGCAGGTGGTCACCACCCCACTGCCACCAGTTTTTCCATAGCATTTCTTTTAGTATCTTATCTGATACTGGTCATTGTCAGTGAAAGGCTGCTAGGTTAAGTGAAACCTTCCTCTAGCAATTAATGTGTTCCTATGTTTAAGAAAACCTTTAAAAACATGTTCAAAACTGGACCCTTCTTTAAAGCTACTACTGCAGTAGTTTTCAAACTGTGTTCTGCAGAACCCAGGGGTTTCATAATAGCTTGTCAGGGATTCTGCAAAGAGATTGGGAGTAATGGAGTGGGCCAGGTCACCTGGCTCTATGGATGTGGTTAGGAGTTTCACAGCAGCAGGAGTGATGTGAATGAGTTTTGTGACTTCAGGAAGTTTGAAAACCACTGCATGACTGTAAAGTAAAAGGAGCCCACAGATTCCAAATACTACATATCTCCAGCAAAGTTGCTGAAATTGCCACTAGATATTATCTCAGCTATACTACTTGTGAGTTACCTCTTAACACCTTACAAAAATTGGAACCTTTCCGAAAACAGTTATGTATTAGTATTTAATCTCTTAGGATTTGCATGCAGTTTGAAATATGCCTTTCTTATAAATTAAGTTAAATAATTAACCCTAATGATTGTTTGTGTTTGATTAGAAAGGTGTAAAAGGAGAAACTCCAGTTACTTATGTTCGTGTAGAATATAATGGCACAACCCTGGGCGATTCCTCAAAAACTGATGTTTCTTCCTCTGGAACAGTGATATATAATTTCACCACCAGCTTCGACTATAACCCTGATGGGCCCAACTCTTTGGATGACATTGCACACAAGCCCATATTCTGTACGTAACTGTCTGTTAGCTATGCATTCAGATTCACTGACAGGAGAGGAGATCTTGCCCAAGGCCTCTTAGCAAGGCCACTGCCATCTGCTCCTACTAGGAGTCTCTTGTTAGAGAATGGAGTAGGAGTATCATCTGTGAGGAGCTTTAAGCTCCTCCATTTTCATCCTCTTCTTGCAAGAGGATGTGGAGAATGCAGTGTGAGAGCACTGGTAACAGACAGCTCTCAACCATTCTGTTCTCTTCTGGCTCTGATGAACAGAATAGGAACATTAGCCAACAGCTAATACAGTTCCTCACTTTTTAAGCACCCCTAATGACATTGTTTTCAGTGGCTGTTTTAAGATGATTAAGCAACTTCCATAGAGTCTGTTTTTTTTCCTTTTTGCCAGTGACTGTGATTGAAGTCTTACCAAAGGAGAAGAGGCAGAAGGATGAGAAGACTGTGGCTCTTGGCCAGGCTGTTGTTGACCTCCTACCTTTGCTTCAAGGTGCAGTGGAAACTTCACACTGTCACCTCACCCTCCTCTTACTTCCCTTGCTTTCTTTGAAGCTGTACCATTAACTTTTTTCATAAATCCTCATTTATTGACAAAAAAAATAGTCATCTTAGAGAACTGAATAATGTGGAGGGCATATACCACAGCTTTTTCTGTCGGTACACAATTTTTCTATAAGAGAAGTTTCAGGCTTTATGCCGTTTCCATCTTTATTTCTTCATAGGCAAGTGTTCATTTGAAGCAACTGTTCCATTGCATGCAGCACCTGGTTCTCCAATGGAGAACTTGCGCCCAGATGCCAAGGTATGTAGAACTTGGGTGGTTCATACATTCAGTAATTCAGTCATTCAGCTGCTTATTGCTTTTTAGTTAAACATTGTTTTTCTCAGTAACTGTGACTTTGCCTCTTTGCACATGATATATTAAAATCATACATATAAAAATACAGGGACCTCTTCTGTTCCCATTGAAGGATATCACAAATTTTCAACAGATAATTAGATCAGAAATGAGCCCATAAATACTATTGTTTGTCATTTAAAAAGCAGTTGAAAGAACAAATACATTTGCAAAGTGAAGTGCTGAAAAATCAGAAAGTGGCAAAGATGGGGTTGCTTGTATAACATTTACTCTCTTCCTTTGTGCAAACTAAATGCTGCATAGCTTACGATTAGGTAGTAAGGGCTATTTTCATGTGGCATCCCTGTCTCAGCTTACAGGCTGAGCAATATTCAATGAGCAAAGCAGGGATACACAGAGAATGTAATAAAGTTTATGAGGAAATGTGCCTAATTCTGACCAAGTTCTGTGTGCAGTTACTAGTGTAAATTCAATAAATCAATGGACTTCAAATTTACACTAGTGCATTTGAAAACATATTTTTGCTGTTAGACTGATCAGTTACATGTAATAAATCAGGCAAGAGTCTACCTGTTGAACAATAGTGATAATAAACATTGAACACCTGCAGGCCATCCATCCTTTATTGTGAGTATGTGCCTAAATAATCATATAGGTGGATAAAAGGGGTATAGCTAGGACTGCACTTGCAACCTTAGGTTTGGCTTCTCTTGAATTCTTTGTACAATATGTTGCAGCCTTAGTGTTCTTTCATTAGAGCTGGTTTTATTTTCCTGTTTCAAGACACTGATGTTTTAAGTAGGAAATTGTTTCAAATCGAATGCAGTGGTCACAAAATGACCATATGATGCCTTTATTTCACAACACTGTTATATTCTACTTCATTTAAATCAGTACCTATTACAACATTATAAATTCTCCACTGAGGTATCTGCCTACTTTCTGTGCACACAGGTGCATTTGAACTCTTTACCAGTTGCTTTTTTTAGCAGGTAATGTCAGTTCCCTTTGTTCTTACCTGCAGTGTGCCCTCGAAGTGGCAGTGTCTGTCCAAGAGTCCCTGCTTTCTGCAGCTCAGCTGTCAGGTGGCAATCTCCTGAGGGTTACACTGGAGGCTGCTTATTCTGTCCCTGATGCATTTATTCCCACAGGACCTCAGCAGAACTATATGGTTTCCTTGCAAGTTCCAACAGCTGGAGAGGTGAGGGCATGCAGAGACATAAAACACTGCCATGTCAGTGAGCTCTTTGTACATATCCAGCTACATGTTTTTGCTTTTGTGGTTCACTTTTTCAAGAAGTTAGTCTGCAAGTGTACAAATATACTAGGAGTGAGAGCTAGAGCACTCCAGTGGCAGAGGTATTAACCGATGTCCCCACTCTCTATTCCTGTCACCCCTGGATTTTCCTGCCATGCCATGGTCTTAAGTGATAGAAAGGGTGAATGGGGTGAAAGGGAAGAATTGGTGGGGAATGTAGTAGTAGATAGCAACTTGGGCGGCAGCAGCCACGAGATGATTGAGTTCAGGATCTTGAGGAAAGGAAGGAAGGAGAACAGCAGAGTAAGGACCTTGGACTTCAGAAAAGCAGAGTGACTCACTCAGGGAACTGATGGACAGGATCCCTTAGGAAGCCAGTCTGAGGGGGAGAGGGGTCCAGGAGAGCTGGCTGTATTTTAAAGAAGCCTTACTGAGAGTGCAGGAACAAACCATCCCGAAGCACAGGAAGACTTTGAAGTATGGCAGAAGACCAGCTTGGCTTAGCAGCAAACTCTTCAGCAAGCAAAAACACAAAAAGAAAGCTTATAAGAAGTGGTAACTTGGACAAACAACTAGGGAGGAGTATAAGAGTACTGCTTGGGCATGCAGGGATGAATTCAGGAAGGCCAAAGAGCAATTGGAGTTGCAGTTAGCAAGGGACATAAATGGTAACAAGAAGGGTTTCTACAAGTATGTCAACAACAACAAAAAGGATCAGGGAAAGTGTGGGTCCCTTACTGAATGGGGGAGGCAAACTCATGACAGAGGATGCAGAAAAGGCTGAAGTACTCAATGCCATTTTCACTTCAGCCTTTACAGGCAAAGTCAGCTCCCAGACTACTGTACCTGGCAGCACAGTGTGGGGAGGAGGTAAGCAGCCCACTGTGGCAAAAGAACAGGCTAGGGAGCATTTAGAAAAGCTGGATATATGCAAGTCCATGAGGCCAGATGGAATGCATCTGAGGGTGCTGAGGAAATTGGCTGATGTGACTGCAGAGCCATTGACCATCATCTTTGAAAACTCAGAGTGATCAGGAGAGGTGCTGGATGATTGGAAAAGGGAAAATATAGTGCCCCACTGCACATATTTAAAAAAAGGAAACAGGAAGATCCAGGGAACTAAAGACCAGTCAGCCACACCTTTGTCCCTGGAAAAATCATGGAGCAGGTCCTCAAGGACTCCATTTCTAAGCACTTGGAGGAAGAGGGGGTGATTAGGAACAATCAGCATTGATTCACAAAGGGCAAGTCAAGCCTGACCAACATGATTGCCATCTATGACAAAGTGACTGGCTCTGTGGATGTGGGGAGACTAATGGATGTGGTATATCTTGACTTTAGCAAGGCTTTTGATACAGTCTCCCACAACATTCTCACAGGCAAGCTAAGGAAGTATGGGTTTGATGAATGGACTGTAAGGTGGATAGGGAACTAGCTGGATCAGGCTTACAGGGTAGTAGTCAATGGCTCAATGTCTAGTTGGCAGCTGCTATCAAGTGGAGTGCCGCAGGGGTTGGTCCTGGGGCCAGTGTTGTTCAGTGTCTTCATCAATGACCTGGAATATAGCTTAGAGAGCACCCTCAGCAAGTTTGATGATGACACCAAGCTGGCAGGGGAAGGAGAGGGAGGAAGAGTAGTAGATACACTGGAGGGTAGGGTTAGGATTCAGAGAGACCTAGACAAATTGGGGGATTGGATCAGAAGAAGTCTCATGAGTTTCAGTAAGGACAAGTGCAAAGTCCTGCACTTAGGACAGAACAATCCCATGCTCCACTACAGGCCGGGGGCTGACTGGCTGAGTAGCAGCTCTGCAGAAAAGGACTAGGGTGGTACAGTGGACAGTAGGCTGAAAATAAGCCAACAGTGTGCTCTTGTTGCCAAGAAGGCTAACAGAATACTGTGCTGCATTGGTAGGAGTGTTTCCAGCAAATCAAGGGAAGTGATTATTCCCCTCTATTCAGCACTGGTGAGGATACAGCTGGAGTACTGTGTCCAATTTTGGCCCCCCCACTACAGAAAGGATGTGGACAAATTGGAGAGAGTCCAGCAGAGGACAACAAAAATGATGAGGGGGCTGAGGCACATGACAGATGATGAGACAATGAGGGAACTGGGCTTATTTAGTCTAGAGAAGAAAAGACTGAGAGCAGATTTAATAGCAGCCTTTAACTACCTGAAGGGTGGTTCTAAAGAGGACAGAGCTAAACTGTTCTCAGTGGTGGCAGATGACAGAACAAAGAGCAATGGTCTCAAGTTGCAGCAAGTGAGCTTTAGATTAGATATTAGGGAAAACTCTCACTAGGAGGGTAGTAAAACACTGGAATAAGTTACCCAGTGAGATTGTGGACTGTCCATCCTTGGAGGGTTTTAAGACCCAGCTAGACAAAGCCTTGGCTGGGATGATCTAGTTGGGGATGGTCTTGATTTGAGTAGGGGGTTGGACTAGATGACTTCCTGAGGTCTCTTCCAACCCTACTTTTCTATGATTCTATGAATGGGAACATACCTGGTCTTTGTGGTAGCTTGTAGCAAGGGTTAAGGAAAGTCCCACTGGATGTCTTCATGGGGCTCCTCCTCCTCTACACCCCGCCCACACTGCTCCTGAAGAGGTGTCCATAGCTGATATTGGCAGCTTTCCCTCAAGTCTGATCTCTCTGGTTCTCCTCTTTTCCCCCAGCATTGCCCCTTTAAGGGACACCCAAACACCCATTCTAAGGCATTGCCCCTTTAAAGGTCACCAGTCCCTAGAATAAACAAAGGTCCCAGAGTCAGTCCAATAAGTGTGATAGCCCTCCTCATCCTTGGGCTCCACTATTCCCTTTCCAGATCTATGGTTGTTGCCCACCTGGAGCCAGCCCAGCTGTTCATGTCCATCTAGCCACACTGATTGTCACCTGCCAGTCACCATATCTCTTGGCCTGTGAGGGAGGGGGTTTCTGGTATAGCTCCCCTCCTCCAGAGCTTCTCCAGTGCTTCTCTTCCCAGGCATGGATAACACTGACATCAAACATAAACACAAGCCCTTCTGGCTACAACTAACTTCCTACCTGGGTATGTATGCAGGACTAACCTCAGCTGCTTTTCTTGTTGTCCCCGGGCACACTCCCAATCTGCTTCTCAGTCACAGGCCCCTCCACCAAGCACTTCCCTGTTCAGTTTCCATGGCCTGACTGCCTGACCTCCTCTGGGACTGCCTTAGATCTCTGTAGCCCTGCCCTCTTCCAGTCAGGTGACCCTCTGGGTTGCTTGCAGGTGTTTTTTCCTAATTAATCTCATTATATAGTTGGTATGGCAACCCAGTTACAGCTGTGCCCTGCCCTGAGCCTGCCCCCTGAGGCTCCCTGTTACAACATGTAATGAATGCTTATGCCTGTCATATGAATGTGTCCAGCTGTTCCCCAGGTTGTATGAAAATAGTGCTATTTGTCAGTGTCTTTTCAGTTGTTGGTGTATGAATGTTTCTTTGACTTGCCTCAAACCCATTGCTTCCTGATTTCTGATGCTACATAGCAACTCCCATGTGCATGTGAATTAAAATAGTGCAGCTTTTCTTGTCTGTGTCTATTCATGTAGTTTGATGCTTGTATTTTCTAGATGCTTGGCCTGCAGATGCTGAAGCATATTTTCCAAGCCTTGTCTCCATTATTCTGTTTTTCCTTGTTGAGCCTTGTGTTTTGCTTGTTGCTATGTAGCTCCCAGCAGTGTGTATTTGGTTTTGCTCATACTCTGAATGAAAGTCCGTGTATTTTTCTCTCTCACTAGAAAGAATACCCTTTGTTGTTCAAAAATGGGGTCTTGAAGCTTGGTGGTGAAAAGGAGCCATTACCTCGACCAAAAAAATGGCCTATTAGCAACATCTTGGCTCCAGGAGCTCAGAGCATTCCAGACTCCTTCATTGTTGGTGGCTCCTATGAGGATGAGGATGGAGAGCTTAACAAAACTGAGGTGAGGAAGAAATGACCTTGGGCCAGTTGGTAGCAAGGGTACCAGGGTACCCAGGGTACCAGGGTACCAAGGGACAGCCAGGGTAGCTGAAATATTAATATATCATTTTAAGGATTTAGAATGGGAGGAATGGGAATCATGTTGAAGAGAACATTCCTTACAGCATTGTTACAAGCAAGACTGCTGCAGACAAAAGTATATTTACCACTGATGGGCCTGGGAACTTCAGTAACCTTTTCTCCAGGGCTGATTGTTTGTACACTGAGCTGAACTCTGCAATAACTGGTTTATTGCAGTTGTTTTCCCTTTTGAGGGGAAGAGCACTTCACTGCTGTGATAGGCACTGCCCATCAGTTAGAATACAGGGAGTTGGCTGTGCATGATCTGGGAATCTTATTTTCTTCCAGGACAGGGAGTTTCGGATTCAGGCAGAGAGCATAAAGAAGAGAATAGTTTGGGATGTGGAAAGACGCTGTTACCTAGAACCTGCAGCAGTACTCAAGTAAGAATGCCAAAGACAACTCTTCCATCAAAAAAAGTTAGGAGACTGGATCAGACCCAACAATGACAAGTACTGGATACTTTAGAGCAGGGGTGGGCAAAATGTGGCCTGCAGGCCAAACCCGGCCCACCAGGCTATTGTATCCGGCCTGTGGGGCCCCTAAAAAGTTTAGTAAATTAATATTTATCTGCCCTTGGCTGCCTGTCATGTGGCCCTTGATGGCTTGCCAAAACTCAGTAAGCAGCCCTCCACCCGAAATAATTGCCCATCCCTGCTTTAGAGCAATGGGGGACAACCTTTTCGGCACATGTACCACAAATTAAGCCGCACACTTTCCGTGAGTGCCACTCTGATTCCCTTCCTCTGCCTGATCTGCTTCTCTGCTTTCTGCCCCCTGCCCAATCTGCTACTGTGCTTCCTGATTTCTGCTCTGTGCTTCTTGCCCAATCTGATGCTCAATTTTCTGCTCCCTGCCCAATCTGCCATTGTGCTGTCTGTTGTCTCCCCAACTGCCATGGGCCACACACACAGGCTGCCCCTGACACTTGTGGCACTCATGCCAGAGGTTGGCAATCCATGCTTTAAAAGAAGGTTTCCATGCCCATGGGTAATCTGCACCCATAAAGGACTTATCCTAACATTAACAGATCTTTGCTGAAATTCTGAATTGTGAGAATGTTAGATGCTTCCCTGTGCTCTTTTTTTAAAAAGTACTAACATGAGCTGTAACAACTCTGGACATTCCTGTTGTCAGTATAAATGTCCAGCCCTCCTTTGAACCTTGATAAATTCTTCACCTCAATAACATCCTGTGGCAATGAGTTCCACAGTTTAATAGCACATCTGTCGTGAAAGTGTGCCCTTCTCTATGTTTTATGAATTTACTTCTTTTCAATACCATGGGCTTACCCTTGTTTTCAGCTGTAAAAAAGTAGAAGGGGAGCTCTCAGTCTATCTTCTCTGTACAATTAATTATTTTATACACGTTTCCATGTACCCATTCTAAGACAAAGGAGGGAAAAGGATAGGGAACTCCATCATGCTTCAAAATGATCTGGCAATTAATAATATGTATTACTACACTTTATCCACCTCCGGCACTGTGAAGTGGGCAAAATGTGTGACATAAGTAACAGGGCTCCAATCCCAACATGCTCATGTTCTGAAGACATATGGTCGTTTGGTGAGTCCAGTGGAAAGGATACAGTGCAAATAGAGTGGAGTGCAGGGCTTATAGCAACATGCTACTCAGGGTGGGTGGGGGGGAGGGCATGGCGCAGTGGCCCCTAAGAATATTTTGAAAGAAAGGGAGGGCTGGGATCACATTCACTGTGATGAATTCCAGATATAGTGGGTAACATGAAAAAGGGCAAGAGATGTGGTCTGTTCTACCAAAATCCTCTCTTTGAGCCTGACCAGCTCTTAGATGAGGATGGATGCCCTGATACCACAGCCCAAGCACTGTGACATGTCAAGAAAAAACAGTTGTTGGAAAAGATGAGCTCTAAAGAAACCATCTTTTCTTTGATTGTCCCTCCTAAGATAAACCTGAGATAGAATGTTTTACAGGAGATACTGGTAGGTCATTTTAGACAGTCACGCTACAGCTTTATCTCTTCCAATGGATCTTACTTCTAAATGGGACAGATTAATTTCTGCTTTAGTTTCTCTGTGTTCCAAAAGTCTCCCCCTGTATTGCAGTCTGCAGAAGCACATTGCAGAGAGCCGCTACTGGCCTGTGGAGATCACCAGAGTGCCTGTGGTTACTTCGACCAAAGGAAAATCTAGCAAGGCAGACAAGGTAAAAATATAGGTAAAACTACTCTGGGGATTTGTGTGTGTGCACATACTGTTATTTTTTGCCATTTCAGTTTAGTGGTTCTAAGCTAAGAACAGGTTCTAAGTGGCAGAGGTGAGTTAGGGAGGTCTAGAGGCTTTCATAATGAAGTAATTGGCTCCATAGAGCTGTTGAATAAATGTAACATTTCAGGTTGCTGTCCCCAGATTTAGTGTTCAAGATTTTTAGTAACATGGCCTTTGAAGAGGGGTCATTTGAGAACTTCAAAGTGACCAGCTGATCTTTTCTTTGGCCAAGGACTCATTTGAGCACCTGTCATACATTCTAGGATCCTTCTCTAAGATTGGCCATAAGATTTTACAGTGATGATTAACAATGTGCTTCCTTGCCTGTTGCAGCCAGAAGTCCCTCACAAGTCTGCCAAAACATTCTGTTTTCCAGCCAGATGGAAAGTATTTTCCATTTCCCTCTTCTTTGAAAGGGGGGACCAGGATTCAGCGTAGTAGAAGCCTAATAGGTTCTGCAAGTAGATTCAGCCTAGTAGAAGCAGAGCATTTGTCATCAGTATTGAAAATTCTATCTGAGCCTTCAGAGATTGGGATAAAATTGGAATCCCAAGGACATAGGAACTACAGCATATTCTTGTAAGCTGTCATACACTTTAGTGACCCAATGCTGTCAGCTGTTTAAGAGCACACTTTTGTTTTGTGACCTTTGATTTAGTGGAGGTGGGTTTCATTAATGTAGGAATCTGCAGTGGTGGCCTAAAAACTTTGTTTCCACAGAGAAAGGAACAGCCCTGAGAAGAGTCACTCAGGTTAAACCAGTCTTGTTCTGTATTTCCAGGGAGATGATGATGGACAGATTTCCTTCCATGGCGTGGCTTATGTCAATGTGGTGCCTTTGTTGTACCCTGGCGTGAAGCGAATACGAGGAGCTTTCCGTGTTGTTGCTTATCAAGTGTGTGAGGTGTTTGAGAAGGTAAGCTGGGCAGTGCACTATGCTACAGATGACGTACCCTTCTGTGTTCATACATTATGTGTCTGGAAATAGTTGGTACTATAAGAATGGTACTTCAGCCTTGTCTTTGTTTTAAGACAAGCTCTGACACTTCACTGGATTTCCAAGTGATTAAGTCATAAAACAAGCTACTCAGAACAGTTTTCTAAATGAACAGACTTATTTCCTAGTATGAGACAGATGTTCTGAGTAGTGAGGTTTGGGGATAGACCCTTTAGACTTGTCTGGCTTTCTCTGTCTTGAAGTAAGATGTCAAAACCTTACCCTTACTCATGCTAGGCATCTACATGTACCCCACTAGTTGCTAATCTAGATGAGTGAGAGACATTATCTCTAGGAAAAACAGTGATTTCTGGATCAATGTAGTTACTACTGGGAAATGATAAAAATGTTAATTAATTAAAAGGGCCTCATTAGGATTATAATGGATATAGTCTTTTTTCAGATTTTAGCTTCTTTTTCTTTTTAACCCTCTTCATTATGTCATTATAGGCAAATGTTAACATTCATGTTTCCTGAAATTATAAGGTCAGGGCGGCTAGAGTCTGGAACCAGCTTCCAAGTGAGGTGGTGCAGGCTCCCACCCTGGGGGTTTTTAAGAGGAGGCTGGATGACCACCTTACTGGGGTCATTTGACCCCAGTGCTCTTCCTGCCATGGCAGGGGGTCGGACTAGATGATCTGCTCAGGTCCCTTCCGACCCTAGAAACTATGAAACTATGAAACTAAGATGTTGAGATTTTGTTTCCATGTCTGTCTCAAAACAGGACAGATGTTCAGAAGAGAAAACAGTCTCTTCAGTCTCCTTACTTGATGACTGCATTTCAGTAATTTCCCAAGTGGGGTCTAGTAGGTAGGAGCTGGATGAATACACAGTTCTTTCATCTATCAGGCACATTATAACTTTATCCTTCTGGTAGGGTTAAGGTGATGTTGTTGTCATGATGGTCCAGGAGATATGTGAGAGGCAAGAATTCTTGTGGGTGATAATTATTTTATTGGACCACTTGTTCCCCAGTACCTCTGCCTTGCTTGGGTAGTGTCCTCTTTCCCAGATAGTACATCCCACCAGCAGTTGCAGTTCTAAAATGCTCTGTAACTTGTTTGTCTAGGGAATGTGTCAAGCTCAAGCCAGTCTTGAGATTTGTCACCATCTCCCTTTAAGACACCTCAGATGTAACTTTTATGTAAGTGATAATGTCGAGGCAACACAATGTTTCTGTACAGAGGCAAAGTATTATTTAAAGCAACAAGCTTTTTAAAATGTTTAATGGAGAGTTAATGATTCATT
>NW_017729002.1:19937765-19940721 GCF_001723915.1 Gavialis gangeticus
GAGGCAACACAATGTTTCTGTACAGAGGCAAAGTATTATTTAAAGCAACAAGCTTTTTAAAATGTTTAATGGAGAGTTAATGATTCATCAGTGCACTCTGTGAGTGAGAAGATTAAGGCAAGAAGGATGGTGAAGTCCAGTTTACCTTAAATTTACCTTAAATTACATTTCATAAAATGCTTCAGATTCTTGACTTCTTCTGTTTGCCTCTCTTTTAGACTAAATGTCTACTCAGTGTCTTCCGCGATCTTGGACATCAGATCAATTTAAACAAATTAGGGGCCACGTCTGCAGGAATCAACTCTCCTCATTCCAGAGCTGTGGCCAGTAGGAACCAGAAGGAAGATAAAGTGAGAGAGAAGGATGGCCAGAGAAAGGTAAGAGGAAACTAAGACATAGTACTGAAGTTCCTGGACCTTACCCTGTTTGTATAAGACAAAGTAGCATGGAGAAGCCCCAAACTTGAAATACTGGATGCTTCAGGACAGGAGAAAGGCAGTGAGCTCAGCCCATTCTACACCTTTCTGAATGACTGAAAAGCATTCATTGCCTTAGAATTTCCTGGTACATGATGCACGAACCAAATATAGCACTGAAAATGGCTTGCCTCTCTAAAATTCATAGAACTGCAGAATCATAGTCAATAAACCTCTGCTAGTGTACATGCATTGCCCTTTTGGTGTGGCAGGGTGTGTACTAAACATGAGAAGTGTGAGGACCTTTGAATCCTAAATAATCAACATTTTCTTTCTCTTAATAGATGTCCAATGCATTGAAATCTCAGGTATCTGAGACTGCATTAGAAATGGAAGGATCTGGTTGTCAGAACTTAGAAGGACAGGTAATTATGTGCCCAAACCACATGGAAAGAATAATAGACCATTGTGGTATAAGCTGCAATGATCCAGATTCTAACACTGTTCTTGTGATTGACTTCTACTGGGAGAAAAGATTGGGGACTTTCCCTTTTTTCTTGTGAACATAACAGGGAGATCTTTCTACTGATGCCTGTATGCAAATTAACGGTTGAGCAGGACATTGCTAAAAATAACTTAGAAGGGTACGTTAGTAGATTTTGTTTGTAAGTTTCCTTCTCAAAAAAAATCGAAGTGGCTGCACACATGGATCCTGCAAGGAGATTGATTGATTATCCAAACCTAGACAATTTTCTTAAAGCTGTTTCTTTAACTGGATTTTACCAGGATTTAAAATGTTGAGGGCAGGTTAGAAAATATAATGTGGTCATAAGGGTCCATGGTAAAACTCTGCAGCTGTACATTAAGATTTCAGTCATGTTAGTCATTACACTAAAAAAAGTGGCACTGACAGAGTAACATTTGTCTTCACAGCAATATACAGAAGCGGGGACATTCTTGGTGATGGAAATAGAGCTGGACAAAGCCTTGGTACCAAAGCGATTACCAGAGGAGCTTGCTACCCAGTGCGTGAAGGCAAGACTGTAATGTTAGGGTCACTATTTAGACAGGAAGCTCCTCAGGCCGGAGGCTCTTTAAAAAACAATTCTGAAAATTGTCTCTGTCAGTACTGGTGCTGCCTAAATAAAAGTCTTACGGCTGATGCAAAGCCTACTAAAGTCAGCTGAAAGACCTCTGCCAGCTTTGGTGGACTTTGAATCAAACCACTTAAAAACTGGCAGCTAGCAAGTTAGGAAGATAGTCCATTTCACTGAGCCTTGTCTTTGTCTTTGTAGACATGGAGAACAGCACAGCACTGCTGTTCAGTCCTGGAAGAGCATTTCCATTTGATGCTCACCAAGTCATGTCCTTATGTGCGCTATCCCATATTTTAGTTGGTGGTTGGCCTCCAGATCACTGTATTTGCATGTTGTTCCTTGGTGTTCTGTCATCTCTGTGCTCTGCTGTGTCCCTAGCATCACAGTCTTTCATTATGTTAGAGTCAATCTTGGACCTTGATTTTATATCCCACTCTCCTGACTCTGTCTTTTGTCTTATAAATCCCTCCATTTTACACCTGCCTTCTTTCAAAGAACACGTATCTCTGCAGCCTCCATCCTTCTAATGTCTGTTTCATTTAGCACTGCTTCTCCTACTCTGTAGAGTAATACTTCCATTGTACTGTATCCCCAAATCAAGTGAACTTGTCATGGTTCTTTTTAATGTAGAATTCATGATATAGGAAGGAGAGAATAAAGTAAACCAATGAAGTACAAGAGATGCAGAAACAGTATCTCACAAATACTCACAGTAATGCATAACTGAATCATTAGACATTTAAAGGACTTGCTCTACTTAAACAGGCCTTTGGCTCATATAGCTTTGTATCCCATAGCAATAACCTATCAGAGGAAGCCCTCTTATGACAATTGTCCCGCTGACATCATTTGTATTATTTCCCCTCCAGTATAACTTCCCTGAATTCAGTGCAATTCATCTGGATTTTACGGTGCTGTAACTGAAGTCAGAATTAAGCTCAGCATGCCCAACTAACTATACAAAACTGAATGAATTTGGGGCTGGACAGCTTCTTTCGTGGCTCCAGCTAAGTGTCAGTTTGCACCCTGAAGTAAACTGGTAGCAATGCAAATGTCATCCCTATATATGTCAATACCAGATCTTCTGAATCATGCCTTGTCTCAGTAATGTGCTCTAGCAGTGAATGCTATGGCTGTATTTCTAGGGCTGGGTTCAGGATTCAGTATTAGCCTTAATATACTTTTCCAGGTTTATTCATAGATTCATAGATTCATAGATTAAGGGTTGGAAGGGACCTAGTAGATCTTCTAGCCTGACCCCCCGCCAGGGCGGGAGAACAACAAAAAAACCCCAAAAAGAGAAACGGGACTCAAATGAGTCCAGCCAGGTAGGCATCCAGCCTCTTCTTAAAGACCCCCAGGGTAGGGGCCAGCACCACTTCCCTTGGAAGTTGGTTCCAGCTCCTAGCCGCCCTAACTGTGAAGTAGTTTTTGCGGATGTCC
>NW_017729002.1:19941550-19951930 GCF_001723915.1 Gavialis gangeticus
TACCGCCTTGCTGCGGGCCCTTGACACCCTACGCTGGATGGCGAATTCCAGCAAGCGATGATCACTATTGCCCAGGTGGTCAAGAACCTGGAGGCCCCTTACCAGGTCGTCGCCTGCGGCCAGGACCAGGTCCAACAGGGCACCTCCTCTGGTGGGACTGTGCACCTCCTGAATCAAATGGAGGTCCTGCATCTCAGCCAGAAACCTCCTGGAGCGGTCCGTCCCAGCTGACGGACCGTCCCAGCGGTCCATCCCATTGAGGATACATTTAATCATGTATCCTCAATGTTCTTTTTGCATTTTTCTCCTCATAATAAAATAAGGATGTGCATTATTCATTCCTGTAACTAGTCCTAGGTTCCCTAAGCTTTGTATTTAGAAACAACCACAGCCCATGATTTCTGTATGGCAGGAAGGGGTAGGTTAGTGAGTTGACACATGCATTTTGAACATTTGTACAAACTTCAAGCATTTTCAAGGAATATTCCACGCATCTGTCTAGGAGGGCATCAGAGAGCCAGACCAGTAATACAATGTAGGAATACAAAGGGCCAGAGCAGTGGATTTGCAACAGAGGAACTAGACCCCAAACTCTAGATAAAGCAGGACAGTTAGGCCACTTTATTCCCAGACTTGGGAACTTTATTGTCATTTACAGTAATACCACTTCACACACTTGGGCATAAATAAAAATGAGGACTTAGACCTCTAGTGGGAAATGAAGTCAATGTTAATTACTGAAGAATTGATAGTGATACTGATACCAAATATTGTCATATTGATACTCAATATAGTGATACTGATACTGATGTAGCAATTTTGGTCAGCACAGAATCACTTGTCAATCTGTATAAGTTCTCTCATGACTAGTACCCAAATTTACAATGTCAGATCCGTAACCCTAAAACTACAGACAGACTATTTATGTCCACGACAGATTTGGGTTACTTACTACCTGTTAAATATGTTCCTTTCATCTTCTTGCATACAGAGTGAAGGAGATGATTCCTCCACGCCCTCAGCTTCCTTGCCGGACTGCAGGAGCTAAGAAGGTAAATAGAGAAACTATAATTTTTGCTTGCTTTCTCTTATCTGCCTCTACTCCAAAGCTGCCTGGTAACCCCCAAATATAAGATTTGTAAGAGAGATATTCCTTTCTGAACCACAGAGAGAATTATTCACAGATAGATTGTATTTACAGAACCTGTATCACACATTTGAAGAGACCATTCCTTATGTTAGGTTAGCTAGACTCAATAGACATTTAAAGAAGGCAAGCGAGAAGAAAGGTGGAGAGGCAAAGCAACAATAGTTGGTGGTCTTTTAAGTGTCAGAAGGTGTCAGATTGACAGTCATGGATACAAAAGCCCTCTGTATGTCCCCAGACTGTCACAAAATGGAAAGTACTGTTCTAGTTCCACCTCCCAGACCAGCCAAGGAGCCTTAGCTCACAGTTGAAAATGTAAGAGCAAGTGGTGTCTTCTGATCCTCTCCGTCCTTGGCTTCCCTGAGATTGCCAACAAAAGGTGTAGATTTTGTGTGGTTCTTGTGGCATGATGTGGCTACTTGTTCACTAGATATTGGATGGAACCAGTGGTGGAGAGGCGAAAGATGGCAGTATAACTGACACCAAATGCTGCTCCTAAATTGACTTGTGCTATACTGCCTAGAGTACACAGAGTGATACGTTTTGACCATGGCAGTATGGTCAATGGAAACTTCTGCCATTTATTTTATAGAGATTGCAGTCCCTGCCACAGAGGGTGGCAGACAAGTAAAAGGACTCCTAGTAGAATACGTATATTTAACTGAAAGCCAGCTAGGTTACCTTTGAAGGGGTGATGATGTTTGAAATACTGAGTTTGGCTGAAAAAGGCACAGGAGTGTTAATTATAAAGAAAAAAATCCCTATTTGCACTCAGGTGTCTTAGCTCTCCTCAAGGTTGATAGGAAAAGATATAACAGGTTAACTTACTTGAGTTAAATGGATTTTAAATGGAGTATGTTCTGCAATATCAGTTGATTTCAAACTTCATGTTAGAAGTTACCTATAATATTGAATCCCAATACTGAACTCCTATTTCAGCTCAGGATTGTTTGCTTCCTAGGCTGTGAAAGACTACCACAGTCAGATTACCAGTATTGCTGGAGCCATCCTGGATGAGTACCATGAACTGTTTGGGAAGCAGGTGACTGATGGTGCCATGATTGATCACCAGATCCTAGAGGAACAGAAGTGTCAACTCAACTATGAGCTCAATCGCTCAGGAAAATACTTTGCTTTTAAGGAACAGCTTAAGGCAAAAACTTTCTTTAAATCTCTTGATTCCCTTCCTGACTTACCCTTCACCAAACAGCTTCTGTACTTTGATAGTAACTTAGAATAACCGATGCCATCTTACAACTGTAGAATATCTTCTAACTAGTCAGTGTCTTTTCTAGCTGGTACATGGATTCTCAGCCTGGTGATCTAACAAGGAAGGCAGTTGGCCAAGCTTGGGTTACATGTCAGGAGACATCTACTACTCCACCAATGGACTTCACCAAGAAGGGCCATAGACTAGTAGAGAAGAGTGTAATTCACCTGTGTTCATTCTCCTCTTCTTAACCAAAGCCATTCATGATATTTCTTCCTGAAAAATGCTTGCTGATTCAGACAAAAGGAAATTTGCCTTCCTTGCTTTTGCTATTGCCAGAAAGAAACGTAGTAAGGTGAAAGAGGTGGGTTTGTTCTCAAGTAGTTCATTTTTGTTCTTTGCAGCATTCAGTGGTGAAGATTGTGAGAGAGAAGTACTTGAAGACAACAGCTTTCAACAACCTAGAGCAACTCCAAGCCTTCCAGAGTGAGCTGTACGTGTACCTTGTGGATCAGATGCACATTGCTCTGAACCAGGTAGGCAGACACCCAGCCATGAAGTAACATGGTTGTAATGATGCAACTTGGAATATATTTGCTTCCTGAGGAAACTAAGACTTCCTCTGCTTTTATGAGTGTCAGTGGAGCTTTTGGTTTTGTCTCCAATGGGAGTGGGATCAGGCGCTTAGTGTCCAAACACAACTATGATAACTTGCAGAACCCAGAGACATTTTCACATCCGTTTTCTAAATATACACTGTTAAATATGTCAAAGTTCTATTTGTGATGGAATCTGCATGGAAGTGTACAAGGTGTAATCAATAAAAAGAGCTACTGGTGAGCATACATGTGAAGAGCACTGAGTAGACTCCTGTGTGTAGCACAGGTCTTCCAGCAGATACGAAAGACCAAAATAAGTGTTGCCACATAATTTACCAGAGGAAAGAACTTAAAATGTTTTGTCCCGAGTCAAGTAGCCTTGGATTTTAAGATCGAAAATATCTGGTACCAACAGCTCACCAGTATTAAATAGTGAGGAAACCTTCACTTGTGTGATAAAGGAAGCCTGAGGCCCAGTATGGTTGGCAGTGAGATACAGTTTACAGAGCCCCATTTGCTATCAGCAATTGGAATGATTTATAACCTGCATATCCCAGCCTAAAATTCAGTGTACTTTTATATTACACTGAATTTACGAATTCATCCTCACTAAATTTCTACATGTTGATATTTTCTCTTTTTGTCTCCCTGGTCCTCCTGTTTCTTAACAGATATTGTCACAGGATACTGCTGCTCCTACCCTACCCACTTTTGCAAGCTGTGAGCAGCTCCGTCTCTTTGCTCATGAAGCTGAAGTCATTGGGGACTATGAGCTGGCCTCTCTCTACTACCAGCAGGTGAGGGAGTTTCTTCCTTCCCTTTCCTCATCTCTCCTCATTTCAGTGATGATAGTGGGGCTGGTGTCACTGAAAGGTAAGTTTTCTTGAGGCTGGTGATGTCACCGAGGGCTTTCATTTTGATGGTGAAAGGGAAAAGTAGTAACTGATCAATTAGCCCAAAGGGGGAATTGGTAAGAAATCAAAAGATTGTATCTTTAAACAGTGAAAGAGAGACCTAGAAGGAGATCAGCAAGAAGGCTGGCTAAAGCTGGCTGACATCATAACACCAGGTGAAGGAAGCAGAGCCTGAGAGTAATCACACTGAAGGGTGATACCAATAATGATCACTGCTTAAGAGGAATTCTAGCACTTAAATAAAAGCTGATGGTTGCCAGCCAAATGCTTGGGTCAGAGTAGGAAAAGGGAGATTACAACTGGAATGCCTTATTCTAACCTTCCTGTACCTCAGTATGACTACAGGACTTCTAACTACAGCAGTTGTTTCTTATACCTAGAGAGTAGCTCGTGACCGTCAGAATATCCAATACTGGCTAGATTATGGGGCTTTCTGCCTCCTGATAGAAGAAGACATCAAGGCTCAGGAGTGTTTTCGTGAGGCTCTTTCTCTAAACCCAAGTCATCTGTACAGGTACAGCTTGTTCTAAGTAGGTGGGATGGAAAAGAGAGGCATGTGTTCCATGCCATTGATTTAATCAGTTATAGGGCTTTGTGGTTAACCTCTTTGTCTCCACCTCTAGCTTGCTTCTGTGTGGTATTGCAGCTGTCATTATGGAGCACTATGAAGAAGCAGAGATTTTTTTTGAGGATTCCAGCTGTTTGGAGCCATCCAGCATCCTGGCTTGGACTCTTTTAGGTATAATAATATATTGACTGGGGATGTGCATTTAATATATACTGTAAAATTTGTTGACAGCCCTTATGTTAATTCTTAACCCCCTACTAGCTCTGATGCGGAATGAGCAGGTACATGGAAGCCTGCAGTACGGGGGTGTGACTTCTGCTTGAGCATGTGTGTGTCTCCCCAGGGTTGTTCTATGACATCCAGGATAATGATATTCGTGTGGAAATGGCTTTCCATGAGGCTAACAAGCTACTGCAGACAAGGCTGATGAAGGAGAAAACTATCACTGAAGCTGCTGAAGGAGGTGGAAAATGCTACAGTCTCTCTCTGTTTTGGGTATAAAACCTGTTGCCTCTGGCCAGGATGAGACCATGCTGAGGAAGTAAGCAGTGACACCAGCAGCCAGCTCTGACAGATGTGGAGAAATGACGTGTGGTGGCAAACCTGAGCAGAGAAGTAGAAAGTATATGAGGGAATATGAAATAGGATTTTGGGTAGACAGAATGCCAACTGTGGAAAATAGGGATAGATCTTCCATTAAAATGAAGGCAATAGGGTCAGGGGTGCAGTTGTGCTATTTCAGAGATTAGAAAGGGCATTGTAGTCTTCTCACTTTTGTCTTAAGAAATGGCTCCCCTTTGCCCTCCTTTCCACCCCTGAGCTATCAACAGTGGGTATTTCAATACTTGGCATTTCTGCTTTCAGTCAGGAACCTCAAAGCAATTTGAAGAACTGCATTTTTCATTTTAGAGATGGGAGGGTTTTAGTCTGCTCTGGGGTCTGTACAAGAAGTCTACAGAAGCAGAACCAAGCAGGATCCCAGCCTGTTCATCTTACCATTAGTACTCCCTCTTTAAAAATAAATAAATAAATAAACGCCCGTTAAGAAAATCCATTGAAAACAGCCTCCTGCTGAGTTCACCCCTAGAAGTGATGTTTCACTGCCAAGCCCTTCCTCCTGCATGTAGTCCTTCTTCTTGCTGATCAGCACCTTGGTATGTTCTGCTGTTCCTCCAAGCTGGAGGAACTCTACATCATTGCCCACAGAGCTCCTTTACTGTCCTCCTCAAAACATTCCCTTGCCATGGTGCCTGTAAAAATCCTGGCAGAGGTTAGGTATGTGGTGTGCTGAACTGACTGCTTTTCATGTTAATCAATATTGTCTCATCTTTCCTTGTACTCTACCATGTCTCTGTGTAGACTCTATAACATTGTGTCTTATAGTTAGAATGTAAGATGTCTGCTGCAGGGTCCAGTTTTTAGCTCCATGCTTGTCTAGCATCTAGCTCAGTGATTCTCAACCAGGGTGTCACGAGACCCTGCCAAAGGTGCCACAGCAGCTGCCCCCTGTGCCAGGAGGAAAGCAATCACTCCTTTTCCTGCCCAGGGCTGGGAATTCCAGCATACTGCTGCCAAGTGGTGTTCATGGCAGCTCCCAACCTCCAATCAGTCCCTAAACTGGCGGTCCCGGCACTCCTACCACTATGCGGTATTGTGCGCACACGTGCAGGTGCAGAGCCGTACTTTTCAGCCCAGCTCATCCCTCCTGCTGCTCCCATGCTCGGGGGTTGGCAGGAAGGGCCATGGGTGCACATGGCTCCAGTCCCTGCAGTGCAAGTTGCTAGAGGAGCAGGCAACTCCTTCAGGTACAGAGGAGGGGCAGAGAGGAGGCAGGCTCTGGAAAAAGAAGAGCATGGCGGGATGACCTCCTGTCCCTGTTGCCCTTACCTACACCAGGTAGATTATAGCTCACTATTCCTTGATGGAATGCCACTAAATTCCAAAAAACAATGGCAGGTTGCTGTGCGGCTAAGAAGTTTGAGAACCATTGATCTGTGGTTCAGTGAATTCCAGGTCCATGGTGGGCTCCCAAGCTGTCCTGCAATACAAATAATAATAGTTTTGCAGTGTGAACCAAGCTCAGTGTTGCAGTTGGACAGAAATAAGATCATCTTGGTGTGGCTGTTCCCTGACCTATGTTACAAATACTTGGGCAGGGCAGGGGATAAACAGGCCAATTTTATTTTTATTTTTAGCATCAATCCAGGAACGGCATAGCAGGAAGGTGGCCTAATATAATATCCCATTTATTTTATGGCCCTTGGCATACCCCAGAATTCAAAGAACAGAACTTGTCGTATTATAATTTTGTAAGATACCTGTCACCAAAAATCCATTCCCAAAGCCTTGCACCCAGCGTAGCATTTCATAGCAGTCCTGTGCATTACTTCTCTGATTTTTCTGTCTTCTTTCCACTACATTTCCTGCTAATAACTGGGTTTTTTTTAGAACTTTTTTTTCATTTATACTCAATAATCCTTCTGGGTTATAGATGAGACTTCAAGTATCTCCCCCAAACTCGAGTCTGATTCTGTGGAACCTGTTGTAACCATCCAGCTGCCAGAAGAGGAGGCTCCAGCAAAAGGAACCAAAAAGATTTCTCCCAGTGTCAGTAAGAACAAGGAGCCACCTCAGAAAGGTTAGAAAATGGGTCTTTGTCTTGGAGAGGGGCGCTCAGTGCTTACACAAAGGTCAGGGGACTTCACAGGTTCCATTGGGAAGAATGAGGTGAAGATAAATGCAGGTAATGTAGGACAGAGGCAAGAAAGGTGATTATTTGGTATTCAGCTTGCCAGGATAGTGAACATTGTTGAAGGGCTTATTTCCAAACTCTAGGTTAGCAGACTAGATTGCTGTGCTGATTTTCCATCTTGCTGTTTCTGTCACAGCACATGCCCAGTAGGGACTAGCTAAAAGGGGAACACAATTCTGGACCGTGTGGTCTTGGGAAGGACAGAATAATTACTTTTTAGTGGGGTTTGATTGAATTAGGGGCCAAGAAAGACTCTCTTTCTCCTCATTAATATTTCATTGGCTTCTGTGGATGATTTTCATTTTCCTGTGAAGCAGTAGACATTGGCCAAGGCTGGAGGTGTGTGTTTTGACTGGAGCATCACCACTGGGCAGCCAATGGGAAGATCTGTGGGGCCAAGAGGAGAACCAGCCAAAAGGAGGCGCTCAGTGAGATGGGATAGTACTCTGAGTTCTGACTTGGACCACTTCTCCCAGTAGAGCAGAAACTATTGCAGTGCTGTTTACCCATTTTATTCAATGAGTGTAGTGGACCAGCTTCAATAGGAGGTATAAAGGGTGCTTAGGGTAAGGTCTGGTGCTTAGAGCACTTTGCTAGAAAGGAGAAGATGGGCTCAAATCCCCTCTTAGTGAGTGGGGCTCTAGAACTAAAGTACCTAACCAGTAAGGCATTAGGGCAAAAGGCAGGAAAGTCATCATCTTCCTCCTGAATCCAACACTTGTGATCATGGATTTCTATGACTAAAGCTCTGGCATTTCCTGGCATTTCTATATGTATGCCTGAGTGGCTGTGGGGCCATGGTGCAGCTACTGAATACACTCAGTAGGGATGTGTGGAGCAAGCATAACTACACTGAATCCCAATCATCAGTGTGTGAATGCCCCAAACTGCACTTACATGTCTATGTATCTGCCCCGTAGGTACATGGCAGGGAAATAGCGTCCAGCCCAAAGGATAGTGGTATCATTCCCTTTCAGATTATTGAGAGGGACTAATTTGCTTATGAAAAAGAAAATGGTTAGTTAAGGTCGGCTCGAGGCTCTGCTGCCTACATAGTAAGGAATAGCCTGTGTTGATTTGGGGCTACAACTACTGTTAGCCCCTTTTTCTTCAGCCCCTTTGAGCTTTTCTCCTTACCCTTGTTTCAGAAATGAAGAAACTGAACACAGGTGTCCTGGAGTCATCCTTTGTTACTACTCCAGTCCCTGTTTCTAGACTTTCCCACCCTTCCACCACAATCTTCATGGAGACCATCCGCTTCTTGATGGAGGTCAATGCTCTACAGGTTGGTGCAGCATGAAATAGAGAAGAAAGACAGACTTAGGTTTTTAAACATTCTACAACATGTGACAGTTACTTCCTTTAGAATTAGAGAGTGAGATCTCTGCAGTTCCCAGTGGGATGCTCTTCTGGTTCTACAGAGTCCATGCAGCCTTAACACACTAAACACCAAAGGGTGCAGAAATGGGTCTTACGAAGTGCCACAAAGAGATGCCTACTTGGAGAATTCAAGCCTAAAATGGTCCTTAGAGTTACCAAATAATCTCAGCTAGACAAAGCAATGAGAGTATTTAAACTCACCACTACTTTATTGCAAGGGTAAAGTGCAACACAGGATTTTGCCCATTAAGGGCCTCTTTCATGGATAGTTTTGGGATGAGATATGTTGTTTTGATACATCATGTAGCCCTGGCTGATCACTTTTTGAGGTCGAATAACTTTCTACATGTGGTCAGAGTGGCCTTTCAATGGAACATGAAGTATCCCCCATCCAAAACAATCACTCTGACTCTGGGTTTCATTGAAACAAATACTTTTTGTGACCTTCATTAGAGCCACCATAATTTAGGCATCTTTCAGTTCAGGCAATACTGAATGACTTCTTTCTGAAGGACTGTTAGTGCATAGGCCCACCTGTCCACATCATTCTAAAAAATGATTCCCTTGTAGAGAATGCATTAACGCAGTGCATGGGTAGTATTCCAGAGGAGCTTTTCAGACTTAATAAACTTATATATAATGTTGGCCATGCAGAGGGGTGCCCAGTGGGGATCAGGGAGGCTGTAGAGTTTTACTGCCCAGTACTCTGAAGTCCCATCGCAGAGCATCAAGTTCCTTTTGCCTGGCAACTTGCCTTCCAGTCCTACCCACTATGACCTCCCTGTTCACCTGGACCTGCTAGAACATAGTGATTTTCACATATTGCCTGACTTTTGAGTTTGTCTGTAAAGGCTTGGAAATCTGATGTGTGTTTTAAAATAGCAGATCAGGAAAACGAAAAACAATAGTTAGAATTTCAAAGGCAAAAATACATTATATCCAGTGTCTGAGATGTGTGATCAGTGACAAGACGTGTCTTCTTGTCACTGATATTAACAGAAGCCTAATAGAAACATGTAAAGTCACCCATGGTATTATATGTGTATTCCTGTATGCAGTGATGAGGGAGGGCTCTGGCCCTTTCCTATAGAGAAGCCTAGTTGTCTCCATACTTCACCAATAGTGAGTAGCAAGACAGGGGTTTGGCTGTCCGTGGCTCACAGTGGCATTGTAAAGCCTGTGTGTTGCTTTTCCTTCCAGTTTGTTCACAGGGCACTAGCCCATGAGCTGCTGTGCCTTCAGGGAGGCCCCAGCTGTGACTATTACCTTGTGCTGGCCCAGACTCACATGCTCAAGAAGGACTTCCCCAAGGCTGAAGAATGTCTCCGAGAAGCTATCCAGATTGACTACCTGGTAATTGTCATGTCTCCTTCAGCTGTCAGCATGTCTATGCTGAGCCTGCTTCATTCATCTCCCCCTTTATTTAACTCATCATTTTGCATTCTAGTTGGTTTTCCACACCAGGCAGCACGTGTGAGTGAAGATTCTTCTGTACATGCGCACATTTATCTGCCTTTTTCCTGTCCTGTTCCTTTCTCCACATGCAAGCATGTTTCATAGATTCATAGATTAAGGGTCGGAAGGGACCTAGTAGATCTTCTAGCCCGACCCCCCGCCAGGGCGGGAGAACAACAAAACCCCAAAACAAGAAACGGGACTCAAATGAGTCCAGCCAGGTAGGCATCCAGCCTCTTCTTAAAGACCCCCAGGGTAGGGGCCAGCACCACTTCCCTTGGAAGTTGGTTCCAGCTCCTAGCCGCCCTAACTGTGAAGTAGTTCTTGCGGATGTCCAATCTATACCTCCTCTCCA
>NW_017729002.1:19952605-19968226 GCF_001723915.1 Gavialis gangeticus
ACATCCACCACGACACCTGCATCCATGGCCTTTGTGACCTGATCGTAGAAGGCAATCAGGTTGGTCTGACATGATCTCCCCCTAATAAATCCATGCTGATTGCCCCTGAGCATCATTTCTGATGCCGGCCCATCACAAATGTGCTCCTTGATGTGTATTGCTCTGTTTCATACAGATACAATGTTGACATGCAGATGAAAGGGAGATGAAAACTTTGAGAATAAGTCAAGCTGAATGGAGCCCATAAGCTGTAACTGAACTGATTTTTGTTTATATTACTCTAATTCTGAAGAGCCCTAGTCTCAGGCCATGGATGGTGCTGTTGTGCAAGCAACCTTTGCTACAAATGAAAACTTGTAATACAGACATGTATCCAAATGGCCTTTGGCATCTCCCATTTTATTGATCATATAAAGTGTTATCTCTCACCCACTTCTATCAGGCTCAGTGCATCTGACTTTTGACTTTATGCAGAATCCGAATGTTTGGGCTCAGAAAGGCCACCTCTGTTACCTAAGTGGAAACCTCAGTGAGGCAAAGGAATGCTATGAGCGAACCATCAGCTTTGTGACAGATGCTGCTGAGATGCACTTTGTTTACCTGCGATTGGGTTCCATCTACCTAGAGGATAAAGAGGTGAGTAGTGGAACATGGGGGTCAAAAAATGGGAACTAACCCAGGGAAGAGAAACTAACTCTTCTGGGCCCTGGTCTTAAGGTCAGGTGCAGCTCCTATCTGCATGGCTTCATATCAGACAATACAGCAAAGCCTCAAGAAACTAAACTGCTTAGTTTTTGTGTATATAATGACCAGCTCAACAAGGCTTCAGTGTTACTGGGATGCCATTATCTCTTTATAGCACCAGATGAGCTCTAAATAGTTCTCATCATTATTGCTATTCTGAGGCAGAACTGCTTGCTACATAAAATTTGTGTAAGGTCTTAGCCACTGCTGTAGCACAATAGCAATTGGATAGTAGTATCTCTAATAGGTCCTATTGGAAATGAGGGGGCTGGAGACTGGAGAGCTCCTGTTGAGAGAAGAGCAACCATGGAGCTGTGAATGGCTCCATAACAAAGATCTATCAAGTTTCTCTCTTCTCTTGGCAGTATGACAAGGCAAAGCAAATCTACCTACTGGCCTGTAAGAAGTCAGCATCCTGCCTCACCTGGCTGGGAGTGGGAATCGCTTGCTATAGGGTAAGAGGACAAGGTGCATTGTATCCATACTTGGTCATTCTGTAGATATTGCTTGGAACTTGGGGAGCTGAAACTGGGACTTGGCTTTCCATTATGCCCCCTTTTCCTTAAGCAGAAGCTTTTCATCGAAACTGTCTGTGGAAGTAAAGCTCTTTAGATCCATTTTTGGGTACTGGCCACACAGCACTTTATGCCAGCATGGTTACAAGTGTGAGGCCCAGCTTTTTTCCTATCCACCCACTCTTTGGGGTCACCAGAATTTCCTGTCTGGGTATGTCATGCAATCTCTGTTCAGTACTCCATGTTAAATGAGTGTCGTTCTGCCTGCAACTTGAGTATCAACAGAAAGGATCCTCTTCCATTGGCCTACATTGCTTTCTTAAGCTGGACGGAATATAGAGAATTCAATGGCTGCAAAGAGCTGCTGAGAAGACCCCTTTCTTTTATTAAAGGCATGAGCATTGTCAGAATGGAAGGCCTCTGGCCACAACAGATGCAGCATTGGTCCAGGGACTCCCTGGCACTGGAAGTATTGTCCTCAGAAAATGAGTGGGAGAGTTCAGAGACAATCTGTTCTCCTCCTCAGCCATCCTAAGTATTCTAGGTGGAAGCAAATGAGTTACTGCCAATTCATTGAGAATAGCCCAAGCTAATTTGTAACTAAATGGGGTTATCCAGCAGCAGTTTGCCCTACAAATAAGGGGAGCTATAGACTCTGGCACTGAGATCAGTTGTCTTCCTATCCCTGCTCAAAATTCACACGGCTGTGTTCATATCATTATGCAAGTCAGAGGAGTTTGGGACCAGAAGCACTTCATAAGACTTTTGTTGCTGAGATTTTTCCAATTGTCCTATCAGTGGCTTGTTGAATTTTGAAGCATGTTTGACCACCTGTTCAGGTTTTGCTCATCTTTCTTGTCTCCCTCTGTAAAGCTGAAAGAGATGGGAGAAGCAGAAGAAGCCCTTTCTGAAGCTAATGCCCTGAATAACAACAATGCTGAAGTGTGGGCATATCTAGCCCTAGTCTGCATGCAAGTGAGTGCCCAGCCAGCCCATTACTACAGCATCAAATGTGACAATGTGTTCTGCTTTATCTGCAACTACTTACATGTCTGAAAGGCTTCTCATATGTTGCAGTGGTAAAAATAGATTCAGACTTGTTGTTCTCAGAACTCCCCCCCCCCACACACACACACACACAAAAGAGGGAACAATCTGATGACAAAAGAAATGACTTTTCCTTTTTGTTTCCCATTACCCTTCCTCCTACTGAATGTTCCCTAGCTGAGGCATTCCTATCACCAAAAGCCATTAAAATATGTCCCTTTGCAGCAACTGAAACACCTGATCTTGTCCTGTCAAATACGTTTTTCACTTGCTGCTGTTGTTTTCCAGGAGGGAAGGCAGCTGGAAGCAGAGCAGTGTTACAAATACACAGTGAAGGTTTGTATTTTTCTCATCTCTTCTGCTTTGTTGCATTTGGGTGCAGAAAACAGAATGAATAGGTTGGCTCGAGGTCTGCTGTTGATTAAAAAAAGAAACCACATTTATTTTGCTTGACTTGGGGGTTCTAAATGTTCCTGCTGAAAGAAGCACTTGCCCTTTTTTAAGGTGTGAATTATGTTTGGAAATAAGGTATTTAATTAAAGCTGACATTTCTGAGGCTCTGGCTGTAAGCTAGTTTTGCTGACATATGATACCATTTCTGACACGGGCAATAGGGCAGTTTTTGGCACAATGACAGAAAGCTGTTTCTGTTTCCTTCTAGTTACTAGGTGATATTAGTTGGTTGAATCCATCACTGTGGCTCCAAATATTCTAGAAAGATGCATTTTAAGTGCTTTCAGGTATACTGATGTGATCCTGTTTTGATCATCATCTTTTCCATACAGTTAGAGCTGAACAAGGAGGATCTGCTGCAGGAAATCCATGAGGTACAGCAAATTGTTGGCTTTGGGAACCCATCATTCTGAGCATGTAAACTTCTCTGACCTGTGACCTCTCCTGTTCATTCACAGGATGAGTGACCATCAGTCTTGGTTCAATTATATCGCCTAATAAATTGAATATTTTCAAATTCAGAAACTTGCATACTTACTGGTAAAACGTCAAGTTGTGCCCTTATGGAGTTCTCTTCTCACATGGTCCTTGCCCTATCGCTATTAGGTTTTCAGTCAGTACATGGCTGTGCTTTTCTTTTTGGAGCCTCCTGAGGTGGGAATCCACTTCCTTCTGAAATTCAGCTTAGTGAATTTTCACGTCTGCAAAACCCAGAAAACTTTCCCCCAAAGTTTGATTTTTTTTACCTCTAAGTTTCAGGCATTATCTTTCCCTTCCATCTCTTCTTAAAAGTTACTTGCTTGGTTAGCCCAATCTGTCACTTATCTTGCTGCCTTCACAGCAGACAATCTAGCACCCTTGTACTAGTGACTAGAGAGCTGCTCCACTCCCATTCTGCAATGTGCAATTTATCATAGAGGCCTCACATATGAAAGGCCCTCTTAGAAACTGGACTATTTGGGGTTAATTGTATCCTTTATTTATACTGGCTGGCATTTGTGTTATACAACCTAGAGTTTGGGGTGTCTGTTTACAAATAACATTATTTTATGTCTTCGTATCGTATTGGCTATCGTATTGATTAGCTTAATCTGTGCAAGGAAATTATGATTACTTCTCACCATTTACATTCCTAAAGTGACTTTTGCCATTTATTTTTGTTTAATTTTTAAAACAGTTCATCACAGTTATCAGGAGTCCTGTGTTAGGTACCAGCATTATCAAAACAAAGGCCTATACTAGTAGTAAAGATAAGTCACTAGAAAATGATAATGGAATGACCAAAAAAGACAAAAAACAACACTAATCTGAGATGCTTATTATGTCAGAAGCTGTGAGATATAGCAAGCCAGTCAAGCTGCAGTGAACTCTGCAATTTAGAACAGATGCAAGTGACTGATGCTGCTGGAAATTCGGCTTCCTGCCCTTTTGATTTAATAAACACAAATATAGCACCATAATTCTGCTACATGGAATTTTCCATTTACTTTTAGACCACCGTGAAGTCAGAGAACAGAGTAGAGAAATGTTAGTTGCTGCAAAAATGTCTGTCATTATTTTACAGCAAGTGAATCATATAAGTTCTGGTAATTTTCAGTAGAGATTGAAGTAGAATAAGGGGAAGACTAGAGAGCTAGGAGTAGAAATCTATGGTGAAAATCAAGGCATTGTCTGATGATGGACAATGGTGAATGTGCCTGGTATGTGGGAGGAAATAAGAACATGAGGCTGTTTGCAAAGTAGGGAGCAGCATGGCGTGGGGGCAGGAAGGTATTAAGTCAAAGAGAAGGATAAATGAAGTGACAAAAGTAATTTGACAATGGGGAGCAAGAAACCGGGAATACAGCTAGGGGGTCAGTAACAGTATCTGTCCCAGTCCTGTGTAAGGACTCTTGTTTATCCTACAAAGGCCAAAGACAGAAATGTGGGCAGAGTCTAGATTTGTGTAGAATTGTAAAGGTAGACATAAGGAGTTTCAGCTTGAAAATAGCATAGACCAAATAAAGAGACTCAAGGGGTGACACTCCCAGGAAGGGAAGAAAGCAAGATTGAGATTTGGGATAAACTGAAGAGGAGAAATGAGTGGATAGGACACAATTAGGTATCTAAACATGATGTAACAAGAGGGGACCAAGATTTTGGCAGGGGGTCAGAGGAAAAGACATCTCTTAATGTGAGAGAGGATATTTGACAAGAGCCTGGATATTAGGAGAGGGAAGGAAGGTATGAGAAACAGAGCAGACAGAACATTTGCAAGTGGCGTTTTAATTCTCTGATTCATTTGGTGCAGCTAATTATTAATTTGTCTTCCCCCAGAGGAGCATGCAATGATCTTGGCTGTCAGACTCTTCATAGTCTACCTCAGCTGCCAATGCTAACTGTACTTTGGAGGTGGTTTGTTTTTAATCTGTGAAGTACAGGCAGGAATGAACTTTAAATAATGGAGGAATGAGTCATGTTGGGGGAAATGTAACTGAACAGAAAAGAGCTGGGGAAGATTGCTGCAGAGGCCAGCTCTGTGATCCTGACAGGGATGTAGGAAGTGAGGCCTGTGAGCCCAAGTGATTTTTTTAGGTGTATGTGACCTTTGTATCTAGATTTTACAGACTCCAGACTGAGACATTTGTGGTCGTCTTGTTCTCAAGGCAGAGTTGCAACATACAAGCTAATTCAAGGGCATCAAAGATCTGGCCCATACAGCCCCACCATCAGGCCCCTGGGGGCTGCACCTTGGTCTGAGCTGACCCATGTGGGACCAGGCTGAGCCCACATGCAGGGCCTGCTCCAGGTGAGGCTGAAGTTAGGTCCTTATTCTTGGTTCCTTTTTCAAAGCCAATCTTTACATGACTACACACTGTCAACAATGAACAAGACAAGTTAGAATTTCATAAATAAAAATGTAAAATAGTATCATGCATTGAATACAGAGCCCTGAATAAAGAGCTGAGATTAGGCCAGGGTTATGGGGCAAACTCATTTTCGGGCCACCCCAAACCTCACATCTCCACCGCTGGGGAAACACTTCTGAGTAAGTATGAGCGTAAAACCTTTCTGTTAGTAAATCTACATTTTCCCACAAGCTTCTACCTCCCGGTCTTGTTTCATGCACTGCTGACAACCTTGGACTGTGTTAAGACTCGCTGTGAAAAAGGAACCGGGAATAAGGAGCGACTTCGGCCTCCTCCGCTCCGCTCCGGTCTCGGGCCTGCGGGCGCCGCGCGGTGCAGCCCGGCCGGTCCCGCGGGGGGGGAGGGGCAGGGCTCCGTGGGCCCGATCCGGCCACGTTGGACCCCTCCACGAAGTCGTTCAGAGGCGTGTTTGCTTCCCCGAGCACCTGTGCTGCAGGGGCCGCGGCCGACGGAGACCGCCCTGCCCGCGCCCGACTACGCAGCAAACGGGCCGGCCGAACCTCTCCCACGGAAGCCGCTGAGGCTGGAGGCGGCTAGGTTAACTCCCCGAGGCCGAGCCCGGCTGCCACCACCCCCACAGGACGCCGCGGCGCTGCGAAGACGTGGGCCCGTGGCAACGGGGCGCTGGGTCCTCCCAACGGCCACGGAGCTGTCCCGAGGGGGATGGTGGCCCAAGAGGGACGTTCTACACCCTGCTCCAGGGCGGAGGGGGGCCATTGGGAGGTTCCAACAGACTGAGCGGGGCGGTCACGTGACGACGCAGCCGCTCTAGCTGAGGGCCCAAGAGGTCTATGGTGGCGGGCGGGCTTGGCGGCGCGGATTGGCGGCGGCGGCGGCGGGACGGTTGAGCTGGGGCGCGCGGCCATGGCTAAGGGTACTGCGGGGGTGGGGCGGCGGCAGGAGGATTTGGGAGTCGTGCGGGGCCTGTACGGTTGCGCCCCTTGGCCCCGGTCGGGGATGGGGATGGGGATGAGCCGGCGGGGCGGGAGGTGGCAGGCCCCTGACCGCCCCCCTCGGCTCTCCCCGCCGCAGCCTGGCAGCACCCGTATCTCAACGTGTTCAAGCACTTCAGGGTGGAGGAGTGGAAGCGATCGACGAAGGAAGGAGACGTGACAACCTTCATGGTAATGGCTGCACACCCCCGGGAGAACCACCCAGCCCCAGGCGGGAGGGCCCTTGTGCTGCCTTGCGCCTGCAGCCCCTTGAGGCAGTAGGAAACGTGGTGGTTCCTCACACAGGGATTGCTGTGGTCCTCTTGGGGCATCAGTCCCTTGCCAGGAGAGGGAGGTCCCTGGAGCACAGTGTCTGCAGACCTGGTCAGTACTGGAGGTCTGTACTGGAAAGCTGGAGCACCATGAGGCAGGATCCCACAGTTCCCCGGTCTCTGCGCTCCAGCGCCCCAGTAGACTGATCTTGTTACATCCCAGACTCCAAGCTAAAGCGAGCAGATGTCATTGCATGTGTTGCGTGGGCAAACAGTAGGTTGCCACCACAGTATCTGCACTTTGTTTTCCTACATTGAAAGAAAACTTTGCATTAATGCACATTTGCTTTTCTCAGGACAAGACGCTGAAGGGAACAGTGTATCGTATCCGAGGGTCCGTTCCTGCCAGTAACTACATTCAGCTGCCTAAGACCAGCACGCAGTCATTGGGGCTCACTGGACGTTACTTTTATCTGCTCCTCAGGCCCATGCCCAACAAGTATTTTGTTGTGCACCTGGATGTCACCACAGAGGTATGTGAGTGAGTGTGTGCACATCCATCTCGTGGTTTTCAGTGTAACTGATGCTGTCACATGAGTAGAGGAGTGAGGGATGCCTGGAATATGGTAGTTTTTCATAAGAGTTTGATCACAGAACAGAGCTGCACAGCATGGACTGTCTTATGGCAAGGTAATCTGCTATAGGTCTCTCAGGCAGAAGTCCCAAAGACCAGGGGTTGGCAGCCTACAGCCCATGTGCCAGATCTGGCCTATGAAGAGATTGGAGCCTGAGATGGCAGAGGGACTTCTGCCCAGCACTGTGCATTCTTCTGCCTTGGGGCTCTGATCCCCTCCACAGCATCCAGCAAGTGACTGCCCCTGCCTTTTCTACTCAGGGCAAACAGCTGTTCCTTCACCCCCACTACTGCGGCTTCTGTGTAGTTTCACTGCTGAATTTGTTACTTGTCGTTGTTGGCTACGGAAATCAGTGGTATTTGGTGGTGTACCAAGGGAGATGCTACAGAGCGGACTGGTAGCTTGCAGCAGCAACTGGGTCATAAGCGGCTACCAGTCACTTTTAAAAATTGCCAACGCTAGCTGTAAATGGTGGTAGTGTTGTCAGAATGAAACTGAAAAGGAGGGATGCCTTCTTAAACATCTTTGTGTGCCTTACTTCTAGGTTCAGAGACCTCCTGGCAGTCCTTTAGCTCTTAATTTACTTAATGTGGAAGCTTGTTTTATTGTCAGTAGCGATTACCCTGGACTTCATTTGATTCATGTTCTAATATGAAATTGGTGGACTCAAGATAAGGGCTCATAATCCATGTCTATGACCTCAGTATGTGTTCTTTCTGGCCAATAGTCACATTGTATAGGGCAGCCCACAAGATAAGCTGGTTGTAGTCTTTTGGGGCGAAGTGGGTCAATGTAAATAAAGTCATGTGGACCAAGTTAACAAACTCTCTTATCTGTAGCATTTCCCTGTATTCCTTGCTTGGTGAATAACACAGTACTTTGTTCTCAGGATAGCCAGGTCGTCCGCATCTCCTTCTCCAACCTTTTTAAGGAGTTCAAATCGACAGCTACATGGCTTCAATTCCCCTTCATCTGTGGAGCAGCCAAAGGATCAGTGTATGAGAGTACTGAAAAGACTTCCAAGCGAGGTAAAAGAATGTGTCTGGTGATATGAGTTAGGCTGAGTCCTCAGTGAAGGGATAACAGTGAACACCTTTGCAAAGACAAATAACCAATCCTGTCTTACTAGTACTATAATCATTTATGACCTGAGCTTTCTAGGATTGGATTTATTCTATGAATTTTGTGTGGTGTTTCATTTAAGTACAGGTTCAAGCATGATGAGAAAGTTGGTGTTTAAATGATTTTAACACTTAAGTTTTAAAAGTGCTGTGGTCCCCCTGTTTTACCTGGGGCAGGTTAGGGTATTATGTCTTGTGTTGTCAGGGTTGATGGTAGTTTTACTAAGAGATTAGATTATGGATTTTTATAGGATGGTTTGGATAGGGATGGTCCTGCATCAGTCTGGGGGTTGGACTAGATGATCCTACTTCTTAGAGGTGCACCAATATATTGGTGCCATATCAGGTTGGCACCGATAAAAGGAAAATGAACATTATTGGCTATAGGCTTTTTTTTGGCTGGTGTAGCCAGTAATGTACTGATAAATACAATATGCCTTCTGGCTGGGGCCCCTGGATGTGTGAATGTGCACAGCCACACATGGCCAGGCATGCAGCCTGGCAACATGCAGAGCAGTGCCCTGCAAGTAAGTCTGTGGAGGGGAAAGGGCATGGGGGAAGGACAGATTTGGACGACCCCCCCCCCCCATGGTGAGGAAGGGAGTAGGGCTAGGGTTGGGGGGCACTGCCCTGGCTGGGCAGTTAATGGGACCTTGGGGCCAGGGCAGGGAGTGGGATGGAGCCACAGGCGGCTTGTCCAGGAGACACGGGGGGACAGGCAGGAGTGGCTTCCTGCCATTGTGCACATCCCCCAGGGGAGGCATGTGGGGCACATGTCCCCCCCACCATATTTGTGTGTGGAGTGGAAGCGGGCTGCCCGTTGTGGGCTTGGGGCTATCTGCCCTGCTGCTTTTTGCCCCAGGAGCCATGCATTGGTTGTGTTCCCCCTGTCCACCCAGCGGCAGGGGACACAGGGAGTTGTGCCTCTTGCTGCAGGGCAGGCTGGGGATGCAGCACACTGCTCCTTGGGCAAAAGCAGCAGGGCGGAGAGCCTTGAGTCCACAGTAAGCAGCCCACATCTGCCTTCACCGTTCTAGGCTCTGCTCTTGAAAGTGCCTCCATGCTTAATAATGGTGGCAGCAGTGCTTGAACTAAAGCTCGTTTGATAAGCTTTAGTTCAAGCACCGCTGCTGCCATTTTTAAGGACCAGGATGCTGATCCCCTGGATGAGCTGCCTACGGCTCCGTCCTGCTCCCCCCCAGCATACCATTCACTGTCTTGACTGGGCAGCACCCCCAGCCCCAGTTCTAGTCCCTGCCCCTGCACCACTCCCTCTCTCACTGTGGGAGCTTCAGTCTACCTCCCACTCCCCTTCCTCTCCACAGACTTTACTGCAGGGCACTGCTCTGCATGCTGCTGGGCTTTGCTTCTATAAATCGGTTATCGGATCAGTACCAGCTGATACGCATGGTTAATAATCAGCTATTGGTATCAGCCAAGAAAATCTCTATCAGTGCACCCCTATTACTTTTCTATGATTTTATGAATTTTTTATTTTCCTTTTACACATTATAAAATTAACCTGTGGAACTCTCTGGCTCAGGATATTGAGTCAAGAAAGGATTAAGTGTAATATATGAATAATAATAGGATCAGAAGTTAGGCTAGGATAGGTAGCTATCTTAGCTAGATTATAATTTACTAGGCATTCCTACATCACACTTCTAGCCAGCTGTTGCTTGGCAGCAGGAAGCCATTTCTTCATTATATAGTCTGGTATAATTTGATTATGAGAATCTGACCTATTTTTTGAAGTTAGCAAAGTATGAAGATGACAGAACACGAAGCAATGGTCTAAAATTGCAGCAAGGGAGGTTTAGGTTAGATAGTAGGAAGAATTTTCTTACTAGGAGGGTAGTAAAATGTTGGAACAGGTTACCCAGAGATGTGGTGGAATCTCCATCCTTGGAGGTTTTCAAGACCCAGCTAGACAAAGCTTTGGCTGGGATGATCTAGTTGGGGATGGTCCTCTCTTAAGTAGGGAGTTGGACTAGATGACTTCCTGAGTTCCTTTCCAACCCTAATTTTCTATGATTCTAAAAATGTTAATTGGATTTGGGCATCCAGATTTTCAGGAGTGAAGGCCCCAAAGCCAGGCATAGAAATAAATACATAGGCAGGTAGTTGCCTGCCTGCCTGCAGTTGCCACTTTTCTTCTGCAAATCTTTATCTGTGCTTTAGTGATCATTAGAAACCTAAAAGTGGTGTATGCATGTACTCAGCCATCCTGTCACACACATCCACTCTGTGCCTCTAGAGAAAAGCACAGTCCAACTTATGCCTTTTTTAACATAGTTTATCAGTGTTCAGT
Source organism: Gavialis gangeticus (assembly GCF_001723915.1). Lineage (NCBI taxonomy): Eukaryota > Metazoa > Chordata > Crocodylia > Gavialidae > Gavialis > Gavialis gangeticus. The sequence continues at coordinate 19,963,545 of NW_017729002.1, forward strand.
GATAGCTTTGATGCAACCTATTTCTGATCTGTAGATCTGGTAGGGGTGGCCCCAGCAAACGTTCGCTGGACTTTTCTGATGCTTGACCTCTACTACATCCTCTCCATGTACTTGAATCGATGCTATAGCCATCTGAAGAGTGTCAAACTCTGCTCCAACCTGCTGGTGAAGAACCTCTATACCAGTGACCTGCTCTTTGACCCAGGTAACCAACTCACGGTTTGTATAACTTAAACCTGCCTGCTAGGATGTCAGAATCTGAGCCTAACCCATTCCCATCAATGTGCTTCTAAACCAGGTTCCCCCCAGAACAGTTTAGCCATATCTGTAGTGATTATACTTTAAGTTCTCAGTTAATAGGAAAATGAGACAACATCAAGAAATCAAAGCATTCTTATTATCTAGAACAAGTAGTGACAGTGCTTTGTCCTTCCTTGGTGCCTTCTCTCTGGGAGAGACAAGAGCTGCTCATGTATTAATGAATTACATTGCCCTTACTTTTCTGTGAGGAGGAGTATTACCTCCCATTCTGCAGCTGCCCAAACCAAGGCCTATATACCAAATCAGTGACAGAAGAGGAAGAGGGAATTCCAGGTCTTGACTCCTAGGCTAGTGCTCTAACCACTAGCCAGTCCTTCCAGAAGGCTGTCCTTTCTTGTCACACTGAAATCCAGGATTTTTCCAACCTTCATCATCAGCGCAACAGAGAAATGACAGAACTTTTTTCTTCTGACGCATTCTTCTTTCCAGAGGGACATTAGGATGGAGATCAAAAAGTTCTTCCTAACTAGGAGGGTGGTCAAGCATTGGAATAGGCTACCTAGAGAAGTTGTGGAATCTGTCTGTGGAAATTTTCAAGAGCAGGTTAAACAGATACTTTACTGGAATGGTTTAGTCCGGGATGTTCCTGCTTTGGGCAAGGGGCTGGACTAAAAGACCTCCTGAGGTCTCTTGTAGCCTTCTGTCCTATGATACTTTGTTTGAAAGGCAAATCAGGAAGTTGAAAAGGACCACAAAGGTCATCTAGTCTAGTCCTTGCACAAATGTAGGATTTAGTATTCCTAATAATAAGAAAGCCAGTCTCTTCCTGAACAGATGAAATGAAGAAGAAACAATGCCTAAAGTGAGAATTAAGCCTTCTGGCTTCACTGTTAGTACCACATCCACTAGACTGGCATTTCTCAACCTGTGGATCATGACCCAAAAGTTAGTTGCAAGAATGTTTCAAAGGGTCAGGGGCTGAGACAGGGCTGGGGCAGCAGGAAGGCACCAGCCCCTTCCAGTGGGAAGGGGGTGAGGGAGAGCTGTGTGGCCAGGCTGGTGGCACTGGGGCTGGTGTCCATGCTTGGGATGGGGCAGCCCGAAGACACTGCTTGTGGGGTAAGAAGGGCCATGACCAGGCTGCCTGGTGTGGTGTGGCAGGCCTAGCCCAGGGCAGGGGGGGATGCCACAGGCCTCTTCTCCCTCCAGCTTGTGCTGGGGCCAGACTCATTCAGTTGCCGCCCATGAGCCAGAGTCATTGCAGCCACTGCGCACCAGCCCAAGTGGGTTGGGGGCAACTGGGAGGCCCTCCGGCAGGGCTGGGGGGCAGGGGAAGGGGACTGTGGGTCAGAAGTGAGGGACACCAGCATAGCCCAGAAGGGCAGGGGACCAGTAGGGCCAGGGGGATGTGAGTTGGGACAGGCCATGAATTTTTGCAAATGGGTCCTCGTAGGAAAAGGGTTGAGAACCACTGCACTAGACTTTACAGTCTCCCAGAGTTTGCCATGGTGGGATTTGAATCCATGCACCCCAGGCAGGATGTATTGCTCAGGTGCACTACCAGCTGGCTGTCAAATTGTGGCACATTAGCAGAAAGGAATTTTACAGGCAATGTGTCCTACTGGACTATCTCCCAGATGTGCTTTTGCACAAAAAAACCGTACTTCAATGAATTCAGTACATTGATTGAATTCAATAAATGGATGGCACAGGCATCCAATAAGCTATGAAAACAGAAAAATAGCCTAATGCCAATCACACAGAGCTACAGATAGCCTTAGCAAAGCTCATTGATGCCAAGTTTCAAATCCTGTTGTAGAGCATGTCAGTTATGCTGCAAAAGATGACCTCCTGTAACAAAGCTCTGAACTACCCAGCCTTGTTGGAAGCTGCAAGTTTCAAGGATATGGTGTGTTCACTTGCTATAATCACTGTTTATTTTCCAAGTTGTAATCTCTTTTTTTCAGACAGACTTTAGAAAGACAATTTTCTGTAGGGAATTCCATGTGACTTTCTATAAATTGATCCATCCAACTCCCTTTGGAGACACCTTCAGATGTTCTAGGAGTGTTTATCCTCCTTGATTGTCTCCTCTTTGTTTGCCTTTAGGGGTGACCTTCTCAGAGGCCCGACAAGCCAAACAGACATTCCATGGCATCTCCCCTGTACCGCGAGAAATGGCCTTTCCTGTGCCAAAGGGAGAGAGCTGGCATGACCACTATGACTATATCAGGTATGTTGGCTAAGTGCTGCTTTTCAGCAGGGAAGTAGCTCATACCAAGAACTACCATTAGATCTGTAAGTGTGGTTATTATGTATGTGCAAATATATCTTGTGCATCAAAAAGCTACAGTCAGAAAAGGAAGTCTGCACAGTTAAGCAGGGATCAGCTAGGAAATGCCAGCACTTGAATCAGTCTGCGATTATAGTGGAAACACTTTGGCCACCTTAGTTGTATCAGTCAGTTACTAATGTTCTACCCGTAATGAGTGGGGTGCAAGCACAACACAGCTTATATTTTCAGCCCTTAATTGTTGACAGCTAATATTTTTGGCACAGGACAGGGCTGTTTAAGCTTCCAGCAGCAGAGCTGCCAGTTCCTAATCAACAGGCCCAGAGCAGGTGTGGATAACACCATGCCTCTGACACAGCAGACAGGCAATAGACATGCCAAATTTCATTCCTTGCTGGGGTTTGTCCATATTGATAGCTTAACCAGGTAAAAACCTTCCTGTTGGCCTTGATGTCTCCTAGGGAGACTTTTGCTTTAGAGGCTTCATCTGCATTGCGAGTGATGACCTGGATTACATCAGCTAATGCCTATTTGGATTCAAGCCAGTTGTGTCAGTTGAGCTTTTTGCTACCTAAGGAGCTTATTCCACCCCCCCAAATGAAATAACCTAGACAGACCAAAGTGCAATTTTGCTTGTTTGATTGGGTCTTCACAAGCTGCTTTTTCCTACCTTGTTATTTCATTACCATGACAGGAGGCCTAGGGCTTCTGTTGCTTTGAGAGGAGAAAATGTCACACTTGAGACTGAGGGCAGTTAGACTGAAGCTAGCTGTGAGAGGGTAGGCACTTTGGGATCGCTGCTGATAACACAGGGAGCTGCATATTATAGCAGAAGAGACGATGCCAGCAGCCAGGAGGCTGCTGCTTAGCAGAAGCTGGCTGCAGAAGAACCAGCCACTAGAAGTTAGAGCAGGTTCCCTGGAGTACAGACTACAGGTGGTTATTGCATAGAGTGAACGTTATAATTTTAGGGAAATTTGGGGGCGGGGCAGGGGTGTCGGGGTGTGTGCATGCACACACATACATATGTGGGGGTAATGTGTAGCAGCATGCAGCGCTGGAGAAGGTGCAGTGCATTTCTCACCGGGGCCAGGGCTGCAGTCTGGGGCCAGGCACTGGCTGGGCTGGGGCGCTAGGCAGGCTTTGTCTCACTCATGGCTCTGGCGCTGTCCCAGCACCTACATCTTCATCTTGGCTGTGCGCCCCTGGGTTGGGCAGGTGCAACCAGTCTGGGCCTCGCATCCGCCTCTGCATTTAGGGCAGAGCAGAAATGGGTAGAAGCTGAACAGGCCAAGGCCCCACCAAGGGACAGAAAAGCTGAGAGTGGCCTTAAAGGGGACTGGGGGCCCTGAAACAATTAGTGTATTACCACCTGTGAGGCATGGGCATGGCTGTAGGAGTGTAGGGGAGGTTCAGAGGCTGTGAATAGTCCATAAGGCTATGGGTGCCCCAGGCATGAAGGGGCCAGGAGGGTGCCCATCTTAGTGGGAGAGCAGGATCAAAGCTAGCAGGATCTGAGGAGAGTCCATTGGCTGGCAAACAGACTAAAAGTTGCCCTGGGACCATTAGGCAGCTTCCTTTAACTATCTAACCAGTACATCAAAGTGTGGCAGGGGAGATTAGAAGGGAGGGTACCCAGAATCAGAGCAAAACGGGAGCCATTTAGCCACCAGGTGGCAGCATGTCGTTCCCCCCCCTTCACTGCACAGTCCTGTTGCAATTATCATTTGCACCTCTTAGCATCAAGACATGGGAAATCTCTTGGTATTGACAGGGAGTGGGGATGATAGGAGTCATGTATCTGATGACAAACTGAGTCAGTCAGGTGACTCTACCTCTGTGTGCACTTGACAGCAAATTATTGAAGTGGAACCCTGTATCCCTCTTTCAAGATGAATTGCCTCTGATTTTCTTACTCAGATTTCCCTCTGATGGCTCCAAGTTGCCATATGACTCAATTCAAAAGGGTTGTTCCAGGTCTGCAGCAGGTAGGAATACTAAGGTGAATGACCTGAGGTTGTGGTGTCTGTCTGAGTAATGTGTCAAACTGCCATCCAGCCTCTAGATTATCTGGCTTGTCCAACCCAAAACAAAGTCTGACACCCCCCCCCCCCCCCCCCCCCCCCCC
>NW_017729002.1:19968393-19977764 GCF_001723915.1 Gavialis gangeticus
CCCCCCCCCCCCCCCCCACACACACACACACACTTTGTTTACTCATGTTACAGTTATCTACCTTATCTCCTACTCTGAACTGAACAGTACTCAAACCTTAGAAGAACCACCCATTCACCCACTATTGATACGACAAGCTTACCGACTGGTACTTCTATGTTTTATGTCAGAGTTCTATTCAAAGTATGTCCATTAATCTAATCCTTTATCTTGTTAGTGATTACCTGAGCACCAGAAGGGGCTCAGGTGATGGACATTCTCTTGCTGATATCCCCTTTTGCCTTCCTTTCTTGTTGGGAACAGCTACCTGGGGTTTTTTGTGTAAGTCCCAGGTATTTTACGGCTCATACCCAGAGCTAGCAGAGCAACTTGATTTCTTTCAGGGGGAAATCAATGTGAATGTGCCATATAGGAGCAAATGTGGGATCTTTAAAGTGTTGCTGAATTTTAGAAGGTCATTGTAGTAGATACCTTATTTGGCAAATACATTGGTAAGCAGTGCCAGAAAACTGCATTCTGGAGCCCTGTTAGAAGATAGTTGTAGAGCAAGCAGCATCACAGTGATCCTGCTGGCAATGCTGTCCTTCTATCCCTGTTCCAGGTCCTTGCATTTTAGTCCAAGCCTGAGGCTTCTCCACCTTGTGATTGTCTTCTGCAGTGTCTTCTTGCAGCTGTTTTTCCACCAAGGGAATTTGATGGAGCTTCTATTAGAACCTATTAACATCCCATCTTAAAAGGTTTAGTGATGTCTACTGAATAACCCAGAGTACATCCTGCTCTCTGAGTCAAGAAGCTGCTTCTGTAGCACTTCCAGTCCCTGTAAATTGAGGTGCCAAAAGAAATGGGTTTTCCTTACGGTTTTCCCCAGGCCAGCCACTGAGAGTCTTGTGCAATATGTGTCTAAGAGTAGATGTACCTCTTCTTTTCCTATACTGTAATATAGCCTGTTTCCAAGTTGTTCTGAGAGTGCTTGTAACCCAGGTGGTCGAGTGGTAGAAGACACAGCCCGTGAGCTCCCCCGGCCAGTGACACTCACCAAAGCTGTCCGTGATAGACTGTCCCTCATTCAGCAGATAACCAGTCCCAAGGATGTGAGTATGCTCTCAGCCTGTGAGTGTGACTTCCAGTACCTGCTCTGGGCACAGGGGTTTCCAAGTACCTAGCTCCCATCTGCTGTCAATTTAGGATGTTTCAGTCTTTGGAGTAGCTACTTCTTGTTCACAACATGAGCTGTATGCTGTCCTGATGCTAATGCATTCTACAGTTCAGTGACAACAGGAGTTGGTCTGCCCCTATCTTAAGTAGTTTTCTGGCATTGATTGCCAGAGCATCCAGACATTCCACAATCTTTAGTCCTTTTATCCTGAGGTAAGGTAGTGCTCTTCTCCCATTCGAGAGATAGGGAACTGAGGTCCAGAGAGATCATTAAGTTAACTGAGGAAATCTGTGGTGGAGCAACAGACTGAACCCAGGTCTCCAGTACCCAAGGCTTGTCCCCTAACTACTTCCTTCCTCCATTGGCACTGTATTAAGTGATGATATTCATAATTTTTTCCTGAAGAACAGTGAGGTCTCAGGGGTATGAAGTTCCTGTGGCAAGGGGGAGGTTGTAGGGAGCTGTGAGGCAGGTCTTATCTCTCCTGGTTGTTTACTCTTTCTTTCTCAGATGCCTCATCAGCCTCCCCTGGTTACAGAGAGCATCCCCGAGGTTCATTTAACACCCTGCAGGCCTGCAGAAGCACTGAATGCTGGGGCTCTGGAGGTAAACAGGAGAAGAGGACAACAGGCTGCTGGAGACTCAACTGTGCGGTCATATGCAGTGAGCGATGGTGGTATTCACGTTTATGCTCACAAAATGGGCGACATCACCATCCATACTGTTGACACTGGCTCAGAGGAGGTAAGAGGGAACGCATCTCTCGACCTCAACCACTGGACTCTCTTCATAACTTCACAATCCCTCTCAATTTTTAACAGAGCCTCATTGACATTTTCCCATGTGTGCCCTAGGGATGACTCTGAGAAGACAGCATTTTTCCGTTACAGAAAAGGGCTTAACACTGAAGTCTGGAAACTTGGTTTTTTGTCTGTCCTCAGGAGTATTCCTCATCTGATTCTCAGATGGTGTTGCTCTGACTTAAGTGCAGCAATGCTGATTTACCGCAGCGCCACATCCAGCCTCCATCTATAAATGCCTGCTCAAGGAAAAATTCATATGGGACAACTCAGTCCCTTTTCAGGTCTCTGCTGCAAGCCTGTGCACAAAGACAGCAACTTGTTGGTGTGCACATCTCACTTGAGTCTGACGTGTAGACTTGACTGGTAATTTAGAGAGCATTGGGCTAACCCTCTATATAGAAAAAGCGCTCTGGAGCCCAGCCTTAGACTTTTCCTCGCCATGAGAAGCAGTCATACAAAGCCCAAGGGCTCTGTTCTGACCATGGGAAGCATTCTTCTCTAGAATGCTTGAAGCTCATGTTCAGTAACCCAGTGGAGAGATCAGTGGGAACACCTGTCCCTGAATGGGGCTGATTGAGCTGATCAATTTAATAGTGAGGGTGTGTAGTGCCCTCATGGCTGGAATAGCTTTCTGATATCATTCCTTATATCTCACTGTCATGTTCTCAAGGTAGCAACTATCTTGTATGCAGATGAGCCCACTGTTAACATGTAAAAATATATGCATTTTTTTATATGTCCAGAGTGTGTACATGAAGGTTACTGCACCTGAGGAGTTCTCCAGGAGGAGCGTGACTCATTGCAGGGTAAAGAATCAGATCCTTGTTCTTCAGTTTTACAAGCTTCCCCTTAAATTTTCAGACCTTGTAACCTTGGGGGAGGACCTGGCTGCGCCTTGGAAGAGTTATTCCATTCCTGGGAGTATTTCACTGAACACAGCCTAACTGTGAGCTCCAGTACTTCTGTTCCTGGAGGAAGTGGAACTCCTAGAAACAGGATTTCAGTAGAATGTTTACTCTTGCTTCCTAACGATTACAGTGTATCCTTAATGTGAGTGAGTTGGTGTGGAGAGACAACACCTTGCTGCAGGGGGAGACAAGAAACGGGTTTGGAGGCACTGAGACAACATGTTGCTGTCTGTCTCAAGGTAGAAGGAACAGATTAGATCCTTGGGATTTAAATTGCAAGTGGTGCTGGTATACTTTGGAGCTCGCATGCTTTATTTGAGTCAGTAGGTTTGACAGTGCTACTTCTTTCAGAGACTCTTGCCAGATCCAATCCTGAAGCTGAGGACAATTATCGGCTTTGGAGGTTACAGCACCAAATGGGTTAGTAGTCAAGGTGTAATTCAGAATGTAATTACAATATGCTGATGAAGGTTAATTGCTTTTTCAGAAGCACAAAAGTCAAGTTAACATCTAACTTCCATTCAATTCTTAACTGTCCTGCATGCCACTGAAAATATCCCTCCAGGTCTGATGGCAAGCTTTTTATGGGGGGGAAGTTCATTTCTGTATGTGGCTCTTTTATCAGTGGATGTCAAATTCAGAAATGTTGTTCCTTTCCCAATCTGCTCACCAATCCCATATAGTGTTTTGAAAACTGGCTGCATTAGAACACAAAAGCAAACTGCAGCTTGTAGCCTTATGAGTCTGCCCTCTTGGATTTCACAAAAGTTCTCTTAATGTTCAACATTACAATTAAAAAAAGACTTTGGGATTATCTAATCCATCTTTCTGCCAGTAAAGGATCATTCCCCACTTATACATTCCTTTATCATTAAGCATGCCTTGGATGGAAGATCAGGAGAATCAGTTTGTGTTGCCAGCTGACCACTGAGTTTTCCTGCAACAGTTATAAATATGCATTTATTTTTGTGTGGAACAGTAATCACCTCAATGTACACCTGCATATTTCCACTAGATTCAGATGTTCTGTATGTCATAATTCTGTGTATGCCTGCTTGTATAGACACAGGTATGCCCTTGTCTTTGTTTGTAGCTTGGGTCATCTCCACAACATCCTCTCCTTTCCCTTTGCTCTCACTTTTGCCTTTGTCCTGCAGGCTCTGTGGACTCAGAACAATTCTGCAGTGGTCTACCCATGTCATGCTATTATAGTAACCATGCAGATTGATACAAGGGAGCAGAGGTTCTTCATTGGACATACAGATAAGGTGAGACTGGATTAATTGCAAGATGAATATGGCAGCTCTACTGAGATTGGCTACCATTGCAAGTATCTGATGTGTGAAAAAAGCATCCAGCTTCTTCAGTCCCAAGTACATGTCACTGTAGAGAAGAGCATCAATTTGTTTCTTTGGGGGAGACGCAAAAACTTCAGTTTCTAGCTATCCAAAGGAGAGTTGTTCTAAGAGCAATGGTGGATCAATGGCAATGGTAGTTAGAGCTAGTTCAGTCCTGGCCTCTTACAGAAGCTGGAGGTGGTTTTCTTCAGTATGGTGTTTTCCACAGGTATCGGCATTAGCATTCAATGGAAACAGCACAATGCTGGCTTCTGCACAGATAGGGCACTTCACCATGGTGCGACTCTGGGACTTTCACAAGGGAAAATGCCTCTCCATGTTTAAAACCCATGTGCACTCAGTCTCATCCCTCAGGTACGTTCTAGGCATTTTGTTGAGCACTGTATTGTGGAGGAGTTAAAAATCATCTTGTTCCTGTTTTTTTCCTTTGAAATTCTGGATACAGAATTTCACAGAGTTTCCTCTTGCAGCTTTTCTCACAGCGGATCTATTCTCTGCGGCATTGGGAAGGATGGGCATGGCAAAACGGTGAGTGGTATCTTGGGTTTCTTTAGTTGCACTTATATGACCCCATTGTGACTTTGAGGAAACCGAGGTGAAACCAAAATATTAATTATTATCTTTGAATGTGCAGCTACCCTGCAGGGTTAAACCAGTGATAGATGCCTTCAAAGATTCAGTGTCAGCTTACAGTTTCTTTAAACAGCTTATGAAAACACTTTCCACAGTGGATATAGAAATCCTTTTATTACAAGCTGGTTAAAGTATTTTCTATCTTTCTTGATATTTTCATGTTTGAATTCACATTCCCGAATCACAGCCTGTACTAAATAAGTTTTTATGGGGTTAATAAGGGCTTTCTGCTAGTGTGCATGTTTGATTGTGCTGAACTGTGAGTGCTCCCTGATATATACCCTTTATTAACTTCACAGTTAAAGGGAGAATCAATATTTATTTAGAAATATCTTTTACTGGATTAACTGTATAGTTGGAAGAGATGTTTGACAAGCTTGTGCCCAAAAGGCAATATATTTGGTTCCATAAAAGATACTACTGAACACATCCTGCTTCTCACATATCCCCTAAACCATCATGGCTACAGCAATGGCACTTTACAGTTACAACATATTGCAGCTTGTGTGATTCCATTTAGTTCTTGTAGGACTTGCTGTAAACCTCCTGAAGGGGCTGAGCATGTTCCTTTCTTCTCTGACTCCACATGTTTGAGAGCCACTTACACTGGTATAAGTTGTCTGTCATGTGTAGTATTCCTCTTGCTATTGCCAGGTGCCTTGCAATTGCACTTTATTTATAGTCATACCACTCTACTGTTAGGAGCATCTGATAAGCAAAATAACAAAGTTCAGAGTGTTCTAACAGTAAATTAAGTGCAGTTGCAGTCCCCAGAGGCAATGGGAGATTCAAAGCAGATGCCCAAAGTGTCCCTTACCTGGACTCTCAGCAAAACAAGCATGGTATTAAGTACAGCTTCCAGTCATGTGAATTAGTGGTAATTGTAAGAATCATAAACCAGAAGTATGCTCTAAAGATGTGAAACTGCACTGCAGTTAATGTTGGGGTGTTATGAAGTGTATCCCAAAGGCAGCAAAGGCAGATTTTGACCACTCTTCATGCTGAGGATTTTTCTTGTGCTAATAGAGCAACTTTTATCCAAATAAACGTCCATCCCTGACTAATCACACTTTGCACAGTAATTGTGCTAATTGGGTACTTCACATAGTAAAAACAGAACAGTTGCTGAATTTTATCTGCTTTTTCATGGAACAAAAAAACATATGTTGCACAGGGAGTGGGAACCTTGAGCAGCCAAAACTGTAGGGGGAATAGAAATGTAATTACCTGGATGCAAGGTGTAACAGTGAAAAATGGCATGGGAACAGCAGTGCCTACAAATGCTCAGGCCCTCCCTTGGTTTAATATCTCCTCTGAAACATGGTATGTCTACAACCTAGTCTCCCCAGGCTGTATTGGATCATTCTCTCTATACTGGCTTATAAGGAAGAGTGTTGATTCACTTGCACCTCTTCTACCACATCCATTGTGTTTACATTGAAGTTGACATTTCCATAAACTGGGTCCTGGCTATCCCTGATCAGTCCGAGACCTGCTTAGGTGTTATGATGCCACGGCAATGAGCAGTGATCCAGGCTTTCCATTTCCTGCGGAAAAATGCAAATTTTCCCCTTTAAACGAGAAAATTGCAGATTTTCCCCTTTGAAGGCGAACACCCTGTATTTTCTCCTTGAAGCTGGAAACCGTGGGTTTCCCCTTGCAGGCTGGCAGCGTTCCAGCCTTCAAGAAACTGCTTGGGGCTCAGGGGAGCAAGGGGAGGGCGATTAGAGTCAGGGGGCACCACTTGCATGTGTGCATACGTGCACATGTGGCTAACAATGCAGCCAGGCAGGGTGGTGGGAGCAGCCCCAGTAGCTGGATGCAGGTAAGTCTATGGGATGGGGTGGTTGGAGGGCCAAGGCTTAGGAACTGTTTGGAGGGGCTGTATGTGGGTGTACATGCTTGCGCCTGTGCTTGCTGGTGCTGGGAGAGGGAGTCTGGGTGCCAGGGCTTTGGTGGCCACCCAGCAAGCCCAGCTTGGCGTTGTTGCCAGTGGAGCACACCCAGAGGCACCTGTCCCTCCAGTGGGGGAAGGAGGTGGTGGGGTCCTTTGGGGGCAGCGGGGAGCTGTGTGGCCAGAAGCACGGGCTGGGGCTGGGGCTGCAGCATGGCAAGGAGGACTGAAAGTGCAACTCTGGTCTGGGCAATGCTGGGGGCAACTGGAGAAGAGCAAGGGGCTCCAGATGGTCTCAATTCTGCCTGCGGTAGCTGTGGCAGTGGCTCCTGCTCATGTGGACAGCAGCAGAACGAGACCAGTGCTGGTGCAGACTAGAGAGAGGAGGGGATGCCAGTGGCACCGCCTTGCCACAGGCTAGGGCTCCCATGCTGTGCCCAGCAGCCCAGTCACAGTCCCTCCCCTGGGCAGCATCTCCGGCCCCACTGCCTCTGAGAGCACAGGCATCAGCCTCTGGCAGCCTGGCCACAGAACTCCCCACTGTCCCTAAAGGACCTCCCGCCGCTTCCCCCACTAGAGTCCTGTGAGCCTGTGTGAAGCTGGCTGGGGTGGGAGGCAGCTGCAGACCCCCCCGAAAGAGCTGGGGAGGTGGGGCAGGGTGCTAAGGGTCAGGAGTGAGGGGCTGTAACAGCAGGGGGGAGCTGTTTCAGGAGTGAGGGGCACTGACAAGGCTAGGGGGCTGCAGGTTGGGAGTGAAGGGGCCACCAGCAGGGCTGATGGCTGTAGCTTCAGAATGAGGGGCAATGGTAGGGGCAGGGCACTGGCATATCAGGGCTGCTCAGAACCACAGAGCAGCAGGGGGACAGCTGCAACTGGACCTACGTCCTGGTGACCAAAGGGGGCGGGGGAACTCTGATTATCCATTTAAAAAAAAAAAATGAAACACCACCATATATAGGCGTTTAGAATATAGGCTTCCAGATTCCTTTAACATTTTAAATATAGCAATAAAACATTATGTCCAACCGATATATAGTGGTGTTTCATTTTAATCATGGAAATATGCAAATTTTGGGGGTGTTTTTTTAAGAGAATTTTGAAATTTTTTATTAGAGAATTTGGGATTTTTTTAACACAGAAGACTAGGATTGCTGAGAGCTACATGTGTACCTGGATAACTACAAAGGTTGTGTCTGTTATTGTCGCTTTCTTTTAAGTCTGACTCCTTTTGTGGTGACTTATTCAGTGGAGTAGTCAAAATTGTAATAAAGAACAGTGTTGCCAGAAATCATGTGGCTCTAGTGCATAGCTGGGCTCTGGCAGCAGGCATGAAAGGGAGTTCTGCTTCCTACTTCTACAAATCTTGGCAACCCCAATACAGTCTCTACAACCAAGGTGGAGGCTGGTTTCTGTTCTTGCTCAGTGTGCAAGTCCTGCATTCAAATTTCAGGTTTGAGCTTTGTCCTCAGATGGTCCGATAGGTTTGCAAGCTCTGACATGCCATAAGATGAACTTATTGTAGTGAAAATCACCAGGGTCTGTGACATTGTCTTATATCCTTTTCATGAAAGACTTTTCCCTACTTACTTCTGCAAGCAGCCATGAGGGGAAAGGCATCAGAGTGCAGTCCCATACACATAGATTTGGAAGCAGCATCTGGGGTACTTCAGCTGCTTTGGAAGGCTGGGAGTCTCCTCTCCTGCTTTTTTGCTCTGAACTCTCCTCAGTGCCACATCTCAGTAGCTCTGCTCTTCACTGCATTTTCCCTGCAGATGGTGGTGGTGTGGAACACTGCCCAGGTGAACCATGGTGGAGAGGTGGCCGTGCTGGCCAAGGCACACACTGATGTGGACATCCATACCTTGAAAATTGCTTTCTTTGATGATACCAGGTAATGTGCAAATGGAGGAATGTAAAGACAGATAAAACAATAGCACGGACTAAGGCAATGCAGGGCAGAACTTCGTTTGCTGCTGGAGTTCCAGCATGCAGGCACAGGGCACCATGGTTAGCCACCCTCTCCTCTCCGGGTATCAGTATGTCCATGTCAGGTGCCATGAGTGAACATGCCTTTTGAGTGGTAGAATGAGGTCTGCCTAGTTCCTCACACAGTCTTGTTGCAGGATGGTGTCATGTGGGAGAGACAATGTGAGGCTGTGGCGAGTGCGAAGTGGAACGCTGCGGTCGTGCCCAGTGAATCTGGGGGAGTACCATTCCCTGGAGTTCACTGACCTGGCCTTTGAGGAGGGACATTCGCCTGAGCGGGAGCCAGAGGATCGGACTCTGTAAGGATTTTTTTCCCTCAAATCCATTTGTTTCAGTTAATTCTTTAGCAACGAGGAGACTCAGGAGGCAGGTAGCTGCCTCTGTCCTGAGTAACTGGATATGCTAGTAGTGGTTTTCAGTCTTTTTTTTCCATTTGCGGACCCCTAAAAAATTTGAAATGGAGGTGTGGACCCCTTTGAATTGTAAGTGTGGGTAGTCACATACTTTTGATTGATCATAGTAATTTTTCACAGACCCCTTAGACATAGTGTGTCAACCCTCATGGGTCTGGGAACCACAGGTCTCAAACCACTGCACTATTAGAATGAGCTTTGCATTATTCAGAAGGAGAAG
>NW_017729002.1:19982764-19987986 GCF_001723915.1 Gavialis gangeticus
TTAGACATAGTGTGTCAACCCTCATGGGTCTGGGAACCACAGGTCTCAAACCACTGCACTATTAGAATGAGCTTTGCATTATTCAGGAGGAGAAGGCTGCACAGTCATAGCTTTGACTGGCTCATCCCATTCTGCAGTAGAAGCATCTGTAACATTCTGTCTGGATTCTCCCTGCAGGAACAAAGGTTCTGGAAGAGCCTTTCTCCTCCCTCCTAAGACTTCAGTGCCCCAAAGAAACTTAAAATATTTCCTAGAATGGTACAAGAAATTCCTCTTCCCTCCATGTTTCACCAGTTAGACCCTCAGAAAATCTCACTGTGGGCTGCTGTTAGCTGTCTTTTGGCAGTGGCTGGTCTGTGGTGCATTAGTATCCCCCTTGCTGAATTGCTTATGTTTCATTTTAATTATCAGACCAAGGCTGCTGCTACCAACCTGAGAGTCCAAGAAGGCAGAATTACCAGATCTGACAGCTCTCCTCTTTCTTCTGCAGTCTAAATCCCTTACTCATATTGCTTTGTTTCTGGTAGATGGATTTGCCACAGGGGAAATCAGGTTATCTTGCTGTTTTATTGAACACCTTTAAATCATGAATTCATCTTTTTATGTTTTATATCCAGATTCCCTGTTTAGGTAAAATCCACTTCTTTCCAATGCAAGCAGTCTGCAAGGATGATAATGTTCCCAAGTATTTCCCTCTAAAAGTTCAACAGCCATTTCTCAGTAAATGGAAGATAATATGGCTTTGATTGCCAGTTGTTGTTGCAGGGTTCAGGATAAATTCTGTTAAATCTCTGTAATTCTTTTTATGCCAGTTCAGTTCAGAACTGGATAGCAGATGTGCCAAACCTGCCTGGGATTTTTCATCCACGTAGAGGCTCATGGTTTTGTCCTTTCCTCAGAGCTGCTGAAAGAGCAATTGGGCATAAGTCAGAGATTTTTGGTTGGAAACAGACATTGCCTTTTGTTGCCTCTGGGCTCTCATTACATTTTGTAGGGGTTTCTTGCTTCCATAATTTCACCCTGGAGATTGTCAGAGTTGTGTCTCTGCCAGTGGGAAACCCCAACTTTTCCTGCTTCCAGAAACACATTCTGGAGATCTCAGCAGCATGTCTCAGGAAACAGCATGTCCCAGGCATGCCATTGCCATCTTGGGGTGAGACCACCAGTCAGCTGGTTGGCTGCACCAGCTGAAAACTCATCCGGCCCTCTGACCACTACCCCCCATGCTGCTCATGCATATGGGCACAAATGACACAGCCAAGAACAACCCTGGGCTCAAAGGGTTGGGGGGCACAGGTCATTCTCCCTTTCTTCCTCCCAGTCAGGGGTTAGGGCCCCTGGAGGGACAGTTGTAGTGAGGAGGTCAACTGGAGGCTCAGGAGATGGTGCAACAGCCAGGGTTTTAGATTTTATGATCATGGAATGCTGTTCTGGGATAGAGGCTTGTTGGGAAGAGATGGCATCCACTTCACACCAAGGGGGAAGGCTAGCAGAAGGCATGATGATGAGGGATAGCTGACATGGTTTCATTGCAGGCACACCATGTCTGACCAACCTCGTCTCCTATGATTAAGTAATGAATGAACACTTAGATATGGGAGGCATGGTTGATGTCATATTCTTGGATTTTAAAAATGCCTTCAATCTCGTCTCCCATGATGCTTCTATTAACAAAACTGGGGGATTGTGGGCTGGCAGAGTCCGCAGTCAGCTGGGTTGGGAACTGGCTAAGGAGCTGAACCCAGAAAGTGTTAGTGGACGTGTCTGTATCATCTTGGAGGGAAGTGGCCAGTGGTGTCCCGCAGGGTTGGGTTCTTAGCCCTGTGCTGTTCAACATCTTTATCAACGATTTAGATGATGGCACACTGGCCAACTTTATGGATGATGCTAAGTTATGAGGGAAAATGGTCACGCTAGGGGGTCGGATGTGGATTCAAGTGGACCTGAACAAGCTGGAAAGGTGGGTGGAGTGGAATTGGATGCAGTTCAATAAGAATTAAAGGCAGAGTGTTTCATCTGTGAAGGAGTAACCAGAAACATGAATATAGGTTAGGAGGAGATGTCCTGGCCAATGTGATGGCTGAAAGGGACCTCAGGGTTTTGGTTGATCACAGGATGGACCTGAGCTGCCAGAGTGCAATGTTGTAGTCAACAGAGCTAATAGCATACTGGGATGCAGTAGCCAATGCGTCTTGAGCAGGGCTAAGGAAGTGATACTTCCTCTCTACTTGGCACTGGTGAGACCCCAGCTGAAGTACTGTGTCCAATTCTGGGTGCCACACTTCAAAAAACGTGGAGAATCTTGAAAGGGTCCAGAGAAGGGCCACACAAATGATTAACATCCTGGAGGACAAACCTTATGAAGAAAGACTAAGGGATCTGGGACTCTTCAGCCTGGGGAAGAGAAGACTGATGGGGGACCTGGTGGCCGTCTATAAGTATGTAAAGTGTGAATATCAGGAGCTGGGAGAAAAAAAGTTCACTAGGGCACCCCAGGGGAGGACAAGGATCAATGACCATAAACAGTTAGAGGATGGTTTCAGGTTGGATGTAAGGAAGAACTTCTTTATGGTAAGGGTGATCAGAATCTGGAATAGACTTCCCAAGGAGGTGGTGCAGTCCCCAACCTTGGAAGTCTTTAAGAGGAGACTGGAGAGACACCTTGCTGGGATCATTTGATCTTAACAGTATTCCTGCCCAGAGCAGGGAGATTGGACTCGCTCTTTTGAGGTCCCTTCCAGCCCTTAATTTTGATGATTCTATGATTTGGCAACATCTATTTCTAGCCTTGCTTCCCCAAGCTGTTCTTAGTCCCCTTCTGTTATAGGTTAGCAGTGCAGCAATCTTCAGTCTCCAGCTGGTTTTGGAGTGACTATCCAAAACTAAAAGTTGTAAGCTTTAGCTCCTAAATCACCTAGGAGGCCAATGGCTGAGCTGGAGATAGTCTAGATCTTCTGATTTACCAGTCTGGTGCTCTGTGTAGCAGGTAACACCTGTCTCCTCTTTCCTAATCCCTTTTTGAACTTTCCACATCTTCAAAATAGAAAGAAAACAGACTTGAATTTTTATATGAAGTTCTGTTGCAATCTATATGTAGGTATCTGCCTTTTAACTTGTGTTTTCCCTCTCCCAAACTCAAAAAAATGAAATAAAAATATTCCTAATGATATGCTGCTTAAAGGCTAGTACAGTTTACTGCTTTTATGGCATCACAAAGGAAAAAAAAATCTGATCTTTTAATTAATAATAGTAGCATCCGGATTAAAATCTTTACTAGTTTTTAGATATCCAGGCAAAAGTCCATAGTTTATTTTGGCCTTTGGGCTAATTGAAGATTATTTTTGTGATGGGTGACATGCTTACAGGTTTTTGAGGCCCAGTAATTTTTGTCTTTTCCTTTGTTTATGTAATTTGAACTAAGTTCTTCTGTAGTCACTGTTTCATGGGGGTAGGAAAAAAGAACGGAAAGGTGTGACTCCATCTGCTGGTCATACATTTTAAAGTTAGGTATGTACTGTGGAAAATCAGACACTCGAAATCCTGTCTTTGAACTAAGACTATGGGTTAGCAAACAGCATTTTTTAAACTAATTCTGTCCTTGTACTGAAAAGGTCAACACTGAAGAAAATGCGGACTGGGTTTCTCCTGTTGAACTGTCTTTCATTTCTCCATTATGACCGAAAGCACCCAGCTGTGTGCTCTTTACCTTTTCAGCTTTGTGTGCAGCAGAAGTGGCCACATTTTGGAAATTGACTATAAGAAAGTTAGTATCAGAAATGCCCGGCGCCTCCTGCCATCTCAGACCCAGCACTCTCGCCAGCGGGAGAAGCAGACCTTCAATTCAGGTATTGTAGGTTATAGGGCATGCTGCAGTAGGAGTTTCTACCAAAAGAGGCTTCCAAACTCTCTCCCTGGCTTATGAAGCCTTTTAGAGGGAACATAAAACAGAAACAGACATAGGACCTACCATCTTCAAAATGGCCTGGACTGCCAGTGAGTATCTGTGGCCTGTGATCATCTGTGGGCTCCTTCTACACATGGAAGGAGAAGAAAGAGTGAATATGTAAAGCTAAATAGAGCCTATTACTTGCATGTTCATATTAAATTAAATTAACTTAGCCTACTGGACTCAGTCTAGAAGGACTAGATTGATGTACTTTTTGGGTGTTATATAGGTAGTCAGCCTAGATAATTTAAAAGTCCATTGTAGCTTTAAAATCTATTAATATAAATAAGATGGATTTTAGGGCAGGGAATAAAACTGTATAAACTTTATAGACATTAATTTGATGAAAACATGTTTTTTACTGGACAATAATGGAAAATTTTTAGAAACAGTGTCCAAATACATGCATCTAAGTCTTTGCACATGTATTTGAGGTGTCGGCACATGCACAAATTGTACCTATTTGTGTGAATTGCATAGTTGAGTGTCTACCTGTTTTATCAGGCACATAAAGTTGACATATACAATGTAATACTTGCATATGCAAATCTGTCTCAAGATGTAAACGTGCACAAATGTAGGTGTGTAGATCTGGAGGGAAAATGGAGGCCTCTGGGGCTGAATTAAGAACCCAGAATATATGCTAATTCAAAATGGAAGAAGAAGCCTTGCTTGTAAGGTTAGTGAAAAAGTGAAATGGCCCTGTGAATTAATTAGATTAAACTCCAGCAGACAGACTGGAGATGAGTTTAAGCAAATTCATGGAAAATTATGCAGTGCTGTGCCTAGTACAGATGGATTGACTTGATCAGACTAGTGATAGAAAATTTTCTTGCTCTTAAAATCAAAAATAACCCACTGTGACATGACCAGGTACTATTTTATGAAGCAGCATTGTGCCTTTTAGAGTTTTGTAATTAAAGAATGCTTAGAATAAGGACTTCAATAGCAATGTTTTAATTGGCTGTTAGGAATCCTTCATGTGGTAGTGAAAAAACCCAAATGTACAAATGCACATTCTTATTTTGTTCTGCAAGTTATTGAGTGTTTTGAATTCCTTAATGTGATCATCTGCCAGAGCTTGCTTTCTTTCAGAACTCTCATATTATTGTGTAGTGATCTAGTGTCAGTAGGAAGGCCTTCAACACTGTCTCTCACCCTGTTCTCATTAAGAAACTGGGGGACTGTGGTGTTGACACCCACACAGTCAATTGGGTCGCCAACTGGTTGGAGGGCCGTACTCAGAGAGTGGTGGTGGATGGGTCATTTTCAGCCC
>NW_017729002.1:19992986-19998453 GCF_001723915.1 Gavialis gangeticus
TGACTGTTACAAACTAGTCAGGGGGGATCAGCAGGCACAGGGGAAGTCCCTGTTCCCCCAAGCACTGCCAGGAGTGACCAGGAATAACGGTCACAAGCTGGTGGAGGGTAGATTTAGGCTAGATATCAGGAGGCGCTACTTCATGGTCAGGGCAGCTAGGATCTGGAACCAACTTCCAAGAGAAGTGGTGCTGGCCCCTACCCTGGGGGTTTTTAAGAAGAGGTTGGATGAACACCTTGCTGGGGTCGTTTGACCCCAGTAATCTTTCCTGCCATGGCAGGGGGTCAGACTAGATGATCTTCTCAGGTCCCTTCTGACCCTAGAAACTATGAAACTATGAATTTGTTTTCAAGTATTATTGTGACTGATATTATAAGAATTAGCATATCATGTGAGCTGTCTTCACTTCAGGGCATGTTAGCAATTTCAGCTGCTCAGTCTTCAAAGAATCTTGGAGATGGGCGAATGCACTTCCAGGGGAGGAGGGGCAGCAAGTTACAGCATAAAGATAAGACTTGAACAAGATGACAGGTTGGCTTGAAGTTAGTGTATTTTGTCTCCCAGTACTGTGCTTAGACCATTAGACTCCATTGTTATAGCCTTAGTATTTCTTCATATATACTTGTGGTCAGCTTTGCTGTGTTCCCATCTGTTGACCTTTAATGTCAAGATCACATCAGGGTTTGAGGAGCATTTGGGCATTTCTAAGGTTAACAATTATTAAAAATTAATAAAAGTTCTGGAAGGGACTTAGATCTCCTAGCTCTGGGGCACAAATTGATCTCTAATTCTTGGAATGTTAGAAGGATATTTTCACAGGCACATCTTATCCTTTGAGTGGTTCTGCAGGGTATTTGTACTGAAAGCGTACTGAACTAGATGATAGAACACTGGTCCCAACCAGTTCTTTTGTTCCTAATGGTATCAAGATTGGTGTAATTGGTGTGTGTTTTTAGGGCCTGGGATTGCAATAAACAGCATTAGTGTGTCCCCAACCTTCTGTGCTACGGGCTCAGAAGATGGCTATCTGCGTCTGTGGCCATTGGATTTTTCAGCAGTCTTCTTGGAGGCAGGTGAGTAGATGTTGGATCTCTTCTGCACAGTTTTGCATCCATGTCCGCCACGTCCTTGCTGATGAAGCTGTTATGGAGGGAAGCAGGAATTCAGTACTAAGATTCTACATTCATACCTAAGCTGTTCTGAAAAGCAGTGTTTATTCTTTTGTGGACTTTTCTTATGGTGCCCCATCGACAGGCTAGACCTTGATCTGTAGTAACTGTGGCATCCTGGAGTGACAAATTCAAGTCTTGAATAAATTAGATTTCTCTCTTTTAAGGGTAGACCATGTCTCTCTTGACTTCTTGGAGAAAAGCAGGAACCCTTTAACTAAGAAAGAAGAGTCGAACCTCAATTTTCTGCACTAGTCCTTCACGCTTATTGCATATCTGTCCAATGAAAACCTGTGGGAGAAGTATAAGAGTGCTTTAGCTTTCCTGGAATTAAATGCAGTGATGCTGGCCACAGATGCTTGTGGAAATGGCATAGATTTGTGTACACAGACTAAAGCCTGAGTATAGCTAGTCTCAAAGCATGTCAGGCAGCACAGCCCATGAGAGTGAAAATACATGGGTCTGTCCTGGTCACTTAGCTGTGGTCTAGATCTACCACTGTTTTGGTCCTGGGATAGTTTAGTAACTAGTGTGTCTGTTTTCTCAGAGCATGAAGGTCCAGTGAGTACTGTTAGCATCAGTCCAGACAATCTCAAAGTTTTGTGCACTACTTCCACTGGGAACCTGGGCTACCTAGATATACAGTCCCGGGACTACAGCACACTCATGCGCTCTCACACCGACTCTATTTTGGCATTCTCTGTGGAGAGACTCCGGAAGCAGATGGCTACAGTGTCCCAGGATAACACCATTCGCATCTGGGACCTAGTGTCTATGCAGCAGGTACTAGAAGCTCCTTTTCTTAGTGAGGAAAGATATAGTTAAAGTCAGAACTTTACTTTGTTGGTAGAGTTGTAAAGGAGAGACCTTTCCATTTTTTTTGTCTCATCTAACTAAGAAATCTTCACTTGAAAAGAAATTAAATGTACCCCACATAACAAGAATTTTTTTTGAAACTACAAAAGGGTTTTTTTAGCTTAATGTAGCTTCACCTTAGTTCTTTAAAGGCAAATGTTGACAAACCCTGGTTGCTCTTTTGTTTCTGAAATATCATGGGTTAACATTATCCATAATGATGGGGTCCTGTTCCAGAACCTATTCAAGTCAAAGGAAAGACCATATCCCAGCTCAGTGCCATAGCATGTTTGTGGCCTGGGCCAGTGCTTAATGAAGTCAACACAAAACTTCCATGGCTTGTGTTGATTTCATTAAGCTGGGATATGGGTTTACCTCTTGCCCAGTACTGCATTGGACAGATAGCTCACCTGTGTGCATGTCTCTTCCCAACAGATGTATGACTTCACTGCCTCCGATGAGATGCCATGTGCTGTGGCATTTCACCCTTTACAACAGATCTTTGCCTGTGGGTTCAGCAGCGGAATGGTGAGAACCTTCAGCTTGGCTGCCTCCGACCTGCTAATGGAACACAAGTATGTTTGCAAAATGGGTAACCGTACTTTCATAGGCACGGATCTGAATGATGCGAGTCATTGTGACAAGTTAAAGCAGGATTTCCATCCACATGAGTGAAATCTTAGGAGCTAATCTGGGTGTTGGGCCAATAATAGAAAAACACATTGCTTAGATTTAGCTGTCTCACCAGAGACAACTGGTTTTCAGAGGTGAAAAGCCTTGTAGTGTCATAGCTATAGATTATTATTTATTTACTAGCCAGGTGCCCGTCAAGAATGATGGTGGGGTGGGGCTGGGGCCAAAGGCTTGTCTGGCCCCCAGCCTGCATTTCAAGCCTGGCCCTGCTCCCCTCTATCTCTTCAGAGCTGGGGCCAGTGCCTTACCCCTGCACTACAGGTCTGTGCGGTCTGCGTCCCCCTCCCCCCTCCTTTCCACCTGTTGGCAGGGCTTAGCAGTGGCAGTGGGGTGCCATCACCATGCTCCGCCTCCCTGGGGGCTTTTTGTGGGCTGGGGTGACAGCACCACACTCCCCACTGTTATGGAGGGCGGGGACGTCCCACATCTGGCCCCGCTCCCGCTTCTCATCCGGTCGGGGAGGGGGCAAATGGGTCCTTTCCAGCTTGGAGAAAGGTGATTGAGAAAAAGGAATGAGATAACACAGCCTGATAGGACTGTGTTTGGAAGCAGAAAGCTCTGGGGAACACTTGTACAGGGAAGTAAAGCATGCTCAAAAGAGAGAGAGAGTGTGTGCATCCATCTGTCTGTCACCCCAGGTAGCTATTGACATAAACCCCATTCATGCTGGCCTGTCTCCCTCTGGCTTTGGGAATAAGAAATGCAACAGTGATATACCACCGTGGGACACAATGAAATGGGATTCTCTTACCGTCTGTGATGGTGATTCTAGTTTCCTCTGGTCCTAGGCCTCTTGACAGCAGTTCACATCAATCTATTTTGCCCTGTTTCTTTCCGTTTCATGTGTTTTCTGTGTTGTATAGGCAGCACCGTGGTGCAATCACTGGTCTGACCTTCTCTCCAGATGGCAATTTCATGTTCAGTTCCTGCTCACAGGGGACTCTGGCTCTTTATAACTGTGCCACAAAAAAAAGCCACATTCTAAGAGTCCTGGGTAAGGTTTCTATATTAAAAAGGTCTTGTATCCTGTCAGTGATTGTCTTTATGGTTAACCAAGCTCAAAATTCCATGAAAAATCCCTTTCTCATCCATCTGGGGCAAATTGGTTGCATTTTTTATGCATATTAACACTGGCCTCTGTTGAGGATTTGTTCCACTATAATTCTGCCTTCCAGAGGTTGGTAATGGGACCGATGACATTTAAATTATCTGAATGAGCTGGAATTAAATATATGTGACCTTTCAAATGTAATACCTGTTCTTAAAAATTAGCAATCATAATATGATAAAATGCAGAAGTTTCAACAGATATTTGGGCTCCATTATGGAGCTTACTGTAAGAATTGTGAATGGCAGCCCCCTCCCCAAAAGAACTGGCAGACAAAATGGACAAACAGTGGGAAGGGAAACAGCAATACAGAGAGATCCAGGGACTTGCCAGGGTTCACATGATAAGTTAGTGTCAGGGCTGCTAAAACAACCCAGATCTACTTCCTGATATAAACCTAGTGCTTAATTACTGGCCTGCAACAGCTCCATTTATTTTCTAAACAATCTAATGTCTTAAATTTCCAGTGGCCTTTTCAACTACAAATTAAACTGTAGTGGTATTCTTTTTAAGATTTTTAGACTAGTGGTTCTCAAGGCACCCCTTTTAGCTTTTGCTTGTTTCTTGACCACAGAAAAATAATAAAGAACTTGGAACAATCATAGCAGGTCAGAATGTTTGTGACATTATGGGAAAGTTCTGGATTTATCTTGTGAATCATTTTTGTAGGTATTTCCACATGTAAAAGTGATAATATTGCAAAACACTGTACAGTACCATTTAAAAGGATCTCACAGCACCCCAACTGCAACACCCTGGTTGAGAATTACTGTTTTGGAAGTTTCATCTACTGACTAAAAAATGACTTAATTGCACTAGAATTTTCTACCCGTCTTCTTTTTGGCTAATTTCAGCCATTTAGAAACTTCGCGAACTACCTGTCCATGCCAAAAGCTGCTTATCCTTGCTAAAAAGTTACAGTAAAATCCAGCTTCCTTCATTTTGTAATCCAACGGTACAGTGCACCTCAAATACCACATTTTTGCTTAAATCAAAGCCACACATTGAAACCTCAGCTTGCTCCAAATTTTGTTATGAATTTGGAAATTTAAGATCTGTTTTTAATGTTTGGGTAATAGGTAGAGGTGCAGCAATACATCAGTCCCATATCAGATCAGCACCAATATAAGGGAAATTGACAGTATCAGCAATCGGCTTTTTTAGGCTGATGTGGCCAATGCAGTGTCGCCGATAACTGCCCCCTGCATGCATGCAGCCACAGCATAGCATGCAAGCAGCTAGCACCGCAGCCTGGCAGCGTGGAGAGCAGTGCCAGGCTGGTAAGTCTGTTGTGTGTGGGGGGGAGGGGATGCGCGTGTGTGTGTGTCTCTGTGTGTGCGTGTGCACGCGCATGCTCAGATTAAGGCCCCTGCAGTGAAGGAGGGAATAGGGCTGGGACTGGGGCAGGTGCTGCACAGCCACGGTGGAGCAGGGCATGGGATGGAGTCACGGCTCATCCAGGAGACAGGAAGTGGGGGCAGCTCTCATCGTTACTTGCACTCTGGGGTGGGGGGGATGCCCCCTGGATCTGTGCACAGGACAATGGTAGGCTCCCGCTATGGGCTGGGCCTGTGGCTGCGCTGGACTCTTGGGCTGGGCTGTGCGTGGGGCAGACAGGAGTGGTGCTGGGAGGGGAGCTATG
>NW_017729002.1:19998770-20010169 GCF_001723915.1 Gavialis gangeticus
TATGGGGGGGGGGTTATCGCAAATTTTGATTTTTGCCCGCAAGCACAGCCCTAGCCCAGCTTAACCCCCCTGCTGAGAAGAGCCTTCCCTCACCCCATGCACAGATCTGGGTGGCACCCACCCCCTATATCCTCTCAGGGTACACATAGCGGTGGGAGCCACCACCCCTCTCTGCAGGCCTCCCCCCCCCCAAAACCACTCATGGCTCCGTCCTGTGCCTTATCGCAGGAACCTCAGTCTACCCCCCACCACACCCCTCCCCTTCCCTCACAACAGACTTACCAGCCTGACACTGCTGTCTAAGCTGCCCAGCTGCATATCAGCAATTGGATCTGTCTCAGCTGATATGGCTTGTTTAAAATCGACTGTCAGTATTGGCCCAAAAAATCACTATTGGTGTACCCCTAGTAATAGGTGTTCAAATCTGGAATCTTCTAAACTAGACATTGCCCAGGACATTGGATCAGTACTGACCTGCAGAAAGGAATACCTCCTCCATATCGTAGATACTATGCAAAAATGAATTTCATCTTGACTTGTTCACACTCGGTCTGTTTTTCTTTTTGCTTATCTTGTTAACCCTGTGTCTTACTGCTTCCAGGCAATGTAGTGTCCCAAGATGCTGACTACAGTCCTGATGCCTTGGCAGTGAGTGGAGATGGACGTCTCTTAGCCTTTGTAGGTCCGTCCAAGTACACTGTGACTGTCATGGATGCCTGTAATCTAGATGAGGTAAATGGCAAGGAGCCACCAAGTTGGGAAGGAAAATAGGATGGGAGGAGAGCCTTTCTCATCTCGTGCCTGCTGAATACTTTGTCAGGGTGGGGGTGGGGCTAGGGAAAAGAATTGTTGAATATAGACTCCATCACATGGGACATGATAATGATTCCCTTGCCCTTCCTTGTGTCTAAGAAGGTATCTCTACATGTCCTATCTTGCATAGCAAATGTGTAAAAGTGAGCTTGTAATGTACTTTTGATTTTCCCCTTTCATGGGATAAAAACATCAAATTAAAGAAGCCTTCCTTTCCAAAACCACCTCCAATCATATTGGGGCAAAAAAGGAAGCTGGTGAAAAGCCCCACAGATCATGGCAGTTTCTGTGCCCTGTTTATGAACTCTTGTTGAGTAACGCATGCCTGTTTTGCCTGCCCATGGCAATCGCTTAACCAAATGGCTTGTTCTTGAGAAGACTAACAGAAAAAAACAAGGTACTTCTTTAGAGGCCTTGGATAAAAAAGCAGTAGAAAAAACTATATCAAAGCTATCCCCTTGTCAGTTCCTAAAGGTTCCCTGCTGTCTGGATCTTTTTTCATAAAATATTCTTTCCTAGAACCTGGCATTCAATAGCTTCTTATTTCACAGCTACTGAAGATAGACATCAGTATCCTAGATTTAGACAGCACAAGCCTGGACTCTGCTACGAGAGTCTGCTTTTCTCCTGTGCCTGTTGGCCAGCTCTTGGTGTCCACTGCCTCCAACAAAGTTCTTGTGCTCGACTCTAAAACGGGACGCTTGGTTCGAGAGGTAATGCTGCGTGGTCTCCAAAGTGTTCAATGATCTCTATGTTGCCTTATTCAGAGATCCTGGTTTTCTCTATGTAAAAATCCCAGCTTCTCTGATAAAAATCCAGAATTCTCTGATTAAACCCCCAAAATGAGTTGAACACAATGTTTTATTGATATATTTACAATTTTAAAAGATTTTGGAAGCCTACCTATATATTTTGTTTTTTTTATCATGGAAAACCAGAGTTCCCCCTGCCCTCTTTGCTCACCAGGCCATGCCTTGTAGTGCTGAGCAGCCTTGATATGCTGGTGCCCTGCCCCTGCCCTTTC
Organism: Gavialis gangeticus; assembly: GCF_001723915.1. NCBI lineage: Eukaryota > Metazoa > Chordata > Crocodylia > Gavialidae > Gavialis > Gavialis gangeticus. Next base: position 20,000,608 of record NW_017729002.1, read on the forward strand.
CCCTCACTCTCAAGCTACAGCCCCCTCAGCCCTGCTGGTGTCCTTCACTCTTGACCCACAGCCCCCTACCTCCAGCTCCCCAGTGTGTGAGGAAGTGAGTGGGTGTGTGGGGAAGGTGGGTGTGGGCACAAGCGACACATGGCAGGGACAGGTGGTGCACAGGTGAGGGGGCAGGCACATGCCCCCCCCTAAGAATTTTGTGCCCACAGTGGCACTAGGTGGGCCAGACCAGCTCCAGGCAGCAGCCACCTACGTGGCTCAGCAGGCTGGACCAGGTGTAAGGGGGAGTGTGGCACTGACATGGTCACCAGCATAAGGTGTGGCAGTGGCAGTGTGGAGTTCGTGCACCCCTGCTGCTACTAGGCAGGCAGAGGGAACCTTACCTTAGTGGCCATGGTGGCGCACTGCTCCCTCCTACGCTGGGCCCTGCCTCCTGGGCTGCGGAGGTGACTCCTCCAGAGCTGGTCTGGCCAGGCTGTAGCCCTGTGCCCTGCTGTGGGTGCAGAAATCTGGGGGAGCGTGTGCCACCATCCTCCCACATCACCTTGGTTCATCCTAGCCTATCATAAGTTGCCTGTGCCTTCTTCCACCCCCCCCAACCCCTATAGATTTACTTGGGGGGAGCTGCTCTCTGCCATCCTGCCTGGCTGCCACATGCATGTGTGCGTGCACACATGCACATGGTGCCCCCTGCATCCCACTGCTCCCAGCTGCAAGCAGCACCTTGCAGGCTGGAGCTCCGCCAGTCTGCAAGGGGAAACCCATGGTTTCCCAGGTTTTCCTCCTTTTAAAGGAGAAAAACCTGTCATTTTCTCTGTTAAAAGAGAAAATCCACATTTTTCCTCATCAGTCAGAAAACCTGGATCCCTGCTGCTAACATACACCTGAGAACCCAGGCAGGACTTTGTGCTGAAGTCCAGGCACTCACAAGCTTTTGTTTAAAAAAAAAAAAAGTAAAGAGAAAGGAAAATGAAGAGCTTATAACCAGAATGTAAATGCCTATAAGGCTAATGTTCCACCTGGTCTCTCTGTGTTGCTCATTCACACTTCTCCTGTCTCTGAAGAGGTGAGCATTTATCCAGGTTTCAATGTTTAACAAACCTTGCAAGCTGCACGTAATTCAGAATGGGGTAAGACTGGAAGCATTTGAAAACCTTTTATATCTGGGAGAGTTGGGCATCTCTGCCTTCTTTTTGCTACTGTTTTAAACTTTTTTTAGCCAGAGGGTAAAAGTATTCTTTAGTAGTCCCATGTCCAGTCAGATATTTTGAAGCATCTGTCCCTATCTTTTCTCACTTTATTTAAGTAAAGACTAAACCTAGTGATGGAAACAGCTGCGTTGGGTAACAGGAACGCTGCCTTCCCTTTTTTGCAGGTGTCTCATGTGCATAAACAGTACTGTTCTTCATTGGCGCTGAGTGAGGATGCCAGGTACATGCTGACTGCTGGTGACAGAGTTATCAAAGTGTGGGACTATCGGATGAATTTCAATATCAACTTCCAGGTACCACAAGCAAGGGAAAAATTTAATGGAGCCTTAGATTTTTTTTCAATTAAAGCTACCACTAATCCTTCCTTAGTAGAAAGCAACCAACTTGCTCTGCCTGCCTTTGCTATTGTCCTCAATTCTGATCTGTCCAAGACCTGAGTAGTCCAGTCCTGAGTCTTGGTTCCCAATAATGACATGCCATTATGGTCTTGTCCAGTGAGGCATGGACCACCAGACTCATTACATCTTGCTACTATTACTTCTGTGATACTTTATAATCATGAAGTAATTTGTGCAGTCAGGGCATCACAGGTAGGTGAGTATTATCCCCATCTTAGAGATGCAGAGACTGAGAAAAAAGAAGCAACTTGCTCAACAGTGCACAAGAGTTGGGCAGTTAGGATGAGGACTCATGTTCTCCTTGACCACTATGACTTCGTTTTAAGACCAACCCTCAAAGTAAGAAGCTCAAATCTGGTGTGTGCATCCTCAGGATATATTCAAGAAACTTCTGTGAGGCAGTTGTGGACAAAAGTTTCTATCTATACACAAAACAATACTAAAGAACCCTGTTCTGTGATGTAAGACTGTTTATCTCCTGTGTCTGTGTTGAGGGAAAACATGGGTGTTACAGTAAGAGTATTAAGGTAGAGTGATTAAGCATTAAAAGTGCAAAACTCACCTTTCCACTGTGCTTTCCTCCCAGGTGTATATAGGCCATTCAGAGCCAGTTCAACAAGTGGCCTTCACCCCTGACCAAAGGCATGTAATCAGTGTTGGAGATGCCATCTTTCTCTGGGACTTCCTAGCTCTACCTGCTGAGCAGTTGCCTAAGGATGTGTAAGAACACAACAGTAAAAGGAATGCTTTCCATTGTCTCTGTATTCAGCACCATCATTGTAACTCTTGTATTTATTACCTTTTCAGCGTTCACCTCTCTGAGTCCATTCTGCCTCCCCAGGCCGGTGAGTTTACCGCCATCATGCAGCCACTTTTTCAGAGCTATTTTGAGGATGCAGGATAGCCTTGGAGGGGGTGTAAAAGTGAATTTTAGCACCTTTGTTAAGGATGTCACCAGCTAAGGGCTAAATGTCTGTTTGTGTTAGGGGCCATTCTGAAGTTGAATGTCTGTACCTGGTTAGTGTTTCTTCTTGTCGTAGAGATAAATGCTGAGGAGGATAAATGCAGAGTGGGCCAGCCAGGTTAACAGGTTTTTTCTCGTCTTTTTTTCCCCTCATCTCTTGTACTGGTTATCTCCCTCCTAATCTTCTCTGCTACCTCCATTTCTTTTCCTTTTCCCCTCAATCCAATATCGTCTTCTCATCTATCCTCTCCCTGTTTTTTCCTCAAGAATAAGATGCTTGTAAATGACTTAATCTGGGTATGAGGAATCTGAAGAGATAAGTATGTAGACATTTCTATTGCTTCAGCCTGCTTCAAGAGGATGTCCAAAGCAGTTACCTAATCCCCTTTCTGTTCACAGAAAACAGCCCTGAGAAGCCAAAGAGTTTGATCTCTGGGGTCAACGAGATACCCCGCCAGTCAGCTCCTCTTCCATGCCGAGCATCACCTCTGTGTTTAGATATCAGCTCAGTGCACCACAGGGGATGTCATGGTAAGAAGAGAAGTCTCTTGCAGCAAGGGGGAATTAAGTTTGCATTGGGGAATGCTCCCTGCATGGTTGAACAGATGGCCTGGCACCTCTCCCTTCCACCTCTCTTTCCTGTAAGCCAAGATGAGCAGCTCTCAGGAGTCACGACTTCAGGCAGACTTACTTTCCCCCCAGTTTGGCCCTGGTTAAAGGGGGCCTGGCTGCCAGGGGCCTAACTCCCCCCAGCTGACCCCAGTTGTCTTCCTGGGCATCGCTGCCTGCTTATAAGTAGCAGGTTTTGCAGAGCCCAGCAAGCTACTCAATGTGACAAATGCCTCCCTATCTAGTCTTGGGCTTCTCATATCTTATTCTTTAGATTTGTGGTCCTTGCCTTTGATTCCTAGTTTCCCAGTTCCTGATTCCTGCCTGTTTTGTTCCTAGTGTCCTGGGTCCTGTATGTTTGTTCTTGGTTTCCTGTTCCCTGGGTCCCACTCCCTGGCTTTGTGGCTGCTGATTTGTTCCTAATTTCTGCTCGTTGGTTCCTGCCTGCTGTTATTGTTCCAGAATCTAGCTTTGGCCCCTCATGCTCCAGGCTACCTTGCTGGCTGCCACAGATCAACCCTACACCATTCACCTCACCCAGAGGGCCAGAAGAAGATTGTGCACCACTGCCCAAGAACATTTGGCCACTAGCTCCAGAATCTAGTGTGTGTTGGGGTAGCACTCTGGTCCCTTGTGTCCTAGACTCCAGTCCAGACCCCTGTCTTGTGATAGCTGACTCATGGCTTAAGGCTTAGCTTGGCAGTCACCCACATTCCAGTCCCATTCAGCTATATCTTCTTGCTGCGGACCCCCTGGCTAGTGATACCAACCTGGGTCCTGCCTTCAGTTCCTGACTCCTCTCTCCCTCATCCCCAAACCTGTGGTTCTACCCAGAGTTTGTCCTGGGTTCTTATAGACCTCATCCTCCTGACCCGCCTGCTCCTGATCCCCAGACTAGTTGGGACCTTTGCTTCACTGATCTGCTCTGTTCCTGATAACCTGGGTGGCCAACGGTTGTCAAGCCTCAACTGCTTATGTCCCAGTCATACTCTGACACTGCATGTTCTCTTTCCTAGAGCAGGCATAGCCAGCGTAACAATGCCTGGTGCTTTTGGATGCCATTTTCTTCCCTATGATGTTCTACCTATTGAGCTAGTGGCCAGGTGTTCTTGAGCAGTGGTGCACGATCTTCTGGCCCTCTGGGCAAGGTGAATGGTGCAGGGTTGATCTGTGGCAGAGTTAGACTGTGGACTGGATTCAGTGTGGGGTCAGCGTACATGGTTCATCTGCAGGTGTAAAGCAGCCCGCTGGGTGAGCCCCACATATCACATGCAGTCACGGAGCAACTGATCAGGCCCTGGAGTGACCCCACACACTGGTGTGATCTGGCATGTAGGGTTGTGTCATCTGGCCTTTGGGGCTCCCTACAGGTCTGGAAACATGGCAGTAGGGGAGCAGTAACACCATTAATTGCTGCAGCTCTTGAAGTGCTGCTATTGCTCCCCTGCTGCCAAATTTCTGGACCCACGGGGAGCCCCACAGGCTGCATTCAACCCATGGGCCAGCAGTTGAGCACCACTTTTCTTGGGAGTTGCTGTGAATACTCTGATTATTGGCCCTTTTGTTAATGCTCATGTTTGTCACATATACAGCAGAAAATACCTCCTTTACTTTGCACTCCAAAAAGTGCACTGCAGCTCTGAGCCAAGGGCTGCTTTGCCTGCAGTCAAAGGGTCAGCCATTGAAAATCACAAAATAACTCTCTTCTCTTTTCTATCAATTTCTCTCCAGATGTTTTCTTTGCATCAGATGAAGAAGTGGAAGCAGATCTTCAAGGCAATAGCAGAGGAGTAGCAAACGGAGACACAAACCACTCAGCCCTCATCATGGAGGAACCAGTCAAGAGTGAGAAGCCTATTGTTGTGAGGTCCAAAGTGAGTCAGGATTGTTCAGGGTCTCCCAGTCACACCGGAAATGGTAAATCGCAAGTGTTCTGGTCCACTGATGAGTTTTACTCAATTATGGGAACAAATATAGCATGAGTCTGAAAGGCAGTGTGCTCTTCTGTCCCTGAAATAAATGGGGAAAGATCACTATAAATATATGCATATGAAGATGTAAGCAGAGTGGGCATGTAGCATTCTGCGCAATGTCAGTAGAAATGTTAATAGCCTGCCAAGGGTTTCTGGTGGGGATGTGATCCAAACCTGAAATCAAATGCAGTATATGTTCCAGAGCACCCAGGTGCTGTTTTTCCTTGTCTTGCATGTGATTTACCAGAGGAACAACACTAAGGGAAGTTTGTTTTGGGCTCTGACCATTTGTTGTTTCTCCGGCTCCTCCTCTCCTGCTGCTTCTAAGCATGCCAAGTGTCCCTTCCACCATGCTGTCTTCATTGTCTTTGAACTTGCACTTTCTACGAAGCCAAGCTAAAATTAAAGCTCTGACTGTTTCTATTAATAGAAATACAGCTTCAAAGCTGTAACAGCTCATGACTAGCTGCCAGGAATGAATGGCTGCCAGTGCACAGAGCCTTGGGTAGGATTTGTTGGGGAGCTGCAGCTTACTACTATAGTTGTGCTTGTCTCACTAACGCTGCATCTTTCTGTTTTCTGTAATGATGCCCATGGTGTGTGTTGGGGTAGCACTTTGGGCTTTTGGCAGCATGTCTGCCATTCTGGTGTAACACCAGAAAGAGCTGGTTTACTCAGGTAGATTCTTTGTTTACACCTTGAACACTGGCCTCTTCCATATGCCCAGGCAGCTGATATATAGGATGTGTCCTGCTATGTCCTGACTGTTGCCATACACTTTGCAGTTATTTGCATCCATACCACGTGAGTGTTGAATGCTGCCATTTTAACACAGCAGCATTTTATGCCTATGATTGCCTTAGTAAAAGGGAGTAGAGAATCCAGCCTATGCTCTGGGTTTGGATTTGGGTCTTCTTTATACAGAGGTCAACAAACTGGAATCTAGTTGCTTAAGACGGACCATCTTGATCAGCAAAAATCAGACATTTATTTTCTATTCTTTGCTAGAACTCAGAAAAGAAACCAAAGTTCCCGAACCCCAGGACTGTATCCGCCCTGACTCCTACAGGCACTTTACTGCTCACTTCAAAGCATCTGTGCTTCCCAAGGTAAGAATTGCCCTAGTGCTAGGTAGCTGGGCAGGAAAAAGGCATACAAGTTCCTTTTTATTGTCTTGTGTGTGTGTAATATAAAAATGATTTTATTTTTATATAGATAGATATATTAATGTTAGTGTTGCTTTCTGCTATGATTGCAGGTGATTTGGCAATGATCTTTCCATGACAGCAAAAGCAGGTGTTTCTCAGTTGTGTTTCCCCTTAGCAAATCTGCATATGTTTGGTTTGAAAGCAGTTGAAATGTTGTGCATCATTAACAGGGAAAGAGAGCATGTTGCATTTTGTCAGCATCTTTGCATATATGTTTGAATGCAGGTACCTTTCCCAGCCTTTCCTACTCCCCACACGGTAGATGATGCAAACTCTGCCCACTTGGATATAGGCTTTATTAACAAAACAATAAGAAACGCTGAAGGTCAGCTTGGTCCCTCTCACTAGGCTGTGCTGCTTCAGGCTCCCCCTCTCAGGATTATTCAGCCCACACATTCAGTCCTCTCTCCTTGAAAAAACTACCCCTCCCTCCCTTGTATCCAGGTAAATAAGCATAATCATCAATATCCACAGAACCCACTTCATCCTTTCCTGGCAGGATTAGCACCTGTTCCTGGGACATACCAATGTTGCCAGGCTGTTACAACATACTTGCTTGTGTGTATGAGCATGTGGTTCTGTTTGTGTGATTGTGCTGGTGTTTTTTTTACTTGTATACGTGTAAATATGCACATTGGTGTGCATCTGTCTGGCTGTTTAACTGTGTGTATTGGCATGAATTGGTGTGTCTGTGGGTGTTGTTTCTGTGCAAATCTTGAAACTTTAACTAGAATTGTCTTTTCTTGCAGACTTTCTCATCTCCTCCAGCTGGTAACAAGGTCCTGAAACTAAAGGCAGTGGTTGGCTACAATGGAAATGGCAGGGGGAATATGCTCTGGAACCCAGACACAGGTACTCTTGCTCTGTGGCTTTGGGAAGGGGGCGTGCATGTGAAATGCAAAGACATGTTACACAGTCGGACAAGTCAAATAGTCTTGCTGCCGTTAAACTTACATCCTTGCTCTGCTGCAGTGCCTGCTTTGTGCAGTAGGGGAATAAGTGATCCTTATGTGATATCACCAGGCACTAGCTAATACAGGCAAAGTCTTTTGACAAAATGAGATCCTGTCTTCAGTTGAGAGAGAGAGAGAGAGGGGTGTGGGTGGGGAAGGGAGCTGTTTGCTATATAGAGGTCATCTTACCTTATATTGAAGCTATTATGAATCTAACCTGAAAGCATTGTTACATGTAACTGAAGATATAAAAGAAGGGTTTGGTTTTGTTTTTGGGGGGGGGGGGTTTGTTTTGTTTTGGCCGAGGGGTGGTTCCTGCACCAAAGTTACAGGAATAGATTTTTTTACCTATGCCTCCCTTTTCTGAGAGGAAGGTATCTGAAGGCTAAGTTGAAAAAAAATAACCTAAAAATGCTTGAAAGAGGAGTTACATTCACTTCCTTATATCTGAGGTGTAAGTAACATTGAGCACTGCAAAGGTATGCTCTTAAAACCTCCAGGCAGACCTGTCCTTATTGCTTCTCTGTACCTTGTACTGACCAGGTTTATTCGCCTATACCTGTGGGTCTGTGATTGTGGTTGAAGACCTGCACTCGGGATCGCAGCAGCACTGGCTTGGCCATCCAGAGGAGATCTCTACTTTAGCAGTTAGCCATGATGCCCAGGTATGAATATCTTGGGCTCCTTTTGAGAAGGGGTGATTCTTGTACATATATATCATTCCCCTTAACTGAATGGACTTTGGCTGAATAAACTGCTATATTTATGCTTTTCCTCTTCCACCTGAACTACTCTGTAGCTGGGGAGTTGGGCTTAGGGAGCTAAAACAGGTGTGCCTTCTCCCTAGGTCATATACTTGGGACTAGCTATTACTTACGCTTACTGCATGTGACCATGAACCCTGTTCTCTTTTGTAATACAGCTTTCATCAGATGTTGTTGCCATCATTATAAATTTTCAGACCTTTCCTTTTGTCAACTGCATGAGTTCACTTCTGGTTTAATGCTAGGGCCAGTTGTTTTTTTTTTTTCCTACAAGACACTCTGTAGTTTCTTATTGAGTCCCCAGTTGTGACATTGTTTTTCCAGGTTCTCGCTTCTGGCTCTGGTCAGGGAAATGGAGGTTCTCGCTGTCAGATCCGCATCTGGAATGTACAAGAGGGGACTTGCCAAAAAGTTCTCTTTCACCACGAGACGCAAGTGCAGGCCATGGCATACTCTCGGGACGACAGGTTCCTTGTTACACTAGGTCAGTATGCCTGTACCTATAAAGTGTTTGGGTGTGTATGGATTCTCCTCAGGACAGCTAAACTGTGTAGGGACATTGTTTTGAGTGTGTGTGGGTTATCTTGGGAGTTTAAACTAGCTTTAGGGATAGAGTGGGGCCTAGAATGAAGATGTCCAGTTTCTGCTAGGCATTTGGGTATCTCCAGAATGTGCATGCAGTATAAAAGGGTCATTTTTCTTCTGTGTGTAAGATCCTTTGGTTGGGATAGGATTCTTTCAGTGGACTCTATAGCCAAGGGAAGCTTGATATAACGGAATGCAACACAAACCATTCCCCAAAAGATCAGCTCCCCAGAAGTGGGGTTTTAAGTGGGGAAGTTGTTTCTTCACTGGAAAAGAAACAAGCCTGGATGGAAACATTGTTTGTGAGATGCAGCTACCAAGATGGCACAATCCTGTGTTAACCGCTTCAGAGCCATAGCTATGGGTTGAGTTCTGTAAGTTGTGCCTGAAACAGCAAGCAAGCTGATGGTAATATCTTGATGAGGCTTGTGATGTGGAAACAACACTTTATTTACAGGAACTTTATATATAAAGAACTACTTGCAGTAAAAAACTAACAGTCTTTCTATTGTCCTTGCAAGGGTCCAGGGCCTAAGCTTGGGTGATAAAGTAAGTCCCCCTGGAAACGCACTGTGTCCAGGAAGTGTGGCATCCCTGGGGACATGAGTGGCTTGTGCCTCCTGAATCTGGAGGGGCACCTGCAGAAGCCACTGCCAGCGGCAGCCTTGTCAGTGGGGGCACCAGTGTTGGCCATCGGGGGGCACATACACTCCCTACCAGTCGCCTATGCCTGAGGACAGTCTGGATGAGGCAGCTAGCAGGAGGAACATCCTGATGCCCCATTCCCTGCACAGTCCGTGTTCCCAGGAGGATTTATTCTGTCCCACAGTTAGCCATGACTCTGCAAAAGTCTTTTTCCTGCATTTTGCCTTTCAGAAACAAGGGGGGGGGGGGGGG
>NW_017729002.1:20010504-20017011 GCF_001723915.1 Gavialis gangeticus
TGTGTGTTATAGGAAGGTGTGTTGTATATAAAAAAAAAAAAAAAAATACAGTAGCAAAGAGAATTGTGGTTTTAGCTGTGTCCATGTTAAGTGTGGGTGATTCTGTGCACTGATACATTCTGCTAATGGTGTACATGCACTCAGTGCACTTGTGTTAGAATCTTTACGTAGCAGCGCTGCCAGGGCAGCCATGAGATCTGTATGTCCTTATGCTAAAAGGGCATGGCCACACCACCTCCTTTTCTGTTCGTTCTCACCACCTTAGTGAGAGCTGGACCCCATGTTTCTCCCTGAGTACATTTTCTTCCCTTGGCTAGTCCATACCTGGTGTCCTAACTGAAAATACTATCTTTACCTGAATAGAAGACAAGCCTGAATTTAAGATGACCCTCCAATAATTAGATCCTATTCATGGAAAATGTATACATTTGTTATAATTGTCCATGTATGGAATCTAATTATTGGAGGATTGTCTTAAATTTGTACTCCCTACCATTGCACATTATGGGGAGGGAGCAGTAATGGGGCAGGTGATGGGGAAGGCCGGGGGGTACGTAATAGGGCAGGGGGGTGATGGGGAACAGTGGGGGAGGCATGCAGCTTGCTCCCTTCTGCTGGCCCCCCTCCACTTATCCCTCTTGGGCCTGCCCCCCACAACAGCTTCAACCCCTCCCCCCCTTCTCCCCTCCATGCAGCTTCTGCCCCTGGCAGCCCTAGGTCTCTACCCCCTCCCCTTCTCTCCTCTGTGTTTCTGCCCCTGCAGCCTTGGGTTCCTCTCCCCCCACCCCAACTGAGTGAGTGTAGTAGTTTTCATAATCCTCTAATAATAATTTGCTTTGTTTGTGTCTTTGTCATTCTGTCTGTCGTGCTCAAAAAAACATATCTGCACTCACTGTTCTGGACTTTTAGTGATTGATTTCAATTAGTTATGGTGTACTCAGTATCAGAGCAAAAATTGTCCCTTAACACCCTTACTTTAACTTTAATCCATAACACTGTTACCAAGGTGAAGCAGACAATAGAAAGTAATTGAATGCAAAAAAGAATGGCAAGAGCAAGACGAAACAAAACAAATGAGCAAAGAGGACATCATAGAAGAGATGCAATGGAAAGGCAAAGGGTTCGTAGAGGCAATAGAAGACGGGCTGAAAGAGTAGGCAGTAATAGATTCACTGAAGACAAGATTGAGGGACATAGTTGTGGATTGATGAACGTGATGTACCAATTTTGTAATTCTTTAAACTTCCAAACTGAAAGGCCATCAGATGGCCTATTCCAGAGTTGTTGTTATAAAGGTAAAGTGATTCTGCCTCGAAGAAGACAGTTTCCAGAGTATCTGTGGGATTTGATGACAAATTGGAACAAGCTTTACCAGAGCTTTAAAACAAACATTTTGATTGTACAACAGTGAATTGCTTGTTGAGCAAAGATCATGTTGACGAGATATATGATTCACAGACTCTGTGGAGGATTGAATCCAAATGCACCATGCACGGAAAATCATTGATGTCTGAAGAAATTTCTGAAGGAGTTTAGAGAAGAGATACTTGGAAATGTTGTTGGATATCCATTGTATACAAGATCAGGCAGAAGAGCTCAAGTTGATAATGACACATTGGATAACAGAAACATGATACCCTATAACAAGTAGCCTATTTTTCCCATCATTTTTGACAGGCTTTTACTCTAGTTACTGTATAAATTGTTTCTTTGAAGGGAGCCTTTCTTCCTGAGTTCCTGGATATCAGTAAAGCCAAATGGTCCACCATATTAGCTTGGTTAAGGCTATACCAACTCATGTAGCCAGCAGCACACAAGGGAATGATGTGACCTTGCATCACATCCCAACTCCTCCGCACAAATGACCAGGTAGAGTTTACAGCTGAGCCAAGTGAGGGCAACCTTCGCCGTGAGTCCAGAGTGAGGTTTGACCTTCCACCAGTGGATCCATAAGGAAGTACCATAACTGCACTGGCCTAACAGCCCTATTTCCTGGACTTATTAAGCTGTAGCTATGAGGGTCTGAAACAGCATGCCTCCTGCAGAGCTGTGGCACCTGTGAATGATGGATGCACAAGCAGTTTGTTTTGTGTAGGCAAGGCATGCTTGAAGGTCAAGTACTCTGTAAGTCATCCTTGTCTTACACAAGAAAATGTAGCGAGGCTTGCCGGAGTGATCCCTGTTGGAAAAAGCTGTGTGCCTCTTCTCAGACCATGTGAATCTGCCCCAGGAAAAGCCAGGCACCTCCTAGGGAGGAGTAGCACCTACCTCCAGTTCCAGGTTGATTTGTGAAAGTGCTGAAAGTGTCTTCTGATAAGGCTGAATTAAGAGCAAGACAGGCTTTCTTATCTTCCCCAGAAGTCATTCCTCATAAACTCTATCCTTCAGCAGCACATGAAGCTGGAAAAGCTTGTGAATCACGTGTAGGTGTTTGCACACCTAACAGTGCTAATATCGTGCAACACACTTAAAAGTATCTTGTGGTACCTCAGGGTGCTGTAACTCCTGGTTGAGAATCAGTGCACTAAACTGAAGTGCCACCATCCGCCTTGACACCTACTGAGGGTCATCTTGAGTAGAATGTGTACCTGCATGATGACTTGAATAAGGACAAGCCAGTTACCTCTTGTTGTTCTTTGAGCTGTGTTGTGCATTCCACATATGCGTTTCAGACTTTCACAAGAGCAGTCCCCCTCAAAGAATATTGCAATATTCCCCATCAAAGAAATGCGAAGGGAGTCAGAACGGTTGTGTTGTAACACAGGTAAGAACATGAGGACACACAGAATGCACCAGAGTCTCTAGCTTGAGTGAACTGGGTGGCACATACCTACACTTAAATGAGTATGTGCACAATGTACCTCAGTTGTTGTATTGATAAGGAATCTTTCTCTCTTACTGTCTCATCGTTCATAGGAGACTACAATGACCAAACTATTGCCCTGTGGAGCACCCATACTTTTGACCTAATGACATCCACCCGTTTCTCAGAACCAGTCCATGATGTAGCCTTTAACCCTCTTTCTTCCGGTGAGCTTTCCTGTGTAGGAAGGGGAGCAGTGACTTTCTGGCTAATGGAACAGTGCGGAGCTGACATCAGTCTTAAGGTACATTGCAGCTTTATAATTTCTTTTTCCTACTGTACCAGCCTTTTGCCCTTTTTAAAGCTTTCATAGCAGTGGAGATGAAGTACTCTGCCATTGCCAGTCTAGGCCTGTGAAACCTATGTGTTTCTTTTAGTGAAGTGAACGTGACTGCTTGTGACTTTTTTCAGGCATGGTTGAAGCATTGACTGAATAACTTTATTTGTGAGTTACTTTATAACTACAGAATATCAAGGTCATTCTGACCTCGGTGTTTCTTATTCATGTTACAGGTTCATAGAGCACCCATCCCTGACATGGTAGGACCAGTGGAACTGACGTCCCTCTGCTACAGCACTAACTATCTTCTCTATACTGGGACCAACACAGGCCAGATCTGTGTGTGGGACACTGAGACAAATCGCTGCTTCATGACTTGGGAGGCTGATGAGGGTGAGATTGGTGAGTACAGATGCTGCATGCTTCTGCCAGGATCATGTCACAAGTGCCACACAGATCCATAGACAAAGAGAAGCCTTGGCTTTGCTTGACTCCAGTTCCAGCTGTTTCTCAGTTCTCAAATGGTTAGCAGCTACGGCAGATGCTAGAATAGGTAGAGGTAGATTCATGCCACTGCTAGTGCTGTTCTGGTGCTGTGTCTCCACTTCTTGGCAAATACTGTGAGGGCTGGGTTTGGTTTTCAAGTAACACAAACCACTGGATAACAACCAACAGACTTATAGGTTTAAGTCTGCTGGTAAAACCACTTCTACCTTTCCCACAGTTTCACCAGAAACAGGTTGGTAGAGACCCTTTGCTCCTAGCGGATAATCACAAAGTATGGGTATTTGTGTAGTGCTCTTCATTTCCTTTCTGGTTCTCTAGGTGTCCTGGTGTGCCGTGGCAACAAGCTGGTTAGTGGCAGCAACACTAAGAGAATCCGACTATGGTCAGTGGCATCGGTGCAGGAGCTGAGGCTGAAAGGCTCTGGTGCTAGGTGAGGTGACTTTTATGTGTGGCCAGTGTCTAACTCCTGTTTGAGTAAACCTAGAGAGAATACATCATGGCACAAACTTGATCTATTTGATTTCCTCTTGAGATGTATCATCTCCTTTTTGTACTCTCTGAATTTATCTTAGGTGGTATCATGTCAGAGAAAGATGGGGACTTTTTACTAGTCCATAAAATCATTTCTCATTGCTTTTTATTCTTAACTCCTCTAAATTTTTATGACATGGTTCCTTCAGTCTGGATTCGCCCTGGAAGTAGAAAGGTAGAAATTCCTGGCTGTGCAACTTAGACGTGGCCCACAGTAAAGTTATTAACTCGTCCTTCAGCTTGATAAAATTTGGCTGACTTACTCTAGCTATGAAATGCCAAGGAGAAGGAAATTTCCTACTTGTAACTGCAGCAGAACATTTCCTGCTCACTGTAGCCTTCTAGTTAGTCTTGCTTCTGTTGTCATTCATTGCCCTGGCATCACTTAAAACTTATAGCTTTACTCTACCTTTAAATATTGAACAAGACAATGCTGGACTGGTATTCCTACTCCCACGGTTCAGAACTCTTGTGCATGGTTTTGGCTTACTGTTAAGCCAATTTAGCTTCTGTTGCCTTATTTAAACTTGACCATGTTGACACCCTCTTACATCACAAACAGTTTATGAATATCACATTTTTTCAGGTTTCAGCTTTTTCTGACTTCAAGCTTTGCAATAAAAAATATTTGGGATCAATTTAAGGAGGCATAGCAGATTGTCAGAATAATCCCCAGAGAGACTTTTGCTCATCTTCCCCCATGGAGATGGTTACAATGTATGGTTAAAGGCAGCCACTGTCTTAAGTTCTAATAAGCTGTCATTGCAGTTTTTAGGTATGAATATCTAGGTAAAGCTAACCTTGTCCATCAGAAGGCTACCCCCTCAGTTCTCCAAAGAAGTGGAATAACAGTTGTCCCCTACCTGTTTAATGTCATAGGAATTTATTTTGTGCAATCCTTTCCCCCAGGTCTAGCTCAGTCCTTTTGGAACATGAGATGACCTTAGATGGAACAATAGTCAGTGCAACCTTTGATGATTCTCTGGAAATGGGAATTGTGGGCACCACTGCAGGAACATTGTGGTACATCAACTGGGTGGATAACACAAGCATCCGACTAATCAGTGGACACAAGAACAAGGTTTAAAGAGATTGGAAAGGGGGGAATTGGTGTTGTAGGGATGTTTATATGTTGTGTGCCGCCAGGCTGCAGAGGTGATAGGTGGGCCCAGCTGAGAGAATATGTGCTAATGCCCACTGGGGCACTGCTGAGAAAAATCTCACTGTTCTTGCCCTGTAGAAAGATAGTCTTGTGGCTAAAATGGGGACTTTTAAGTCAGGAAATCTGTATTCCCCTCCCTGATTTGCCACAGATTTCCTTTAGGATTGTGGGCCTGTCAGTTAACAGCTCTGTGCTTTTCTCCCCAAGTGAAGGGGAAATAGTTCTGAGACTTAATTTTTGGTTTCTAGAACACTAAGACCTGAAATAAAAGATTAACTGGAAGTACTCTCTTACTTATTAGCTAGACTTTTTTCTAATGGATAAAGTTGTTTCCATTATTAGCTCAGTTAATTCAGAGCACCATTACCTCTAGCTTTCTTTGGAAAAAAAAGAAAAAGAAAAATTCTATCTCCTTCAAAGTTCTTGTGTGTGGTCTGTTACCAGAGAACTTAGTGGAAAGTAGCTACAGATGAGACTAGGAAAAGATATACATTGTGCTTCACTATTTGTAGAGTATCTGTGTTGAGTCATCTTTGTTACTGCAGGTAAATGAAGTGACATTCAGTCCCAGTGAGTCTCACTGTGCCACCTGTGGTGAGGACGGCAGTGTGAGGGTTTGGTCTGTGGCCAGCATGGAGCTGGTGGTACAGTTTCAAGTGCTGAACCAGGTAATCATGCAGTGTCCCGGGTTGTCTTGATAGTAGCCATTAACTGCTGCCATGTGGCTGCCCTATGCTGGTCCATTCCATGTCTTCATGGAGTAAACCAGAATTGGAAGAAGTTTGGAAGCTTTTTGGAATCAAAGCTGTGTAAATGCCTTTGTTGCATGTAAGCAGCAGTAACACATGTATACATTGTTCCTCTTTGTAGAGCTGCCAGTGTCTGGCTTGGAGCCCTGCCTCTATCTCCCATGGTGGGGATGAGAATCAGCGTGTTGTGGCAGGGTACAGCGATGGCACCCTCCGTGTGTTCAGCATTTCAAGGACAGAAATGGAGCTGAAAATGCACCCCCATGCTTTTGCACTGACTGCAGTTGCCTACTCTGCAGATGGTGAGATCATTCATTATTGTCCATAACTGATATGCAGCCGTTGCACCTAGGAGCATGGCACTGGCCATGCAGCTCTGCTTCTCTGTGCTTAGGAAATCCAAATGCAGTTCTGA
>NW_017729002.1:20022011-20030458 GCF_001723915.1 Gavialis gangeticus
CACCCCCATGCTTTTGCACTGACTGCAGTTGCCTACTCTGCAGATGGTGAGATCATTCATTATTGTCCATAACTGATATGCAGCCGTTGCACCTAGGAGCATGGCACTGGCCATGCAGCTCTGCTTCTCTGTGCTTAGGAAATCCAAATGCAGCTCTGACTCCCAGCCCTTCTGGTACTTAGTGAACATCCCCAGACCTAGGGAAGACAGAGTGGCAGGTTCTCAGTTGAAGAATTAGTCAGTGAAGCTGTGCCATTTTATGGCAACTTAGTGAAACTGTGCCAGGTGATGCTAATCTTGGTAAAACTAGAATTTGGAACATGACAAAAGCTTCCTTTGGGCTTTTCTGCTGAAAGATTTTCTTTCTAAAGTAACGCTTCAAAGAAAATTAAACACCCCTGTGACTCCCATCTTCCCTCTTCCACCCCCTGGAATGTATTTGGGAAGCTTAAGTTGCAATCTTTCCCTTTTTTGGCCTTTTCTGTTTCTACGGAAAGTTGCCTAGGGCTCTCCTCTTCCCTCATCTGCAGGAGAAATCATCTTATCTGGAAGCAGGGATGGGCTAATAGCTGTCAGCAGCCCTCGGACTGGAATGACCATTCGTCTCCTTACTGACCACAAAGGATCCCCCATCTCCGTCATTCAGTGCACAAGGAAACAGGTGAGTGCTGAGCTTGGGAGTCCTGTTGCTCTTACTGTAGAGCAGGGTCTCTGACACTGGTAAGCCACAGCTATGATGTGATATATACTTGAGCCACATGAGTTAGAGTGCTGCTTAATTTGTTTTCCCTCTTCTCATTTTCCTTCCTCGCACACACTCCCTCCAAAGTATCTTGTTCATTTGACTAAGGAGCATCTTCAGTAGAACAATATCAAGTTTGGTGAAGGTCAGGCCCTAACTTTCATATGTGCAGAGTGGCTGAAATGCAGTTCTAAATGTTTGCATGTCCAACATGCATTCCACTTCATGGATGCACTCAAGCCAGAAACTTTTGGCTATCAGCACCAAATCAAGCAAAGCCAGTTAGATTCCATGTATTAACCAAGCAAACATCCACTGAACAGACTTATTCACATACTTACTAGTCTTGTCATTGTTAAGCTGATGGATGAATCCAGACCGTGTTTTCAAGGTGGTTACCTGCCCCTCTTCTCTCCCAGCCAAAATATTAGTGCTAGATGCATCCTGGCAGTGGAGCACAAACTCACAAGTTTGTGGACCAGCCAAGAACAAATTCTCCATGTAAACTTCTGGGAGTTGAGGGCCATGCATCTGTCATGTGAGGCTTTTCTTCCATCTGTCAAGTGCACGTGACGGGCAAGGTAACTACAGTTTTTTTCTTGAACAAACAGCTAGGAGCAAGTTGCGATCCCTTTGCCCAGAATCCTTGTATAGATTCAGAGCTTCTGAATTGGCAATACTGCTGCCCAACTGCTTTCCCCAGGTGTGGAGTGCTCTACCAGAGAGTGATCTCCAACAAACCACCTGCAGAGAGGAGTTGTCCCTGAAGTGACAGCATGGTCAGTATTCCAGAAATAGTTTTTCATGACAGGGTCCTATCTGACATTACAAAAAACAGAAAGTATCACCATTTCTGTTCTAGGGTTGGTCATGCCAGATTTTGTAATAGAGACACTTTTGCTTTCCTGAGGACCAGCGTTCTGCATATGCATTCCCTCTAACTCCCATGGTTGCCACGGTTACCTGGAAGTTGAAACAAGAACGTGGTGGGAGAAGTCTGATAACCTTGAATTGGCTGAGGCAGCAATTTTGATTCTCTGATCCGCAAAACTTCTGACATCCAGGACGTAGTATTGTGGAACCCTGGCCAAATTTTGAACTTAGCTCTTCAGTCAGTTTTTACCTCCTGTCTGGATACTGAGGGCCTTAACTGCACCAGGAAAGGCACATCTGTATAAAGAACCCTGACTAGCTCTAGGAAAAACTTGACTAGAGCATCTTACATTAGTAAAGGAAAAGATTTTCCATCCAAACATTCCTCTCTGTTGCCTCTGTCCAGATTGCAGGTTTAAAACCGTCCAGAACATGAGGTGGGGATAAAAATGACAGGCCTCTCAAAAGGTTGCCTGGCAGTTATCTTAATTGAAACTCCTGTGCAAGGGCAATCTATGTTCTGGTGTTCTTGATTCTGAAGAAATTTATGGATCAAGGCTTTAAGCTCTCTCTCATTAGTCTGCTAAGAAAGTTTTCATAGCAACAGTGACATTGGCCAGGATAGTTAGAAATGCATGCTCTGACGATGAGTCCCCCAGCATAAGGTTTTGTTAAGGCTTTGTCCTAAATCTCACTCCAGCTGTGGTATGAGATTTCCATCTGAATCCAGTGAGTATTGCTGACCAGATGGGTCTGGCTGAACTGTGCTTGGCATTCTGTGCATCTGAAATGGAATACTTTTGTGTACAACACAACTTAGAAAACAAGTTATGTTACAAGTTAGAAACAGTTTCCTTCACCACATAGGGAAACAGAATGCCTAATAACCTGCTGCCGGCTTCTCACCAACAAAAGTGACACTTGAAGCACCAGAAAAATTGAAGAGGTTCTGCTTCAGAAGCAACAAATACTTGCATTCACTGTGCCATTGGAACAAAAGAGGGAATGTGATGCCTTTATTAGAAGAGACCACAATAGCACTGGCCGGAGTCGAACATAATGGGGTTAGACACAATATTTCTCTCCCAGCAAATTTCTCCCTTCAGCCCTGAGCAGAGAGCCAGTTATGTCACAAACTGCTGTGTTGTCCTCGTGTCCACAGTGCTAGTTTGAGGCATTAAACATATTTCACTTGTGCTAAGAGACTTAAGCACTCTTGTCCAGACAGGAAAAATCTAGTGCATTAATCCTGTTATTAATCCCTTGTTACTTAAAATCTTAGTGATGATGAACTCTGTCCTCTGTCAGTCTGTGTCAGTTTGCAGCCTTATCTTAAAGGTCTCCTGTGCCATTTCTCTGCTGTATTTATGTGGTTATAACTGTGCTTGTATGTTTGGCAGTACCATGACTTTGGGGTGGAAGGTTGTGAACTCTGGTTGGCTGCAAGCTCAGATCGACGTGTCAGCATCTGGGTCTCTGATTGGCTAAAGGATAAATGTGAGCTCATTGACTGGCTAAGTTTCCCAGCCCCAGCAAGCCCTGAGGTAAGAGTAAGGTTTACTGACTGGTAGGCACATGCAACACGATTGCCAGGGCCAGGTGTAGCTCAGACTCCTGCAGCACGCTTGCATTGTTACCTGTATGCATGGAAGGTTTACTTGGGAGCTGCTTGTAATCAGTGTTTACTGAAGCAGAGCAGGGGGCATTTTTAACCTTCCTTTAAGATGAAGATTTGCACTGTGAATCCCTGTGCTGCGTAACCACTGAGAAATATTTGCTATGTAAGAACTGCAGCTCTTAAAATTTGATTTACAAACTGTTGGTACCCTGTGCTGTACAAAACACAGATGCAGGATTTTTCTGAATAAATGAGCCAGGAGCCAGTAAGGTCAGTACAAAAAAGAGCATGCTAATCACAGGCTTTTAGCTAAGTTTGCCACTCAGGAATAACATTAATATTCTGAGTAAGTAGCCTAGCAATTGAGTAGGTAAAAATAACCCAGATATGCCCATATTAATGTTATCATATGTATAAAACATCCAAAGTGTGCAAGGCACTTCAGAGAGCTCTAAGGCAGGGCTCTGCTTAGAGCTTATGCTCCAAATTAGATGCAAGATCTAGGACAATCATTCAGACATCAGGTGTAGAGATCTTGGTGAGGAGGCTGCTGGAAGAAAGCTTTGGGAAAGAAATGGGGTTAGGGAAAGAGAAGGCAGGAAATATCATTAGTGCACAGCACACGGAGGCTGTTCCAATTGTAGGTGGCAGTCTGTAAAAGGTAATTTAGTGTCTTGTGATGTGAAGTGATTGCTTAGGGAGCTGTCATCCTTTGAGCTTAAGCACCTCTCCAAGCCTAGAGGTACCTTTCCAAGTTTTTTTTTCTCATCGTCAAATGTTTTTTAAAAATAATTAAGGAAATCCCACTCACTGTGCAGGAAATTAGCTTGCCATTGTGTTCACCTGGATTGACACCCAGAACTGAGGTCTTGGAACTTTAGAAAATATTTTCACTTCCTGAGAAATTAGCAGGCTCTTCTGTATCCTCAACCACTCCCACACTTCAGCCTGAAAGTGTAGATGATGTGTAGGTGAGGTTTAGTTCATTGGATCTTCCTTGCATTCCACCACAATCTACAGCAAAGAGCATTGTGATATGTTCTTGGGGCAATGTAACATTTGGGTGCTATCAGTGAGTATAGGTACAGGAGTGTGGCATAAGAACCTGAGAACATACTTCTGTCATATAAATTCCATGGTGCAGTGGCCCATGTGCTCTGTCAGCAGCCCAAGGAAGGAGAGACTGATGGCTCTAAGTGCTCTCCTTTCCCTTTCCCCATGTTTCTGGCCTTGCTGAAGTAACTGCTGATAAGTTAACTTTCTAACTCTGCTCTTATTTCCTCTCCTAGGCTCCTGGCAGCCTTCCTCCTAGCCTAGCAGCATTCTGCCCTTGGGACAAGGGGACTGTGGTCTACGTGGGCTTTGGGCTGCAGAAGGAGGTCCTCTTTTACAGTCTGTGCCAGAAACAGGTACCTATTGTTTTCTTTCTGCATCCTCAGTGGGGCAAGCTAATGAGCCGAGTTTGTCTGCTAGAGCAGGAACTCTTCTGTGCTCGTATTGGGGGAGCCATATGAAATTCACTCAGGTCACAGACTCCAGCCTTGGTTCATGTGATGGGACATGCACAAGGCAGGCAGGTGAACCGGCAGCTGAGGTGGAATGAAACAGGGGAGTTGAGGGGTAGTAGAATTGGCCAGACAACTACTTAATGTGCTAGCTTTTGTGTTCCAGGCCAGTAGTGAACAGCAGGGGGAGCTGTAGCTCAGGACTGAGCTGCATCCACACCTGGTTGCTGTCACTGCTGGTTTGTTTCTTTTTGCTTTCATGAATGCTGAGGTTCTCTCAGCTCTGAATACCCTTCTGGAAATATGAAGAGCTTGGCAGCTTCCTGAGCTCAGTGAATGCTATGCATCTGTCAGTGCCGGTGACAGTTTGTTAGCTGTCTTCTTGAGAGGGGCCTGTTAGCCTGTTCTGCTGCACGTTAATTTTGAAGAGGCTGGTATCAGTGTTTCTCTTGCTTGAATGCAGGTCGTTGAGAAGATCCCCTTATCACACTTTGCCACTTCACTGAGCCTTTCCCCTGCAGGCCGCTTGCTGACTGTTGGCTTCAATGGTAAGTGTCCAGAGGGAGCAAGCTTAGGTAAAACAGCACCACCCAGAGACCCCCTTTTCTCCTCCATACAGCTGCCAGGGTAGTAGCTGCATCAAAAACAACAGCTTGCATTTGATTCTGGAGAGGTCTCCCCTTCCCTGTCTCTATGTGAACAACCTTATTTCCCTTCGCTAGTTGTCAAAACACTTCCCTTATGCTGCTGCTCTTGAGGTCCAGGGAGTTCCATCCTCCTCTAAGCAGGGTGTATACTACTCCTGCATAAAAGGGCACTGGAGGTTGGCAGCTGAAGCTAGGCAAATTCATCATTGCAACAAGATGTAAGTATTTATGAGTGAGGGTGATTTAAACAGTGGAGCAGATTACCTCAGGGTTGTGATGAGTTCTCCATTTAAGCCTCAACGGGGGCATCTTTTATAAGAGGGACTCTAGTGCATGGTTTTCAAGATAGGCCATGGTCCACTGATGGGCCTGCAAGGTCAAAGTATGTGGTCTGTGGATCACAGCCCCTTTCAATTACAAATTGAATGATGAGAGTACAAGGAGGTCTGCAAGGATTTGAAGGATTCTGACTTTAAACTAAATGCATCTGTTATCCTCTCTGAGCTCTCTCCATTAGCTTGTGTCCTTGCCTGTCACTGTGCCAGGAAACCTCAAACTGTTGCAGCATCCCTAAAAGCCTGCAATACAGCTCATATGCCATAGAATGACAGTCTGACACAGCATGGGGCTGCCATTCCCACTGATTATCAGCCACTAATTGCCTGCTTGCTTCTGTTAGAAACTATTCCCCATCGCTCAGCTAATCAAGAAGCAGTTTCAGTGTGCCTGTGTGGGAAGGTTTCCCTACAAACTCCAAGAAGGGTGGTAATTATCAGTAAACGGAGCTAAACAGCAAAGCATAGAAGGACAAGAACTCTTGCTTTATCCAGAAGTGCTTCATACCCAGAGAAACCCATTTCAGTACTTAATTACTACAGGTCCTCCAGTATTGCTCTTTCTAGTGCTCAGCTAGGGAATCAGAGACACCCATCTGTTTGTTCAGGCATGTAACTGGGGACTGGGAAAGTTATTCAGCCCTGAGGACCCACAAATGGGGGCAAGAAACCACTGGAGGGGAGCTTGCACTGTTTCTGTGGATGGAGACCTATGGTTTCTGTTGCTGCTAGTCCATTCACCAGAGCTCATTGTGCTTCACACTTAGGACTGGCAGCCTTGTGCAGGAAGCTTAGGTATCCCAGAAATAACATCTTTTCTGTATGACCGGGGTGGGGGGTGTTATTTGTGTCCCTTGATGGACTCTGTTTCCTCCACAGAGCGCCTGCTGCGGCTGATTGACTGCACAACCAGAACAGAACAAGACTTTGCAGGGCACAATGACTCTGTTCACCTCTGCAGATTCACCCCTTCAGGCAAACGCCTTTTCACAGCTTCCTACAATGAGATTCTGGTGTGGGAGATAATGAGCAGATGAACCAAGCAAGTTCTTCTGGCAGAGGCAAGAGGGGTGTTTTTGAACAACAGATGAGAACTGAGTGCTCGTCACTGAGGCCAGAGAGGCTTTTCAGACCAGACTGCCTCCAACCCAGATCAAGGAAGAAGAAAATAAATATTTCTTTCTTGATGTCCTTAGACTACAGCATGACGAACTACGTAAACGTGATCCAGACTCTTGAGATCCTCTTGCCTACTAGGTAGTGGTCCTGTTCCAAACCACACCCGCCCCCTCCTGTTTGTATGTCTGGGCTTTGTAAACTTGCAGGAAATTGAACCAGTATTTAATCATAAATTGGATTTGGTCTTAGTGCACAACATGACCTACAAGATAGGATGTATATTTGGAGTCTTGACCCAGCTTAAAAAGTTATCTGTTGGTGTCTTGTTAGCAGGCTCTTGAGGCCAAGAATTGAATGAACTGTGAAGAGTGAAATCCCCTTTTCCTGTTATGAGCAGTCCTTCTAGCCAGGGTTAAGCCACATCAGTAGGTTAGGGAAGGGTGGCTTCCACTTCCACAGCTTTTACTATTTTCTGTACTTGGAGGATGATCTCCAGGGCTGTCAAGTCAGTATCCTTCACAAACACTTGCATCACTTGAATAAGAGAACACCTATGCACTAACCAGAGATACGGATGGTCTTCCTGTCACAATGCAGACCTGAGGTATTTTGTGTGTAAATGATCTGAACCCAATGGCTACGGGTGTCATTTGGAATGTAATATAATATTAAATTTTTTTTTTTAATTGGGGAGATTTTTCTATTTGGTTTTTGCAAGGTGTATAGTTTTAAAATAAAGACATTTGGTTGATTTTTCTGCCAATGGTTCTTTGTAACATTTCTTTCCACCCCACAGCTGCTTATTCTAATGTTTGTCCTCCATCTTCTGCATGTACCACCTTTTTAAGACCACAGCTAGAAATTGAGACCTGGGGACTATTTCCCAGACCCAGATCTAATGAAACAGAGGTTTTCTTGTTCTGTCGTGCTCCCCCGTTGCAGCTTCGCAGTCTTAGATATTGGCAAGAGGTGCAAGTTTGTCACTTCCCCAAAGAACTTAGTTGAATGCAGTGTAATTGCGTGCACCTCTCTGCTCTGTTACAGTGGGGTGGATCCAGAGTCAGTCTACAGTCTCTGAATGTCCAGTGATACAGCTGAGCTCAGAATCTGGTATGTGTTGTATTACCTGGCTGAATTGCTGTTAGCTAATGTGAGCAGCGAGTCAGGGACATTGGGAATGCTGGGCAGCAGTCCTTTGCTTTGGGAGTCGTTCTTTGTTTCACTGGGCTCTTCTCAATCTTCGCTTGCTTGACAGTCAAACTCCCCCTTGATACTCAGGGCTGTTCTAAGATGTGGGCTTTATGGTTCATTTATTTGACCATTACTTGTGGTGGTCAGGGTATGTGTCAGGGAAGATTTGATGGCATCATCTTTACCTCTGAACCATGCAGGTGGGACAAAAGTAACAAGGAGCATTTGCCTCTTAATTCTGAAAGAGGCAATTTTAGGAGGGGGAGGTAGGAAGTGCCATGCTGTGCAGCTGAAGGGACTGTTCTGGCCTCTTCCAAATGCCTGCTCTGCTTTGGGGTATCTGGGTAGAATGCACTGAGCTCTCTTCTAACCTCATAACACAGTACTTGATTTTAAAGACGGCCACGTTTGACCCCC
>NW_017729002.1:20030594-20030924 GCF_001723915.1 Gavialis gangeticus
CCCCGCTCCTGGGGACCCCCCGGCCACGCGGGGCGCTGTGGGGGTGCTGCGGCCCAGGCTGGCGACGCTCGTGCCTCGCCCGCGAGCTCCGTGGTGGGCCCGGAAGTGCAGGCGGGGCGGGCTGCAGGAGCGTGGCGGCGATGAAGCGGGACGTGCGCATCCTCCTTGTGGGGGAGGGTAAGCGCGGGCGGGGCGGGGCCGGGGGGGCCTCGGCACCAGCGCCCGGGATATGGAGTCCGACGCGCTCCTGGGAGCCCGGGCAGAGCCTCCAGCTTCGGTGTCCGCCGCTGCCCCGCGCCAGGAGGCCCTTGTCCGCCGGCCCCGTCCCAC
>NW_017729002.1:20031003-20050006 GCF_001723915.1 Gavialis gangeticus
GGCCCAGGAGACGGGCAGCGGCGGGGTTTGCACCTGCCTTCGGGTCTTGTCCCCGCAGAACTGCAGGGGGGACTGGCCCAGCACAGCCTTCTTGGGGACCTCCTCTTCCAAAACGAGCCCGGTTCCGTGTTAATTGCTCCCATTTTCAGAGCAGCGCCCATTAATTCAGAGAAAAGATTCTCATAGACCCTGCATAGAGTTACACCAGCACTGTCACCCAGCTAGCAAACGTCCGGATGCCGATAAACCCTTGGTCTTGAAGTGTATGCTTAAAACGTAGTGATGTTCCCACTGCTCAGGCAGGCAGCACCCTCAGTATGAATGAGGTGGGGGTTTTCACACTTGACTCAGGCAGCTCTTTGCTGAGAGCTGTGTTTGTGCTAGCTGCAGAGGTCTTGCATGTTTGCTTAAAAAAAAAAGTGCATCTTTTGAGGCAGCTGTGATCTGGTGTGAGCACAAGCCTATCTGCAGACCCAGGGGATTCCTGACTGGCTGTGTGCTGCTGGGTACTTCATCTCTGGGACTGAGCTGCCCACTTGTGCATCCCCCAGCTGCATAACACTCTGGTACATGTTGCACTTTCCACCTATATAAGTGCCTGTTATCACTAGGTTGTGGGGAGGGGAGAATAGTATTTTTTTTTCATGCTCTTTTAGCTTGGAGACTAGCTGTTGTGACTCCCTTCAAACAGGTCCTCTGTAGGCTGAGCCTAGACAAGGCCACTTGTACCATAAAGAGCAAATGCTCTGGGGAAGTTGGGAGCATGTGGAACAAGCATAGAGGCTGGAGAGTTTATGATCTTCACTGCAGTGTTTCCTGGTGGCAAGCACTGTAACGTGTCCTTTGTCATGGCACTGACTCCCCTCCGTGCTTCACAAAGCAGCTGGGGATTCAGTTTTAGAAGGGAGTGTACCGCTGCCAAAAGGATCCAGCCCAGTCTAGGCAGATTTATTCGTTAGCCTTTGGACTCTTCACACCTGTTTCGCACATCTGAGCCCACATCTGCTCTGTCACCAGGACGCGTCAGCCTAAGTATTTTGCGTCTCTGCTGTTCCCAAGGTCTGAGCCTGTGTGGGTCCCATGGACTTCTTCCTTTCTTTCTCTCGTAGCCCAGGTGGGGAAGACATCGCTGATTATGGCTCTGGTGGGGGAGGAGTTCCCAGAAGAGGTGAGTGAAGGGCTGCTGCCTTTGCCATGCGTTGTCTAGTGCATCCTGGCCTCTCAGTGAAGAAAGCTGTCTCAGAGGGGGGCTGATACCAATAACAGAAAGCAATGCTGGGGTGATCTTGCTCATCCAGGGCAGAATAAGTCCGAGCCAACAAAATCTCTGCTATCTGCAGGAAGCATGCGAGGTGCAGGCTGCTCTGGTGTGTTGTCCTATTCAGCCTTTCGCCCTGAAATGCAGTCTATCCTGGCACTTTGTGTCTATTTGCTCTCCTGACAGAACACTGCCTTTGCCTCCTAGGAGCACAAAACTCCCTGCTCCGTTCTGTGACTCAGCTGCTGAAAATGGCTTCCTAGGGCAGCCCATTCTGCTCCAGCTTCAGCTTCTTTGCTGGAACATGTCCTCCCTAGCATGGAGCACTGCAGGCTGCTGTTGAACCCTCTGCCAGATCCCTGGAAGTGTCTAGGCTGCATTCTCTGCCTTTGTGTATTGGAGGAGGTGGGCCTGGAGCTTCAAGCTTTGGCCATGTATGTGGAGTGTGGCATCACCAGCTTGCTCGCTCATACTCTGGAGATCCCCGCAGCTCCAAGGTGTGGGTTCAGCAGCCTGCCTTCCCTGTAATTGGTCAGAAAGGGAAAATGCAGTTAGCCCAAATGTCTGTTTCCCCAGCACCACTGGCTGCTCTTGCCTGGGAGCAGATGGTATGAGTGTCCAACTTTCTCCCTCCTGTGTGATGCTTGCATTGTGCCAGCCTCAGCCTGCCCATTGCTGGGGGTAGTTCAGAATGTTCTCCTGCGTATGAAAAGCTTCTGCCAGGATGCTTGTGGGTCAGTGCTCAAAGATTTGAGGGCTGTGGAAGTGCTTTGGGACTCGGATTGACTTCCCAACACCCAGTTTCTCATGGCAGGAGAAGGAAGTATCTCCCCATTTGTGGGTTCACTATGAGTTTAGTGCTTTTCTGTGGTGCCATGGAGACATTACAACTTGGAGGGTATAGGCGGCTGTAGTCTAGGGCTTCTGGCAGGCCTAGTGCTGTGCTAGAATCAGCTGTGCCAAAGTCATCAACTGGCCTCTGCATCAGATCCACAGTGCAACTGCGAGTTGCTGTGGCCCTGAGTAAGCCTTCCTCTTCCTCCCAGCAAACAAACTAGCTGGGAAATAACACCCACTCTGTTCGTTTGGTTCTGGGCTGTGTTCTCCCAAACCTCTCTTTATTGATGGGTTCCATCTCTACTCTGGAGGGAGACGTCTGCTTCCAAGAATCTGTCTGTGGCCCCATGGGGGACACTTCATGTAGTCTCTGACTTCTTCAGGGCCTTTGGATGGCATAGTCCTGTGTTTCCCCCTCTTTGCTTTCAGCTTGGATCTGCTTCCCATCCCATCCCCATGTGCCTTCTGCTTTTGCAAGCCTGCACATGCATGTGCTGCCCTCCTGAGTGTGTCTGTCTGTTTTAAAGGTGCCCCCTCGTGCGGAAGAGATCACAATCCCAGCTGATGTCACGCCTGAGAAAGTCCCCACTCACATCGTGGACTACTCAGGTAGGCCCCTCTCCTGCACACTAATCCAGCTGCAGTCCTCTGGCTTTTCCTAGTCCTTCCCTCCACCTAGACCCAAGCTGTATACCCTGTAGAGCCCCCACAAGTGCTTCTCCAGTTTTGCCAGGAATAGCCAGCCCAGGAGACATGCGGAGAATCTAATGGCTCCAGAGGATGATGATGACAGCTGGGTGACCTGTCTGTTTCCCTTTCAGAATTGGAGCAGACAGAGGAGGAGCTGCAGGAAGAGATTGCAAAGGTGAGTGGGGCTGGGAGGTGAGCAGTGGGGTGGACGTTTGATGCTTTACCCCTGTGATTCCAGTGTGGCTGTGCTCAGAGATCTGCTCTAGGCTGTCTTGGGGATTAACCTCATCAATTGTGTTAGTTTGCAGGGTCCTCCTCTATCTTGTAAACTGTGGGTACAGTTTGTTCCTGGAGAGCCTCTTGATGGAGGAGGGGAGGAGCAGTTAGCCAGCTAGCAGGGGCACCAAGGAACAATGAGTTTCTTGACTGTGATGAATGGGGAGGCGGGGAGAAGGTCCCAAGCTCTGTCTGGGAGATCTTCCCTTTTGCTGACCTAGCTCCAAGTTTGTACTCCAATACGACAGGCCCAGAGGATTTCTGCTCTGAGTGAGAAGTCAGGAGAGGACTTATGGTGTGGTCACCAGGGCAGCTTTCCAGGGAGCTGTCTGCTGAGTCCTGTAGGATTGAGAGGGACCTGGCTGTTCTTCAAGATTAACCATCACTTTTGGCTGGGTGAGGGGGATTCCAGAGAATACAGCTAATAAAACTGGCTATTTCCTCAATCCTTGTTTAAACTAAGCCTCTGCTGTCTCCACCCCAGAGGTCCTCGGACATTTCACAAGGCTGAAGTGGCTCAGTGAGCCCTGCTTCCTCTCCCCTGACAGCAAGTATGTGTACAGAAGGCTTAAAAGGGTTTCATTAAATCCTGTCAAAAGCCTTGTGTGTCCCTGGGATTAGCAATGAACTCTCTCTGGAAAAGGCTGTCTCTCCCATCTGTTCTATTTAGACACGCTTCTATTTGTGCTATCTGAATAGAGGGTCACGGTCAGATTGGAGGAAGAGAGACTGATGAATGCATAGCAAGTGGATAAAAGGTCTGAGAGCACTTTGGGCAGGAAGGCCTGGGAAGCGAGTGGTGCAGTGCTTAGCCATGTGAAGTTCTGGGGGGTTGGCATCAGCCCCAGGTGGAGAAGGCACTCATTCCCTCTGAGCCTATAAGCCAGCTTTCAGGCTGCAGTCTGGTGTGGGTATGGATACCCGCTCACCTCCCCCTGTAGCCCCTGGAGGAGGTGGCTGCTCTGTGAAGGCAGTGGATGAAAGGGAGAGATCTATCCATGCCCACAACCCCAGCATCACAAAGCTGTCTGATTCCAGGGCCTGGGTAGAGCCTGTGGAGTCTTTTGCCCCCAGGTCATCAGGTCAGAAGCATCCTATGCTGACAGTGAGCATTACTAGCTGATGCCTGTTCCGACTCTTCAGCTCTCACTGAAACACTCAGTGAACAAGTTGCAAACTCCCCCATCCCAGCTAATGTTGACTGGCCTCTTTGGCAACCTAAGTAGAGGGAGCTCTTTGTCACATACACTCCCACCTTGCAGCTGACCCACTCTCCTGCCTCCTTGGATGAGCTGTATCCAGAGAGGAGTTGAAGCCCTTTGAGTGGGCAGTGTAGGGTATGCTGGCAGTGCCAGAGCCCAGGCAGGACTTCGTGAAGCGCCAGTCTGCAGCACTGTCATCTTCCTGTCTGTAGCACCAGAGTCACTCTGGATAGACATGGAGATCAAACAGCCCTGGGCTGCCACCAAGGGGGTCCTTAGTAGCTGGGGTTGCCCAGAGCCTCTGGGCTGTTCAGTTAAAAGCATTTGGCTATTCAAGGGCTTGCAAATGGCCAATGTGTTTATATATGGCCAGGTATCATGGTGCTGTGGGTGTGTCTGCCAGAGTGTCTGTTAGTACAAAATCTGTGTGGTCACCGGGTCTGCCTGGCTTCACTTGTTGACTGCTTGACAGTGGGCTTGTACTAGAGCCAAAGGGACCCTGTCCTTTCTGTGCAGAGAGGAGTCCAAGCTGTGGCCCATGCTGGCTGTCAGCTGGTTGCTGCCTCTTGCTTCCTGCCCCCAGATGTGCCAGCGTAGGGCTAACGGCCTCCTCCTGCTGTTCCTTCTTGCAGGCCAACGTGGTGTGCGTGGTGTATGATGTCACCAAAGAAGCCACAATTGAGAAGGTAACAGCCCAACTCTGCACTCATTACTCTCAGCCCGTGGTGCTGCATACAGCCTTGCTGTGGTCTGCTGCCTCTCCCTGTATGGTCTGCCACTTGTGGAGCCCCAAAGACTGCCCCATCCTACACGGGTGCTGCGCAGGCCTCACCCTGCTGGTTGAGGTTTTGGAGCTCTTTAAGAGCAGCAATTTCCTGCTAAAGCCATTAGCAAGCAATGTAGACTCCGCATATTCAAAGGGAATACGCCACCAATGCCAGGTCCATCCAGCCCACATTCTTCTTCATCAGTGGCAAACCCGTGCATCCTGAACCCACTTTGGATTTCCTCCACCTAATCAGAGACAGGCTCATTCCTGCCCACTCCAGGTGGAGCCCAGCCTGGCTGTGGCCATTCTTGCCCTATAAAATGGCTCCCACCCTCTAGATCACAGCCTGCATCCCTTCACTGGTGTCCAGCCTTTTACAGATGATCTGATGATCTGTGCTTGGGCTTGCAGCAGAGCAGATGGGCTGTAGCAATAAGCCAGCTGCATTGCCATAAACCCCTGCTAGCAACTGGTTAGTGTGCAGATTGCATCCCAGTTGTGCCAGGACCCACTTCCTCAGCCCCTTGCAGCTGTCACTGATCTGGTTTAAGAGGATTTTTTTTATTTTTTGCTTTTCAGATTCGGACAAAGTGGATTCCTCTGGTGAATGGGGGAGTTGAAAAGGGCTCCAGGTACTGTACCCAATGTCACCTGGGTGGAGCCTAGTTGGAAAGAGGGAGTGTTAGTAGCCTAAAGGACTGGCTCTGTGCCCCTGCTTTCTTTGTTCTGTCTGTGGCTGTGTGCACGGGCACTGGACTCAAGTCTGCCACTTGCTGAGGAACTGGGGGATTCCCCAGGGCAAGTATTTTGGTGCTTCCTTCGGAGCTGCCTCCTCTGAGGTTCCTGAGAGCTGCAGTCAGAAGCATCTCTATAACATATGTCCCAGGTGGCCCTGCTAAGGTCTTCTCCTACTTGGGTCTTGCTGGCTCCCGAAAAGGAGGATCAGCTGCTAACAGTCCTCCCCTCCAGTCCTGCACGTGCTAGGTAGGCATGACATTGCATTGCTGAGTTAGGGCAGGACTGTGGAGGCCATAAGCATGCATTGCTCAGGGGTAAGGCCCTCTCAGTGTGCTGTTTAAAAGGTCCCTGGGTGCATCCCAGCTGTCTGGTAAGGATCAGACAGGCTGACTTGCTGCTGGTGTTGCAACTGTAGTCATGGTGGCTGGCAGTGGGAGAGCAGTCACTGTGCCAGCTGAGCATGGAGGCTGAATGCCCTTCCAGCCAGTTGCCCATTAAGCATGTGTGGAATGTTACTGGTCAGGGGAGCAGTTGCATCAGTCATTGCTCTCCGTGATGGCCTTTCTTCTCTTTGCCAGGATCCCAATCATCCTAGTGGGGAACAAGTCTGACCTGCAGCCTGGGAGCTCCATGGAGATCATTCTGCCCATCATGAACCAGTTTTCAGAGATAGAGACCTGTGTGGAGGTGGGAAATCAGCAAGGGTGTTTACATTCATGGTGGTCAGTGGAAGGAGTGGGGGCAGATCCCTCCCCAGAAATCTCTACTGATTATCCAGGAGGTTTCTTTCCTGCTTTCATGTGCTGTCTCCATAGCAACGAAGAAGAATATTCTTTGCCCTGATTCAGCTGTGCCCTCCCAACTCTGATCCCTGGAAGCACCACCCGTGTTTCCTGGGCTCTGGGGAATTCCTCTACCTTCCTACAGTGCTGGGCCCTCTTGGTGGACACCACTGCCCCCTACAGCAAGGAGGGTTTAGTCTCTTGGCCTCCATCGCTGGTCCCAGAGGAGCACGTGGAAGGGATGTGCTTTCTACCCTGGAACTTCATCAGAATTCTCAGCAGCTTCAGGGTGTGTGCAGTAGACCCAGTAACACCAGCACAGGAATGGGGAGTTTCCCTTCTCAGTTTGTTTCCTAGTCACTGTCACTGACTTGACTCCATGCTTTGATCCAGTACCTGCCTGGAGCAGCTCCCTGTGATCTCAGCTCCTGTCTTCCCTAGGAGCCTTCATGCTCTCACAGCCCCTTTCTCTGTCATTGCACTAGTGTTCTGCCAGGAACTTGAAGAACATCTCTGAGCTGTTCTTCTATGCCCAGAAAGCTGTGCTGCACCCAACCGCCCCCTTGTATGATCCAGAGGAGAAACAGGTAAGAGAAGCTGTCCATCCCACCCCACCCCCAGTCCACCTCACTCTTGTTGGGGGAGGAGCAGGGGTTCTCCCTTCCCAACAGCCTCTCTAGATACAGCCCCCAGCAGCTGAATCCTCTCAAATGTTTGAGAGGATCATAAACCCTTGTGTTCTTAAGTGCCACCTGTCTCTCCTTATTCTTGAGTTGCCAGTCACTAAGCCAGTCCTGACAGTTGGCAGAGCTAGCCAGTTTGTCAGCCGCTGCTCCCCACTGCTGAACAAAGAGCTCTTTTCCTCGCCCTGAATCCAAAGTCCTTCTCCTGCCTGGCAGTGTCAAAGTACGTTGATATGTTAGATTGCCAAGTGGTATGGGGTGAGGTAAGAGGTTTGGGGATGTCTGGTGCAGAGACAAACTGCCTCATCCTGGGGCACAAGCACAAAGGGACGTTCAGTGCTGTGGACGGAGAGCAAATTGGAGATCAGAAAAAGAAATGCTTCCATAAGTGTAGCTAGCCAGTGGAGCTCCTAGTCCCTGGATGTCATGCAGCTTCACAGGGCTTTGGAACTTACTAGGCATCCTTGCGAACAGTCTCATTCTTTACCTTTTCATGCTGCAAATATAAGTTAGGCCCTTGTTCTTGAGGGCATAAGCAGGTGGGGAATGACAGGCTTAGAAAGAGATTTGCCTTGCAGGTTGACGGTTGCTGGCCCCTTACACCTACATCTAGAGAGCTGGTGCTGGCTGCCTGGACTAGTTTGTTCTGTGCCCTGGGCCAAGAATGCCTCTGAATGCAGGGCGGGGCAGGGTGCAGGCAGGCAGGGGTCCAGGAGCGTCACTCTGACAGCCTTTTTCCCCAACACATGTCACTTGTTACTCCCACAGCTGAGACTGGTGTGTGCACGAGCGCTCACACGAATATTCAACATCTCAGACCAGGATAATAACCAGATCCTTAGTGACGATGAGCTCAACTGCTTTCAGGTATGGTCAGCTCCAGACATGGGCTTTGCTGTTCTGGCCTGTCATATATTCCCATGGTCACTAATGGTTTCCTCTGCAGAAGGAGTCACCTCCCGCCTACCTGTTTTCAGCAGCTGTGCATCCCTTCTCCTGGCTTCTCTAACTCCTCTGGTTCCTGTTTCCTTCTAACACCAGGAGAAACAGCAAATTCTTTGTGTGGCCCACAGAAACCTATTTGAACTTATCTTCCTGTGGGATCAAAGTTAGAGCAGTTAGGATGCATTTTCTAGTACTGAAAGCTATTCATCTGTCTGCAGACAAGTCTCAGGCATGCCACCTGCAGTCTTGGTAGCATTTGCTCTATGACAGGAGAAGCAGGTAATCCCTAGAGAGCCAGGAAGATTCCTGCTGCATGGCCAAGCTGAGGAACTGGGGGAGTTTTATCAGGAATGAGGCAGGATTGGCAGCCCATGAGGTGAATGGATTGTACTTTTCAAGAGGGCACTACTGTCCTCTGGAGGTGAGAGCTTACAGTATGCAAGGAGCACAAGAATCAGGTTGTGAGAGCTTTGCAGGGGTGAGCTGGACAGGGAATGGAGTAAAACTAGGTGGCTCTGGAGAGAGCGGGAGGGGAGAGGGGAAGGTTGTAATTTGCCACTGGGGTTCCCTGACCAGACCCTTGTCTCTTGGGAGGTAGAAGTCCTGCTTTGGGAACCCCCTGGCTCCCCAGGCCTTGGAAGACGTGAAGATGGTTGTGTGGAAGAACACTACAGATGGGGTACAGGACAACGGCCTGACATTAAATGGTAACTGAAGCAGAGAACTTTTTGCTAGTATCACTGTTCCCTCCAGAATGATGCTACTGGGCTCTAGCATGTGGGAGACAAACTGCCCTGGACAGAGAAGTGCGGCAGCTCTCCATCAACACCTGGTGTGGGCTGTGCCCTTCTGTGCTCTGCACAGACTGTACTTGAAAACCTAACTGGGCCATCCTTGCATGAGTTTGCCCTTGACATGGTGCCCTAAACCCTCCTGCTTCCCTGCAGGCTCTCTGATGGGGCTGAGCAAATCCTACTGTTCCATGCTTGTGTTGCCAGTGCTATTCCATGAATGTCTGCCTCGTTTTCTTCCTGCAGGCTTCCTCTTCCTGAACACGCTCTTCATCCAGAGGGGACGGCACGAGACCACATGGACCATCCTGCGACGCTTTGGCTATGATGATGAGCTGGAGCTGATGGATGACTATCTCTACCCACAGTGAGTATCTGGCCCTTCCAGGTGCAGTCTGGTGTTTGGTGCCCCCCTGAGCTGTCCAAGTGATCCTTGTTTGAGAGCCTCCATGTTCTTCTCAGAGGCAGCTGACTCCTCCAGAAGGGTCACCAAGCAGTGAAGCTTCCTTCCTATATATCTGTATAGCTTCTTCCCCCTCAGCCTGCAGAAACAGGGGTTGGTGTCCATCCCAGGCACAGCCCAGGGCATGCAGTCTGGTTCTTTGACACAAGCATGTTCATGCTTCTCATCCCAGCACTTGTCCACACAAAGCAAGACAGGATCGGAGGGCTTTTTGGCAGATGAATGCAACCAGCACAGCTGCCTTGGCACTGTATTTTCTGCTGCTGGCTATGCTGCAGGCAGCGTGGGGGGCAAACAGGGACATGCCTGCGATTCTCCCTTGAAATCAACTAGGGGCGTTCCCCCTCCCTCCAACACTGTGGAACAATAAACTGTCAGCTTGGCATTCTGCTAGGATGCTGCATCTGCAGCCTTCTCTCTGATCCTGACACGCCCCCAGAGGTGCCGTTCCAGCTCTAATGAAAGGGTTCAAATTGTGAGCTAGAGAATCCTATAGCCAAAACAGGGTTCCTGGAGATATAATAGGGTTCATGCTGTCAGGAAAGAAACTACTGTAACAAAAGCCCCATTGCATTGCCTGTTGCTGGATTGCTGGTGCTTTGAGCTCCAGGCTCAGTGAAAATAGCTCAGCAGGGGCTGTAGCAGTTTCAGTCCTTACATGAGCTTCACAGGGATCCAAAAGCTGTGTGTCCCCTGTGAGTCTGGGCACCCAAGCATCTCCAGCTGAGAAGTGCGTTGCCAGCTAGCTGGGAACTCAAGGACTACACTGGACTTCACTGATTCCAGCCAGGCCACTGGGATTGAAATGAGGGCATTGCAAGCGGGGACTGTAGCCTCTGTATGAAAGAGCCCCATGGGTTGTGTTCTGTCCTACCCTGCTGTCTTTGCTTGGGAAATCGGCACCAGCTCCCCTCGTATGCCCAGGTGGCCATTCAACATGAGAGGAAATTCAGCGAAGATGCAACTGTTCGTTGGAATGGGTTGGCTTTTTTCAGACCATGTGTGAGTGCAGCAAGTACCATTCTGGGGTGGGGCAGAGTCTCCCTTCTGGACTGGTTTGTGCTATAGCCAGATTGGGGCAGTCCTTAGATGAGGTAGAGGGACTGTGCAGTGGTTCCTGCACTCCTACCCCAGTCCCCATGTTCAGCAGGGGGAAACCAGAGAGCAGAATTACCAGCCTGGGAATTAGAGTGTCCATGTGTGGCTTGTCAACCGGTGGTGCCAACTTGTTCCCTCTACCTCCCTGCAGGTTCCGGGTGCCCCATGACTGTTCCACTGAGCTGAATCACTTTGGCTACCAGTTCCTTCAGCGGATGTTTGAGAAGCACGACAAGGTGAGTGGCATCTGACAGGGCACGGGGAGGCCGGGTCATTGTTGGGATATAGTCCCTCTGGGAATGCTTTCATGCTGTAGCACAGACCCAGCTGCTCCAGCATCCTTGGACACAGCTGCATAAATGCAGCTGCTCCCGCACACAGTCACATCTGTTTCCTCTGTCCTTGCACTCTCCTTCCTTGAGGCAGTTGGGGGAAGCCAGCTAAGGGCTTTCCTCTTCTGCACAGTACATTCTCACAGCTTCGCGCTTGACACTGCAGGATTCAGAGGATATTTTTGCAACTCACCATATCTGCAAATGAAAGTGATCTCTGCAAAACCCAGCTGACACCCAACACGGCACCCTGCTGAAGTGTCCTGTCAGGAGCATGGAATCCCAGTGCTCTGATCACTTGAAGCTTGATTAGGCTTTTAGGGGGTAACCAGTAGAGTCTGAGCTCTGTGGTGGCTGGGCCTGGGTTGTCTGTCAGGCTGTTTCTTTCTGTACAGCCATAACTTGCCCCGATAGTGTGATAAAGGGAAGGCGGGGGTTGGGGGAAGGGGGTGGGCAAGAGAGACCCACCCTGGCAGCTGACCCATAGCTTCAGAGCAATTATAGATGACCACATACTTGACAGCCTTTGATAGCACGGAGTCCACCGATGGGAGGAGAAAGCAATTGACTGCCTTTTCCCAGCTCTTCCGAGAATGAGAAGGGAGAGATTGCCTGAGCTTCATGCAGCTCCTCCATGTGGCTTTGCAAGCCACCCTGGTATCACAGTGATGAGTGTGACATTGGGACCCAAGTCGTCGTGTGCTCTGGAGCAAAGCAAAGCTCTGGTCTTTAGTGTGGCAAACTCATAATGCTGCTGCAGTTCCCTTCACATTGAGTTCAGTGTGAAGGCAAACAACTGTAAGTGCAGTGCTCCCCAGGCTCTTGATTCAGGGGTTAAATTCCACATATTTCACACTGCCCTTGCACTTCCCCACAAAAGCTAACAGCTGACTGATTGGCGGGTAGCCCCTGGGAAAGTGGAGAAAGCACTGTGGGATGGCAGGAAAGCGCATGTGAAAGGATTTAGCAGTGAAATCAGAGCTCTTGAAACGACTGTCTTTCAACTTCCACCGACTGTCTTTCAACTTCCACCATCTTTCAGCTTCAGGGTTAGCACCCCATTGTGATGAATAGGGTTGGGTTCTCATGATGTAGCATCTTGGTTCAGGCTCTGCAGACTGTAAAAGACACAGTAGCCTTGTTTATAGCTGGTTGGTGTTTTCAAGGTCTCTTTGCAACTACAACATTTTTAAACGACAGCTTAAATTCTGCAGCGTAATTCTGCAGCAGTGAGTAGCTTCTGCAGCAAAGGATGTGGCCACAGGATCAGAGTATATGGGACCCAGAGGCCCAGATAAATAACTGTCCTAATTATCCTGTGTGTGCGTGTGTGTGTGCATGTGCGTGTGCTTCCCTCACAAACCCTCCCTTTTCATTGCCAGGACCGGGATGGAGCACTCTCACCTGCAGAACTGCAGAGTTTCTTCAGTGTCTTCCCCTATGTGCCCTGGGGGCGTGAACTCTACAACACGGTATGCACCACTGATAAAGGCCTGCTTTCCCTGCATGGATTCCTCTGCCAGTGGACGTAAGCGCAGTCCCTCTCCACCCCCCGCCCCTTACACCAGTTCACATTGCACTTCCTAGGCTCTGTTAGGGTTTCTTATAACTGGTGACATCTTCCTTGCTTGCACCCGCAGGCTGGTGGCCTATCTGGATGTCCATCACTGTCTGGAGTACCTCGGTTACCTGGGTTATCCCATCCTCTCTGACCAGGACTCTCAGACACACGCCATCACAGGTACATCATCCCTCCAGAGCTTCCCATCATTGCCTTGGGTATCCACCCTACTGCTCGGTGGCTAACTCCAGCTTCTCTCCTTCCCCTACTCCAGTTACCCGGGAGAAGAGAATTGACCTGGAGAAGGGCCAGACCCAGAGGAATGTCTTCCTCTGTAAGGTGATTGGCCCCAGAGGCACGGGCAAGTCTGCATTTCTACAGGCCTTTCTGGGGAGAAACCTGCCTGTGAGTATACATGCACTGCTTGTCTCCAGCATGTAGTAGGCAGGGGCTGGGACCCTCAGCCTGCTGAAGATGGAAGAAAATTGAATAGGCCATCTGTTTGATCTCAGTGCTCGGTGCATGTTTGTTCAGTGCAATACATTCCCTACTACTCAGCTCTTAAGTTGTCTAAATAATGGAACTTCCACCACTGTCTTTGAACACAAAATATAGGAGGGCAACCAGTTCCTTCTATTTGCTTTTCCCTATGCCAGTAGGCCTACCTGCCTGAGGCTCTGGAGGAAGAGCCCCTTCTTGGGGTGGATGGATGGGGAAGCAGCTAAACTTTTTGTTGGTGTGACTGAGTTTATAATTGCTTCTAGTATTGTCAGTGAATTTAGGTGTCCTCCTTGTCTTCGGGGCAGCATCATGTTCTGACAGCCCAGGGGACCTGGATCTATGTCCATGTGTTAGTTTTGCCTCCATTACCAGGTTGCTGTTGTGCTGGCAAGCTGCCAGTAGACTTAAACATTGTACCTCTGGGTGTGCTTTCCTTCTAATGTCTGCGTTGCTGTTTTCCCCTTGGTGCAGACACAGATGGAGTCCCCAGGAGATCTGTCCTTCCATGCCATCAACACAGTACAAGTCAACAGCCAGGAGAAGTATTTAATTGTAAGTCCTGTGCAGCAGAACACTGGGGCTGGGCTTTGGGGTGAAATAGCTGCCTCTCCTGCCCAGGGGAGAGCACGGAGGGGATTTCTGTGGTTGTGCTGAGAGGGGAAATCTGCAGCCTGATTCCCGGTCTTCTGCCATAGTCACTAATCACAGAAACCTCTGGGACATCTGCTTTGGCACCTTACTTCACACACTATTCCCATGCCTGCTTTTGTGGTGGGTACAACCTGTGCATCAATATGAGGAGCCCCACATCTTCTAGATCCTCTGAGATCTCACTAGGTGCGCCCTGGGCTGTCTGCTTTCATGTTACTTTCCCTCTCGTTTCCTGTAATACAGTTATATGAGATCGACGTGGACACAGAGTTCATGAAAGCATCCGATGCAGCCTGTGATGTTGCCTGCTTAATGTACAATGTGAACGACCCCAAATCTTTCAACTACTGTGCCAGCATTTATAAGGTAAGTGGCATGACCCTGCGTGACTCCAACCACATCCTCCCCTGAGCTGCAGCCATGATTCCCTGAAGCAAATCCACACCTTAGTAAAAGGTCCAGGACATAACTTGCCAGGTGGAGAGGGTTGAGGTTGATGAGGGTTAGTTAACATCTTGACAACTAAGCTGTCAGTCTAGCCCAGCCATCTTGTAGCAGAAGTCCCTTGCAGCAGAAGTTCCTTGCTGACCTGCAAGGTGATCTTTCCTTTGCTTAGTGCCTGTGTTACATTACTCTGGCCTCATCCCAGCTCTGAATTCTCCCTGTGTAGCAGTAATGATCACCAGGGATCCTGGATTTCTCTATTTAAAAAATGCAAAATTCTGTGATAAAAAATAAAATCTCTGAGGGGGGGCGGGGGTTGTGTGTGTGTGTGTGTAGATATAGATATCTAGAAGTAGATATAGATATTGAGAGAGAGCGGTGTCATTTGAACACAACATTTTATTGATATATTTACAATTTTAAAGCAACTTGGAACCCTACCAGTGCCTCAATCATTATAATAGAATCAATTCTAAAAAAACCTATATATTTTGGCATTTGATTTTGGTTTTTTTATCATGGAAAATCAGAGCTCCCCCTGCCCCCTTGGCTCACCAGGATGGAGGTTCAGCTGTGGCTGTGCCGCCACCGCTTCATGGAGCTGAGCAGCCCTGATATGATAGTGCCCTGCCCCTGCCTGTGCCAGTGCCCCCACTGCCAACCTTCAGCCCCTTGGCCTTCCCAGTGCCCCTCGCTCACAAACCCAACAGTCCCCCACCCCTCCAGCCCTGCTGGTGCCCTCTTACTGTTGACCTACAGACCCCCTGCTCCCAGCCCTACTGGTGCCCCTCAGTCCCAATCTGCTTCCCCCTGCCTCTAAGCTTCAGCCCAGTGTGTGGGGGAGGGAGTGACGCATCAGAGGAGCATGGGGGGGAGGGGGGACACATGTCCCCCCAGTTTTCTGCACCCACAGTGTGGTATGGGGCTGCAGCCTGGCT
The DNA here is from genome assembly GCF_001723915.1 of Gavialis gangeticus. Taxonomy (NCBI): domain Eukaryota; kingdom Metazoa; phylum Chordata; order Crocodylia; family Gavialidae; genus Gavialis; species Gavialis gangeticus. The sequence goes on from NW_017729002.1 coordinate 20,045,963, forward strand.
AGACCAGCCCAGTGTGTGGAACCCAGCACAGGAAGGAGTGCCATACCTCCATGGCCACCAAGATGAGGCACCCCCTATCCACCTGGCAGTTGTGAGGGGCACAACTCCACACCGTTGCCATTGTGCCTTACCTTAGTGGCCATAATGGCAGGGCTCCCAGTGGCAGCAGCATGGGGTGTGCCCCCCAGTGGTGCTAGGCAGGCAGGGGGCACCTCACCATGGTGGCTCCCACACTGGGTCCTGCCTCCTGTGCCCTATCTGCGGCTCCTGCCTGGTGCTGGTCCAGCCAAGCTGCAGCCTCATGCCCTGCTTTGGGTGCAGAAATGTGGGGGCACATATGCCCCCCCATGCCCCTCCCCATGCATCATCAGTAGGCCCAACCCCTACCCATGAGTGCAGAGAGCCACCTGTGGTTCTGTCCCACTCCCTGGTCAGACTCTGCGGCCACATATCCCCACCTTCTCCAGCCCCAGGCATCACGCATTACCCCAGCTGGGCAGCGCCCCCCAGCCACCATCTGCCAACCCTGTCCTACTCTGCCCCTCACTGCACAAGCACAGCATGAGCCACCACCTCAATTTCCCCATGCATCACCTCTGCCCCTGCCCCCATAGAGTTAGCTGGAGGGAGCTGCTCTCCACCACACTGCCTAGCTGTCATGTGTATGTTTACGCGTGCACATACACATGGCGTCCTCTGCCCTCTGCGTCCTGCTTCCCCCAGCTCCAAACTGCCCCTTGCACGTGGACCTTTGCCAGCCTGCAAAGGGAAACCAGGTTTCCCAGATTTTTCTCCTTTAAAGGGGAGCATCTGTATTTTTCTGTGAGAAACAGAAAACCCAGATCCCTGATGATCACTTACCTGTGTCTCCCCATTGCACCCTTTGTTATTCTCCCATGCAGCAACACTACATGGATGGACAGATTCCCTGCGTCTTTGTAGCCTCTAAATCAGACCTTCCAGAAGTGACTCAGCAGCATGGACTCTCACCAGCTGAGTTTTGCTACAAGCATCGCCTCCCACCACCATTCTACTTCACCTGCTGCACCCAAGACCCACCCAGCACCACTGTCTACAGCAAACTGGCCATGGCTGCCACTTTCCCGTTAGTAATAATCTCTCTGAACACAGAAACCTCTGCCACGGGCATAATGCTGGGTTGGGGACTTGGGCTGGGTCTGAGGGGCTGTGTCTGTAAACGTTATCAGTCAACACAGGAGGTGGAGCAGGAGCTTAGATGATGAATGGGAGCATTTTCCATCCGCAGGGCACTTCTCATGCATTGGCTCATTCAAACTTTAGAGGCTTTTCTGTGCCTCTTATGCTACAAGATCTGAACATTTAACTCATACCTGTTAGCTCATTTTTCTAGCGTGCTTATGAGGTTGGGAAGTGTTAGCAGCCCTGTCTCAGGGCAAGAGCTGTCCTCACAGGTGGCTGCAACCACAGGGCTGGCTATCCTCTCCTACAAAGTGCAGTTAGCTTCTGCAGAGAAACTGTATCAAACCAGCTTTCTTGCTCAGTTGCTGCCACCTTGAGTGTCTTGCTTGTGTATAATTGAATGAAGAGTCTGTCACTTTTAGTTCAGACCTGGGAGAGGACCCAAAGTTCAGTTCCACTTTGTGCTTCAGCAACAGAATCATTAAGAAAGTTCCCAGCACCAAATACTTATTATTGATGCATGAGCTGAAATAAAGCCTACATGAGCATCCAATCCTGAGCTTGCAAGCATGGCTAGGGGAGAAACATCTCTGATTTTTTCCCCCTGAAATTGATGATCAGAGTGGTAAGGAAGTCAACAAGACTGAGTCTCACAAGGCCATTTGTGAGGAGTCCCATCTGGAGTAGAACTTTGGTTCAGGTAGGTCACGGAGGCCCCTGGCAAACATTCATATAAAGGCCTGGTGGGATCTGATTCATGTTCCCAACAACTGTACCTCCATCCAGGCTTACAAGTACACGGCAGGGGGCATAGTGGTGGGATCAGGGATTAGATCCCAACTGCACCATATTGCCAGTGCAGAGGGAGCCCAGGATCGTTATCCTGTGCTCCCCTTGCTCTGGCAGGTTACAAGCCAGTCGTCTGATTTCTAGCCTCTAGAGTTTACCAGAGCCTTTGGCTCTGCTGTTCCCCACAGGCTGGGAGCCTTGATCAGCTGTGGAGATCATGCTCTTGGTTTATAAAAGCTTTGACTGGCTCTAAGTTGAGGACAGAATATAAAAGGAGGATAAAGGGCCTGGAAGGGAACAGCACACATCATCACCAGCCTCCATCATCACTTGCAGGAAACTCTTGGCACCTCAAGAGATCAGACTATCATGGAACCAACCTATTCCTTCCCCACCAAATCCATTTCTGACACAGATAGAATGGACACAGCCTTTGCCTTTACACTTGGCTACATGAGCAGTGTAAGGTGCAATGGGAACCACTCACAGTATTTTGTGTAATAATTTTACAGTTTATTCCTTGTTTCATTTTGCCATTAGTTGCACAAATGTGTGACAGGGTGACTAAAGACGTGATTAAATGGTTAATCATTTTTAAGTGTAATGTCTGCTAGCAGACATAGGCAGGCAGGTTAAGGCTTAAAATTTAGATTTGGTATAGGAAATGCCTGGACCCAGCTGCCTGTTTAGACCATACTAGCACCAGTAGTATGGAGGGAGGATCATTCTGCCTAAGTGCATGGAGTGAGGTGCAGGCAAAAAACACCTTTGATTATTAAAACCAGAAGAACCTTAGGCAGCTAAGAGACTTTTTCAGTTAAGAATTATTTTCTTTAGTCTCCCTTTTTAGTGCTTTTGGACCCTTTCCTCTCCCCTCCCCATGGGAATAACTTTTAAATATTCCTAATACATCCAGGAAATGTGATATACATAAATAAAATGTGTAATGGAGGCCCTGGGATAGGTTGTTCTCTTCTGATTTGGCTTTATATGAATAATGTATGTTCTCTCCTCCTGGGACTGGAGTTTATAGGTCTCTATAATGCAGGGTTGTTAAGGAAACTGCTCACATGGGGAAGCTTGGTCCCATCAACTAGTTCAGTTCCCAGTCCTCTCTTAATGCTTTCCAGTAACCCCATCTTCTCAGGAGCTGTCTGATTTTTTTCTTAATGTATGAAGATATCAATGCAGCTTGACCTAGAAAGGCAGAGGCGTAACTCCTTGTTCGTACCAATTATTTAACTGTTGTTGTACTATTTATTCCTTCCCTGAGAACAAGTATAAAAGCAAAGGCTGTGTCCATTCTATCTGTCAGAAATGGATTTGGTGGGGAAAGAATAGGTTGGTTGCATGGTTGTAGTGCCAAGAGTTTCCTGCAAGTGATGATGGAGGCTGGTGATGATGTGTGCTGTTCCCTTCCAGGCCCTTTATCCTCCTTCTATATTCTGTCCTCAACTTAGAGCCAGTCAAAGCTTTTAAAAACCAAGAGCACGATCCCCACATTCCCTTTCCTGATCCAGCCAGAGAGCAGGGCAAAATTGTCACAATTTTCCTATACCACCAAACTAGGTGCATGCTGCTTTTCAGCTTCTCTGCTCTGCTGCTGGGATCAAGCAAACTGGAGACAAAACAGGCTGGCCTTACAGAAACACTGGGCCTTGGCTGTCAGCTACAAACAGAAGAGACCTGGCTGTGGTTTTCTATTTGCTGTTTCTGTCTGGTGCACCGTGATCTGCACCATCTCCAGCATTGCCAATGACAATCCTCCTGGCCCAAGAGCTGCCTAGGAGAGTTTGTTTCTGGCCCAAGGTGCATCGTTTGCCAGGAATGTCTTTAGGGCTTTGTACAGTTGGCTGAATGGCCTCTTACCTGTTTTCTTGCAGGCACCTGAATGATAGTGAGCTGGGAGCAGCTTCCTTCTGGCTCCGGGTTGCCTTGGGAGCCACTATGACCGCCCTGGTAGGATTCACGCTTTACAAAGTGCTGGTGAAGAGCAAATAAGGAAGAGGTGGACTGGGCCCTTCACCCTTGCCTAACCCAAATACCAGCTTCCGTGCCCGAGAACAAATATGCCCAGGGTAAAGTGATCAAACT
>NW_017729002.1:20055006-20060108 GCF_001723915.1 Gavialis gangeticus
CCAAGAGCTGCCTAGGAGAGTTTGTTTCTGGCCCAAGGTGCATCGTTTGCCAGGAATGTCTTTAGGGCTTTGTACAGTTGGCTGAATGGCCTCTTACCTGTTTTCTTGCAGGCACCTGAATGATAGTGAGCTGGGAGCAGCTTCCTTCTGGCTCCGGGTTGCCTTGGGAGCCACTATGACCGCCCTGGTAGGATTCACGCTTTACAAAGTGCTGGTGAAGAGCAAATAAGGAAGAGGTGGACTGGGCCCTTCACCCTTGCCTAACCCAAATACCAGCTTCCGTGCCCGAGAACAAATATGCCCAGGGGAAAGTGATCAAACTGGCCCTACCCAGGACCCCAGGGAGCAAATCCTTCATTTCCCCAACCAATTACAGTATCAGCAACACAAGAGCTACAAGCAGGACCATCTGGACCGCATAGCATCAACCAGCACAGCCAAGAGCCCTTCTCTCCACATCCACGTGTTCCTAGGAGCCAGTGCTCTGCTGTTCTGTGTGACCCCCAACACACTGCTGGTAAAGTGGCGCAGTCTTCCTTTGCCATATCTGGGCTTCACCTGAGCCTGGAGTCCAGCCACTTTGAGGCTGAGAGGCCACCAATGTCTCTTTTTAATGTAGTTTTTAAGACTGACTCGGACTTGAGATGGCTACAGGGTGCTCTGGGGAAACTGAACATTTTTCAGGCAGGATGGCTTCAGTGAACACTCCCATCCTGTCTCCATATTCTCCAAAGGAGCTGATGTTTTATATTGTGGCATAGTACACAAGGACTTTGTCTACTGGAATTCTGACTGTCCTGTGGCTGGAGGCACCTTGGCTTCTCGATCCTTTGGAATGAAGCTGTTGGACAGGCTTGCAAGTTACCCTTGTCCTCAGGCCTCTACCAGGAAGCAAAGGGCAAAGTGGGTTTAGGAATCTCCTGCCATTAGAGATTGTCTTACAGAAGGTGCCACACAGAGGCTGATCTGTAGCTGTTGCAATTCTCCTCTGGTATTTATTTCCTTACCCTTCCCATGAATGTGGGAAGACTTCCTGCATCCTTGCCTGTGTTAGATGCAGTGTGACCCTCCAGACTACTGGTACTCAGCAAAGCTGCTCTTCTCAAAGCCTGCCGAGACCTGGGAATGCTTGTGCCTCCTCCAGCAATGCTGGCAGATTTGAGCTAATACAGTTACAAAATAGGCTTTGCACCATTCCTGCAACCCCTTGCAAGCAAGGAGTGTAAAGTCTTTGGGAAGCCTCAGTAGCCCAGTGTCTTGTGTGGCTTTGCATAGCAGCTGCCACTCGGGCTGCTTCCTGTCGAGCTGCCCTTGTACTGGCTGACATGCTTGGGTTGCAAACACTGCAGGGAAGCCAGGGCCAGATTGGAGCTTCCCCATGAGTTTACACTGACTTCTGTGTTCAGTGTTACAGATTCAAGGCACTGCATTTTCATTCAGGGTGTGTCAGAGTTGCATTCTGGATGCAACCCCTGCCTGCCAGGGCTTCAGAAAGGCGCTCTGCAAGATGCCAGCCTCCCTCCTGGGCCCTGCCACTGATCCTGTCGCAAATAGGGATTCCCAGTTGCCGGTTCAGGCCAGCTTGGCAGAGCTACCTGCCAGGATCATTTTTTCTATTGAACCTTTTTGTAGCTAGTCCTGTGCTGCATTGTACTCAGGATTCCCATCAGTTGGCTGTTCCATCAGCCAGGTCCCTGCCTCTTTCCATAAGACCGTTTGTTCCGTCTTGTACTCACCATCCCTGGGTCACCAGTGTTAACAGACAGCAGTGGAAGTATGATAACCTCAAAGGTGGTGGTGTGGTTGGCAACGCACTGTCTGATTTTGCTGGAAACTACTGTGCGTGGAGCGCCGTCAGAACTGTGAAGCATCCACTGGGAGATGCTGTGTGATGTTATCATGTGTTGACCACCATTTCCTGTGGGATTTGTGCTCCTGGTACAGATCTTTGTGAGCTGAATGTTTTTAGGTAAATAGCCAGTGCTCCATCCTCAGCAGCCTTTGGCTGATTGGCAGCAATATTTTGTATACAAAGTTTTTTACATGAAGTTTCCTGGCTAAACTTTTCCCTCCCCAGCTTTCCCTGGCACATCAGTCCAAAATAGCTGGCAGAAGCAGAGACTATCAGCCCTTTGTCTCACCTGCTATGTCTTCAACACCACCTGTGATCTCATCCACCCAGCATGAGTGTCTGGGTTTCTCAAAGACAAGGACACTGTCTTCACCACCAGCCAGCCCAGGCTTTCCTTCATCTTCCATCTTCCATGAGGTTTCCACTCATTTGCACAGAGGAGTGGAAGCCCATAAAAGCTACTGATTAAATAAGTGACACTAGTCCTTCAGCATTTCAGGCACTCAGGGTAGGCTTGTTTATGGTATGCTTGTGGGGTGCCCTGCTGCAATAGCCAGCTGTGTTCTTGTACATGCATCTTACTGTTTAAAATACCTGAGAGGTAGAGTGCATGGGTTTATCTTGCATTTAGTTCCTTTTATATAGAGGGCCCCTTGTGGTGACTGGGCTTCAGGGTCTTCTCTACCTGGCTGGCTGAGGTGAGAATTGACCTGAAGGAAACAGCTCTGGTCTCAACCTGAGCCTGTTCCAGTAGCCACCTGAGGAGAGAGCTGACTCTGAGCTTACGTTGCCACCCATCCTTTCTGAGCCTGAGTGGTAGAGAATATGCATGTGCTCCTCAAAGGAGCTCCAAAGCTGTCAGCTTGTGTCAAACACATGTACAGACTGCAGCTGGGATAATTTTAACCTCTGGAACTGCCTCTAGTTTTTGGAGGCCTTGGTTGTAGGCTTCGAAATCTCCAAGCCAAGCAGTGGAAGAGGAGCTCTCAATCAGCTCTTTGAGAATAGATCACAGAAAACTAGGACTGGGAAGGACCTCAGGAGGTTGATTACCCCAGACCCTTGCTCAAGGCAAGATCATCCCTGTCTGCATCATCCTGGCAGACAAATACTTGTGTAAGCTACTTAAAAAAACTTACAGGATCTCAGAACAGATGCATGTCCAGGCCTGTTTGCCCAGCTCAGCAAGTTGCCCCATTTCCACACCTCTGTTTTGTGTATCAGAACCCAGAGCTGAGTGGTGGTACCCTCCTGCTGGCCATGTGATGGGGGGGTGCTCATTAAAGCAAGGAAGAAATGTCACCTAGGAGACCGATCATTTTTGTTGTAATATAGACTCTGGACTGAGACAGGAAAGTTTTCCCAGAGATCCCTCCTGTCCGGCCCCAGGACAGATGAAGCTGGTGGTATTTTAGCATTCAGGTAGTAGCGCCCAGCTGCGCCTGTCCTTAGGACAGATCAGAGCTGTGCTCTGCTCTGGGCTTCCTGGGCAGACTAAACTTGTTGCTGTCTGTCATGCCAAGCAGGTGGCTTGGTACCGATCAGTGAGCTGAGCTTTTCCTAGAAGCCACCCTCATGGCAGGGTTGTCCTGGTGCTGGTGTAAAGTGGAGGGCTCTGCCTTGGGGAAATCTTCCCTAGGCATCTTGTGCCTGGTGACAGTGATGTGTCTGTCATGTCAGGATCTCTAAGCTTCTGGGTGGATTACTGCCAGGCACCCAGTGGCCCCATCCACTCTCCTGCAGTGGCCAAGTCCATGTTGAATAGTACGTTCCCCTGGCCATTCCCCACTCCCTGTTTGACTGGTAAGTCTGATGTCCTCCTGTGATGGCCAGTGTGGAGTCGGCTGAGGTGGAGAGCCTGGAAGATTTCTTCCCTGGACAGTGCTTTCCAACAGCATTTCAGATCCTATAAAGCCATATGATTTTATCAAATTAATTCTGTAAGACAAAATAAATGTTTATGCGCCTTCTGGCTGTAGAGTGCGTGGCTTTTCTTGTCTGAGGGAAGGAAACGGGGTTCCTCTGTTATGTTACTTGCAGATGAAGCCATCTGGATCGATCCTTGCTTGGTAATTCAGCCAGAGACGTACCACAGCTGAAGACATGGGGCCATTTGTTGTTTGGCTGCAGCCAGATTCTTTACAAACAGTGTAGGAGATGCCTACTGGCTAAGATAAAGCAAACCAACAGCTACCGCCAAAAAAACTATAAGCAGTTTGTCTCTGCTGCCATGTTGGCTTTCAGCTTTGAGCAGCTTCCAAGATCTGAAATCCTGGAGGTCCAAGATCTGATATAAACTTTAAAAATAGAGTGATGCTATAGCAGAAGTGCTTTCCCTGCACCCTCTCTCCTCCGCGGTCTCATCAGAGGAGCTGCGTCAATGCTGCAGCTGTTTATTAAGACTGAACAAATTTGCATTGCCTCTGTGGCCCCTAGCGTATGCATTTCCATCAGTATTCAGGCCAGCAGCTTGTGGCTAGGCAAGTTGATGGGAATGATGAGTATTAGGTGGACACTAGCAAATATTTAAGCAAGGTAAACGAACTCATCAGTGAAGTCCCTGGAAGCCTGATTGTGCACCAAGTTCCACTTAAACAGTTCAGGAACTGAAATCCTCCATGCAAGCTCATCCAAAGCCAGGCAACACCACTTGAATCGTGCTTTTAGCCAAGACAGGTCTTCATTGCAGCCTGCTCCAGTGATGCAGCGGGGGGGTTCCCTGCCTATGAGTAAGATGACTCCTGAGAAGGGAAAAGCAGCACTTACCAAATTTGGTTGTAATCACCTGCTTCCAGCAAACAGCCATTCTTTGCTGCCATGTGGCAAAAGGAGACTGTTTCTGCCTCAAAAACCTTCCACTGGAATAGCTGAGTAGAAGATGGAGGGAAAATGGAGAGCAGGGTGGTCATGTGCAATAGGGCATGGAGGTAGGCGCATGCATGTCCCCAGAGGCCCACTCCAGCAGTCAGTACTGCAGTCTTCCTGGGGACATGGGGGCCGACAGCCTGCAACGTTCCCCTCCCACAGGCGCTGAGCCTCGGGGCTCTCTTCGTGGGGTGGAAGGCAGCTGCAGCAGATGGAAGTTTAAATGAAATCTTATGGATGCTGCTAGGGAAATTCTCATAGACTCTTCTGGACCTGGGATTCCTTTTCCAGCCTGGCCACGTGTCTACCCTTTGAGAAGCTTTCCCCTGGAGCCTGTGGACAGCACCCTCCAGGATGGAAGGCAGCCCTTGACCGGGGGGGGGGG
>NW_017729002.1:20060218-20066904 GCF_001723915.1 Gavialis gangeticus
TCTCCCCCCCCAAGAGGGAAGGCACCCCTTGACCGGGGGGGGGGGGGTGCCAGCATCCATGCCATGCAGCACGTGAAGTAGCAGTGGCACTGAGGCAGTTCCTGTCCCCTGCCTGCCCCAGCCCTCTTGGCCCTGGGCTGTTTGGCAGCTCCTTGCTGGAGCTCTGTCACTCCCAGCACCTACTTCTGGGGAGGGCATTGTGGCATTTCCACCCTCTGACCTCCACCGCAGAGAGTAATTGCTCCAGCGCAGCTAGGGGAGACCAGGGATTTAGGAGTATCCCTTGGAGGGGGTTGCCATGGCAACCCTTCAGCTTCTGTCACAGCCATTGTCAACCCAAGGCAGCTGGTGGCAAAACGCCCACCATCTCCTCCGCCTCCTGGCTCTGGAAGGGAGGCTGGAGGCAGGTCTCCCAGGGCAGCAGGTGTGGGTGGGATGCTAGCAGTACCGAGCACAGCGCAGTGCTCCCCCGTTCTGCCTCTGCTGCCTCTGGGAGTTCCCTGCTCCCCCTGGCCACTGCACGGGGGGTGTACACCACGGCCAGGCTCTCCGAGGAGCCCTGGCGCCCAGCCCGGCCTTCAAGTCACTCCCCAGGAAACTTCAGGAGCAGGAGTGCAGGTTCAATGCTCAGCTGTCTCCAGGATGCAGGGAGCAGCTCTGCTGCCTGGGCTGGGGCTGGGGACAGGGCACTTCCATTGCACACGGGCACCGGAGTCCTGCACATGCACTCGCTGGGCCTTGATATACAATGACTTGGGTTATGTGGGGTGAAGGCTGAGGGCAGCCCTCACCCCCCCCCTCCACCATGCAGGTCTGAGACGTGAATGAGCTCTCCAGGAGGGCACCGTGCTGCCCCCAGGCACCAGAGGCCCACCTTCCCCAGCCCCTCTCCAGATGTGGGGGGAGAGCCCTGCTGGTAGGAGCCCCTCAGGCAGGGCCTGTCCTGCTCAGCACAAGCAGGAGGTGTCGACTGGGGGAGCAGAGCTGCTGGTAGCAGGAAATGGCTGCCAAGGCAGCAGGTGCTGGGGGTGGAGCCAGTCCCACCTGTGGCAGGAGAAGCAGGGTATTGCACCAGGGCACGCCACGGACCAGAGAACAGCTGCCCTGTCTGAGCAGGACCAAAGCAGGAGGCAGTGCCCTGGGTGGACTAGCATCTGAGCTCTCTGTGGGGGAGCATGAGTTGGTTGGGGCCAAACCCACATCTCCTAGGTCATCTTCTGCAGCCAAGGGGACAAGGAAGTCTTTGAACAGGAGCTGAGCTACTCCCCCATTGCGTGACTCCAGGGGCTGGCACTCAAACGCTGAGCAGGGACCTGGAACAGGCTCTGCTGGGGAGGGAAGGAGACAGGACACAGCAGCACCAGGAGCTGAAGCAGCAGGTCCTGAGGCTGGTTAGCACCTCACAGCTGGCAACCTTGGTGAAACCAAATGGGATGGAGCTGGGCAAGAAGAGCTCACTCAGTGGCATGTGGAAGCCAAGAGACAAGCACCTCTGCTGCTCTGCGCTCAGACGCTCTTTGCACACAAAGTGGGAAAGTAGCTGGGTCAGAGAAACAGCAGCAGCACTCCTGGGCTCACTTCTCATCTGCTATCAAGGCACTACATGAACGTGTGTGGCCCAGGCCCTCCCAGTGCCATGGTTTCCCCATCAGCACAGTTTACAGAGTGCTCTGGGGCTGCAGGGCTGAGTTGTGCCCTCCTGCGTAGTGCCATGGTCATACAGTGCCACTTCCAGCCCATCTGCTCCCTACACAGCCTGGCTGCTTGCTGCCGCCTGTGCTGCTGGGCTCCTTCCAGCAACAGGATGGCAGGGGGAAGGGCTGCCTCTGAGCTGGGGCTGGGAGGCATTGCAGGCAGCAGCTAGGGCCTAGCGCCCTGCTGGCTTCCCCAGGGGGTGGCTTTCATCCCAAAAACTGTTTTTGCCTTTGGAATAAGTAATCACGGAGGGGATGAGTCAAGAGGGGGCTAGGCTGGAGCAGCGCTTGCCAGGGGAGATGGGACCACAGCTGGAGCCAGGGTGTGGGGCCAGGGCCTGCACATCACAAGCCAGCACAGCTTGGCTGGTGCCACGCTTTGTCCCAGAAGCCAGCTAAGGGGAGAGGCTCCTGCAAGCAGATAGAAGGGGAGAAGGCGCCCCATGTCAGGGGGAGTAATGCCTTGGCCAGCACCCATCGCTCCATGGTGCCAGGTAGCTGCAGTGGTAGCAGGTTATGGGCCTCCCTAACCTTGGCTGCAGCAGCTGCTTTCATAGCTGGCTGCAGCGCACTGGGCAGTCATCTTGGCCTCTGTAGTGGTTACAGAGCTGCAGCCTCAGTTTGCCCAGGACACCAAGGGGCCTGGAGCTTTGCGATGGGCAGCATGTTGAAAGTCAAATCACCATCACGTAGCTACAGAGCCCCCACACCACAGCCCTGGGCGTGGTGCAAGGTGGCTGGGCCCTCCAGGTTGCTGAGCTCCTCTCCTCATGGGCAAGTCTGCTGCATCCTCAGGAAATCCCAAATGCCAACAGATGCCAGCACTGCCCCTTCACTCCCTGGGCACAATAGGGCTCTGGGACCCCCAGCCTGGCACTGCCCATGGCACCACAGTGACTGGCTAGTGCAGGTGCTCTGGGACCGGGGCTTTGGGCCATGGCACAATGATGCAGTCTGCGCTGATGGCTGCTGGGCTGGGCTGGGCTAGGCTCCTAGCAGCTGTTTCTCTTTCAGTAACTCTGTCCCCCAGTTGCCCTCCACCTCTTGCTGTAATGGCCTTGCCCTTTCCCTTGCCACTGGCCTTTCTCCTAACTCCACCTCACTGAGCCCAGGGTGGCCAGACTGGGCTCAATCCTGTAGCGCTGCCCAGTGAGCTCACCCTGGAGCCTGTGGACTGAGCACCGTCCAGGATGGAAGGCACCCCTTGAGCGGAGGGGGCCCACCAGTGTCCACGCCATGCCTGGGTGCTCTTCCTGCAGGTGCCAGTAGGATCTGAGGCATCCCCAGAAATGCCCCGGGAGAAGGGGAAGGGCTTGTCCTATCTCACTCCTGAGGTACAGGACTGGGCTCCATGCTGGGGGCAGGCTGGGGTTGGGGGTGAGGGCATTAAACAGACACTTCTCTCTGTTTTGTCACACACATCCTGGGATCCCCAAGCCCCTCTGGGCCTCAAAGCCACTCTCTGAAGGTGGGTAGCAGCATTGCCAACATCTGGGGCAGGCAGGGACATCCAGACATTGATGACAGAGCATTGTGCCCTTGGAGAGCTGCATGGGGAGGTTATCAGAGGGGGCTCCCACACACTGCAGCTGCTGCTAGCTGGAATCATTCTTGCTCCCACTCCCTGCCCACAAGGACTCGCTGCCCTTGCAACCACTGCACCTCACAGCACCAATCACTGTGAGTATTACCAGGAGGGGCAGGGGGTGCAGCCATGGGTAACACCAAGCAGGGGGGCTGGCCAAGCCAGTGTGTTGTCTCAGGAAGGTGTGTGCACCTGCGTGAAGCAGCGTGATCTGAGTCCAGGTAAGGAAGGGGAGCTGGGCTGTCCTGTCCTGTCCTGTCCTGCCTTGCTGGGAACCAGGCAGACTCTGTGCCTTGGTTTACCCTGTGGAGTGGATGGTATTGGCCAGCCTGGCTGATGAGCCCAATCTGGGGCTCCTGCCAGTCGGGGCTTCTCCACAGAGCTGCAGGGTGTACCTCGTGTCCAGTTGCTCCAGGGGGCACCTGGGGAGCAGAAGTGAGAAGCACCAGTCGGCTGCCTCCTGCCCTCAGCTGTTGCCAGGAGCTGGTTGTTCACTGTACCCTGGGGCCCAGGCTCTACTACCCAGCCCCCACCCCATGGGAGAGGGAAGCAGCTTGCACCATCCCAGCACCAAACCGAAGACACTGGGAGCCAGCTTCCTCCTCCTCCATGGTGCTGGAGCAGCGGGGCTTAGTGCAGACCTTTCCCTGACCGGTGGGGCTGAGCTGTCGCTGGCAGAACCCAACACTGGCCAGGAAGCACCGGGCCAGCTTCTTGCATTGCTGCCCCCTAGGCTGGCTTCCTGGCTGGTGGCTGGTTGCCCAGCTCAGACTGGCCAGCCCTACACCCCCGTGTCTGGGACCGCCAAGCCTGGGGCTCTGGGCTTGATCTGTACACTACTTTCTGCCTGACGACCACCCCGGACATGCTGTCCTAGGCTCGGAGCCAATTCTCAGCTCATCTGGCCTGGTTCTAGGGGCATATTGAGGCCCCGCAGGAGAGATGAGCATATTGCCTCTACTCTGTGGCCTCCAGCCCAGGCAGCAGTTCCCAACCCCTGCAGAAGGCATCCACAGTCCCAAAACAGATGGTACAAGCCCAGCGCCCCCCTGCAGTGCTCCCATATGGTGTGGGGGGCATCCTAGGCTGTGCGCGGAGGCGCTAGGGGGACTGAGGTATGTCTGGGTAGGGACCATCTCCCCCACCTCCCCCGACCTGGTGACTCTAGTACCACTACACTCTGCCCACTCTCCCCCTGCAGCTCCCCCCCGCACCCATGGCACCTTCCCAGCCCCAAGAGACCTGCCAGGTGAAATTATGTCAGAGACAGCTCTGCCAGGAGAAGCCTAGATCAGTGTCCCACTGAGACCCTGGCCCTTATTCCAGTGACTTGCCCAGCTTGCAGCTATGTCCAGGGACACGGCCCTGTCACACAGTTGCCTCCTGAGTGCCCGCATCTGAGCACCTGTGAAGCATCTGCAGCAGGGGCTCTGCCAGCTAGGCCCTTAATGCTGCTCAAAGGACACTGGTGCTATGCCATCAAGGACAACCCAGGAAAGAGCTCACACTACAAGCAGGAAGAGCTCACACTCCTGCTTGCAGACAATAACTTCAATTTAGTGGGGCTAATGGAAACCTGGTGCGGCCCTACCCATGACTGCATGGTACACATTGAGGGCTACAGGTTTTACAGACGGGACAGAGTAGGAAGGAAAGGGGGGTGGGGTGGGTCTCTATGTAAAGGAGCACTATACAGCTACCCTAATCAAAACAGGATCAGAGGAGGAGTAAGTTGAGGCATTGTGGGTTAGGATACATGGAGATTGAGGGGAAAGGCACTTGGTGGTAGAGATCTGCTACAGATCAAGAGGAAGAGCCAGACTTGCAATTCTTGAGGCAACTCTCAGAGGCCGTATGGTCTAGGGACGTGGTTGTCATGGGGGACCTAAACTACCCTGACATCTGCTGGGAGGAGCAGTCAGCCAAATCCAACCTTTCACATAGGTTCTTAACCTGCATGGAGGACCTTCACCTAACGCAGGAGGTATACGGTCCCATTAGGGGGAATGCCTTACTGGACTTGGTGTTGGCTACGGAGGAGGACCTGGTAGGGGAGCTGCAGATTCATGGTCACCTTGGGGACAGTGACAGCCAATCAACTGAATTCACCTTACATCTTAGGGTGGGTAAGATAACTGGTAGGGTGGAAGTGCTTGACTTTAGGAAGGTTAACTTCAGTGTGCTTAGCAGTTTAGTCAATGACACACTGCAGGATAGGAGTATTGGTGGGATGGGAGTCCAGGAAGGGTGGTTGTTCCTAAAGGAAGCGATCCTTTGGGCACAGAGGGAGACTATCCCAGGATGAGGGAAAAGGGGTAAAGGAGCCAAAAAAACTTCCTTGGCTAAACAGGAAAATCCAGGGGAGCCTAAGGATAAAAAAGAAGGCATATAGGCGGTAGAAGCAGGGGGAAGCTATCAAGGAGGGGTATTCCCACTTGGCCCGCACTTGCAGGGAGGCAGTTAGAATGGCCAAAGCAACTACGGAGCTGAGGCTGGCAACACAAATTAAAGACAACAAAAAGTCTTTTTTTAGGTATGTAGGGAGTAAAAGGAAAGCGCAGGGCAGCACAGGACCCCTACTGAACAAGAAACAGCAATTAGTGACAGACAGGGAGGACAAGGCTGAGCTGTTCAATGAGTTTTTTGCCTTGGTGTTTGTGAACAGGGGTCAAGATAAGCCTCCTAATGGGTTCTTAGATGGGCATCAGGGGGACACCAGCCCACCAACTGCTGACTTGGTGCAGAGCCACTTAGATGGACTGGATGTGTTTAAGTCAGCAGGCCCAGATGAGCTGCATCCAAGAGTACTAAAGGAATTGGCCAGTGTCATAGCAGAACCGCTGGCACAGCTGTTTGAGCACTCGTGGAGCTTGGGTCAGGTCCTGGAGGACTGGAAAAGGGCCACTGTGGTCCCTATCTTCAAGAGGGGAAGGAAGGAGGATCGGAGTAATTATAGGCCAGTCAGTCTCACCTCCATCCTTGGAAAGGTCTTTGAAAAGATTATGAAGGATCATATTTGTGGCAGTCCAGCATGAAAAATACTGCAGCAGGGAAACCAGCATGGATTCATAACAGGTAGATCATGCCTGACCAATCTGGTTTCGTTTTATGACAGGGTCATAAAATGCTTAGATGCAGGAGTAGAGGTGGATGGTGTTTTCTTGGATTTTAGTAAGGTCTTCGATATGATATCTCATCCCATTCTCATAAATAAATTAAGAGGCTGTGACATAGTTGTTTACACAGTCCAGTGGGTGGCAAATTGTCTTAGTGGTCACACCCAGAGAGTGGTAGTTGTTGGGTCTGTATCGACCTGGAAGGAAGTGGGCAGTGGGGTCCCGCAGGGTTCGGTGCTTGGATCTGTACTCTTCAATATCTTCATCGGTGACTTGGATGTGGGTGTGAAG
>NW_017729002.1:20067682-20069971 GCF_001723915.1 Gavialis gangeticus
CTGGCTGGGGCATCTGACCCCAGCACTCTTTCCTGCCTAGGCAGGGTGTCAGACTCAATGATCTGTTGAGGTCCCTTCTGACCCTAGTGTCTATGAATCTATGAACCTCTCCCGCCCCATCCCCTGCTCCTGCCCCAGGCTGACACAGCAGTTGTACCCAGACTCCAGCAGGGTGAGGAGGATGCTGGGCTTATATGCTTCTCTGTCAGCAGGGCACAGGCAGGCTTAGGTGTTGCCCAGGCAGGGTGATTCCTCACTCCTGATCTGGCCTGATCCTTTAAGTGCAGTGAGCAGAGTGCATGCACAGCAGGGGTCTGGGAGCCCACAGAGCAGGCTGCATGCCTGGGGACACTGCCAGAGACAGTAGCCACTCCAGCCTACATGTGAGGCAGGAAGAGTGTGCCATCATAGGTATGGCAGCAGCAGTCTAGCCATCCCAGGGCTTGACAGGCTGGAGGCTGGACCCAGCAGGGAATGGGGATGCAGCCAAAGGACACTGAAGGTCATGCCAGCAGGAGGAGAAGCCACAAGGGGGCTGGGACCCAGGAGGCCTGGGAGCTGGTTCTGGGAGTCACTGAATCTCCCTGAGCTGGTGTTTCTGCCTCTGTAGCCCACTGTTAGTTCTCTGGAGAGAGAGAAAGTGTGTGCATGCATGCGTGCATGTGTGTGTGATGGGGGGAGGGCAGGAATTAACAGGGCCCTCCATGGCATCTGGCTGGAATACCACATGCATGCATTCCTGCCCTCTGCTGGGCAGGCCCAGACAGGCTCAGCTACAAGTCAGAGCCCCTACACTGCTAACCCCATGTGGAGAGTCTCCCTAGCTCAGGAGCCAGTGGCTTGTTCCTTAGGAGAAGGGTCAGTGTGTGGACCCTCTGGTAGCTGCACTGCTTGGCTCTCTGTGTGGGGACACTAGGAGGAGGTCGGCAGGGGCAGGTGTCAGGGGCATGAGGCTGCTGAAGTGCTGTGTTGGTGGGAGGGATGCTCCAGTCCTGTGCATGACCTGAGGCTTGTTGTGTGGTGTGGTTGGCTCCCTGGGGAGCTGAGCAAGCCTCAGCAGCCTTGGCTAGCAGCTGCACTCCCATAAAGCATGGCTGTAAAGCTGTCACTGCTGCGCTCCCCTCATGTGACCAAGGTCCAGGGAAAAAGCCGTAAGCAGAGCCGGTGACTGCAGCTGGAGACAGATGAGTCTGGGACCATGGTGCAGAGCCCCTGCCTTCCAGCCAGGGCACTATGCAGGTACACTGAATCTGTGTCTGACCCCTGCATACCCACCACCCTGACAGATGAGGGAAAATGCAATGGCTCCAGCTGCCTTTTCATACATAGACCCTGGTCTCACCAACATGGCAGCTGTGGCATGTTCTGGCTGGCAGAGCCTGTGATGGGCATGCCTGGGGGCCTCTGGTATCACACACGCTCCCCAGCCCATTACTTGGAAATGGGGCATCAGTGCGTGGGGTGTGCCAAGGGTGAGCAGGGTGGGTGTTTTCCTGCAAAACCACCAACCCCTGGGCAGCCTCATCTCTTACACCTAGGGAGGGACAGTCCAGAACTGAGCCCAGTGGGGCCAGACGGTCGGTGTGGGCAGCCCCTTGCAGTGGGGTTGGGGGTGGGGCGAGGGGTGATCCTGACCTGGGACCCAAGGCTGGAAGGGAATAGGAAGACAAATATGAACACGGAAGCTTATTCTGGAGCCGGCACCACAATCCCTTGCACAAGCCCAACTTAGTGGGCAGGGAGTTGCTGAGCCAGTGGGCACACTCAACTCCAGCTCATGGTGTAGAGACATGTGGGTGCTCCATCGACTCCCAGGGCTGTGGATGGAGGGGCTGGAGTGCTCTAGGTACTGCCAGGAGGAGCTCTCAAACCACGGCCGCACCATGTAATTCTGGGTGTCTCTGAGCATCCTGCCATCCCCCTCACCAGCTTCCCTCCCTCATCATCTTTCTGCTCGTGCCTTCCTCTGCTCTGCTCTCCCTTGTGCTGTTCTTCCCACATGGTCTGAGGAGTGGGACAGCTTGTGTATCTTGAACCCCAGTTCAATCATTGCATTTATTTTCTCTTGGGTACTGATGACTCCGATGAGCAGAGAATGCTTTGGGATTATTATTTGTGCCAGATCACAAAACAAATTCCCTCAGTTGTATCTGGTGTTATGGATCACAGATGAAATCAGCTGCTGAAGGTCTCTATGGAATCCATTCATTTGGGTTTGAAAAACTGCATTGCTTCAGAACTTAATTTTTTACCTTTATTTTCCCCCACATTTTCACTCTGTCTGTTAGC
>NW_017729002.1:20074971-20079003 GCF_001723915.1 Gavialis gangeticus
CCTTGTGCTGTTCTCTCCCCAGCTATTTCTGTCTCTGCAGGGTCAGCAGCTGCACGCTGCACAGAGAAGAACAGCAGAGGGAAGCCAAATGGCGTCTGGGGACAAGGATTTCTCCAGGGCCTGGCAGGAGGGGAGGTGAATTCACCCAGCTGGGGATCCAGTAGGGTCCCCCTGTGCACTGGGCTGGCCCAGCTGGAGCATCCGCAGGCAGGAGCTTGCTGGCACTCAACATCGGAGGACGTTTTCCTCCCAAACCACCTGCTGCGCTGGAGTATTGATTGGCCAGCACTGCAATGACAAAAAACAGCCCAAGGCAGCTGGTGAGTCAGTAGGGGGCATTCTCCCATCCTGGGCAGCACTCAGTGCTGCAGCAGGGTGGTAGGGGTCACTGTGCTGGTGGGCCACTCCATAGCATCACTGAAGTCAATGCCCCTGTGGGGTGGGGTAGCCATTGTGTATGAGCAGGAGTGTTAATTGGTGGGGTCCTGACTGCCTTCTCCCTTGGATCCCTCCACTCTGCTTATATCATCACCAGCCAGAGGCAACACACGTCCAGTTCCTGCCCTAAAGCATTGGAGCCGTGCTTGTTCCACCCCAGAGGCAGCTGCCTTGATGATTAAAGTAACCCCCATGCTTAGGTTCGGTCAGGCTGAAGTTTGAAGCTCTCTCTCACTATCCAAATTACAAAGCCCCTAGTGGCCTGTGCCATGGCAAGGACCAAGTCACACAAGCACTGTGCAGCAGCAGAGAGAAAATCACCAGGGTCCAGGAAGCCAAAGGATGTTTGGAAGAGGAGGGGAAAGAGCGCCAGGTGGGTACGGCTTACTACACTTCCCTCCAGACTGGCAGGTGTGTTAGGGTGTGTGCTGCCAGCCTGGACTTGGGAGATCTTGGTTCAGTTCCCAGGTGCCAGTGCAAGTTGGGCAAGTCACCTGAGTAGGGATGGGGACTGCATTTTCCCCACCAGCCCCTCACCTGTGGCACCACGAAAACCTCAGTGCTTAGGACTGAGTGAGGACTGAAGGTCTCAGCCACATAAGCTGCAGCAGTCCTGTTCTCATGGGCTCCCAGTCAGGTCTGGGTCTTGGCCCTTCTCTTCAAGGTGCTCCCTGGCCTGGCCCCAGGGTCTCTAGAAGATTGCCAAGGCTTGGGGTCAGGACTGAAGGCACCTTTGATCCCGGGGCACCCGGGAGCCTGCGTAAAGCAGAGGTATGTCTGTCTGGGCAACAGTGCTCCTTTCAGGGCTTTGCTCAGGTGGTGGGATGAGTCCCCACCCTGAGGGAGCCATCGCAAGCCACAGAGCACCTGGGCATTGCTTTGACCTTGAGGTCTGGAACGTAAACATAGAGCAACATGTTTTAACCCACCCAAACACCGTCCTGCGCTCGCTGCTCCCGGGGGGGGGAAAGACAACAAGTGACAGGAGTCAGTCCTGTCATTTCAGCCCCAGCGGGAGGGTGTTCAGATGTGCTGGGGTGAGAGCAGTAGAAGGGCAACACCCACGAGCACCTTGCCGCCCCAGGCCTCGGCGCCTCTGCTGTGAAACGGAGGATCTTCCTTCCTCACCCTCTGCCTCTCACTGACCGCAAGGGCTGGCTCTCGCCAGCACCACGGCCAGCGGCCAGCTTGGTGGACGGGGACTCTGTGCTGCTGCAATACCAAGCGGGGCCCAGCTCCGACGCACCCCGCTGCCCGCCTGCACCGGCCCTTTTCTGTCAGCCTCACAAAGGCCCTGAGAGGAGTTACTGCTTTAAATAGATTTCATTTCCTCTTTACTCCCCTTGCACCTCATTTAGCCCATGCCCCCCCGAGCAGGCAGCTGGTACCAGGCTGCTGCTGGGTTATCAGGAACTGTGGACCCAGCTCCTCACCCCTGAGTTACCGACCACCTCTTCCACGGCCTGCCTTTCCCAGTCAGCCTGATTACCTCTGGTAGCTGGAAAGTGCCAGGCTGTCTCCTCTCTCCAGAGCCCTCCCTCTGCTGAGGCTTGTTCTCCTCCCATGCTCGAGGCCCAGTGCTGACTGATGGGTCCCTTGAGAACGTGGATCATTACATCGACTGAGTTTTTATGGCATCACCTTCTCCAGGGCTCTCAACATCTTCAGGTAGAGGTGCAGGGTCAGTAGGACTGCAAGGGAGTGTTGGTGCCCAGGGCAGTCCCATCTGCTCTGCTCAGCACCACTGCTACAAGAGACTGCACTGGCCAGACGGCATTTCCCCCTGGTAGCCATCGACCTGGCAGCGGGCCTGATCTCCCCCCCACACAGAGCTTCAGCCCACTGGAGCAGCAGTGACCGCCTGCTCCTTCCCAGTTCCACCCCTTGTGAAAAGCAACAGCCCCTGTAGCACTCGGTTTCCATTCCTGGCGTCTCCTCCATCTCTCCCCTGATGAAGTGAGCTAATTACGTAGGACAGCCCAAGGTCCCTGGCACCAGCAAGAGATGCCTCCACACTGACTGCAGGACAGTGCAAGGGAGGAGAGCTGGCATCCTGGCCCACACCCCTCAGCAACCATTTCACGCCCCTGTGCTTGGTGCTCTGGCTTTGAGAGACCAACTGGGCCAGCTGCTGGGGCTGGGCACAGGCGAGTGATAGTGAATTGGCCTCCTGCCCTCTGGAGCCCTGGACTTGGGTGCCAAGAGCAGGAGTACATCTGTCACCCAGTGGAAGGCCACTGCGCTGAGGACATGGGGGATATTGCTTGTTTCTGGACTCCTGACACCTGAGGCTGCAGCTGCCCTCTCCTGAGCTGTAGTCACGGCGGCTGGCTGGAGTGAGGAGGTTGGAAGAGGGAGGGGAAACCTGTTCCAGCTTCCTCTAGCAAAGTGGCCTCTCTGCCCTGGCTCCTCCTGCTCGTGGCTGCCCTAAGGTGTCGCTCCATAACCCTGCCTGCCTGATCACAGAGCTGGGTGCATGTCCTGTGTCTCCCATGGCATTCACCAGCCAAGGGGAGTCCATGTGTGTCTCCTCTTCCCCACACCCACCCCTGCCAGTGCTGCAGCCCTCAACCCATGCCTGGGGAACGATGCCTGCCCACCAAAGGCATGTAGCAAATACAGCCCCTTGGCCTGGGCTCACCTTAAGGGTATTGCCCTGCCCCTCACTGCCTGTGCTCTCCCATGACTCCCCGTGCTGGGCAGGCTGGAGGGGGAGGATTTTCAGGTTAATACAACCGAGAGCTGGGGAAATCAGCGAAGCAGGTGCCAGGGAACTTCTGGCTTGTGCCTGTCAGGCTTACCTGGGCTGAATCAGTCCCCTCTCCTGCGAAGAGCAAGGTTTCCAGGGTAAGGACCCTTTGTCCCCACAGATCCCTCAGAGGTCCGGGGCAGGGAAGGGGGCGCTCACTACAGCTCACAGCTTCTGACTACCTGCCTAGCGCATGCGCCAACAAAACGCCTTTCCCCTCACGCCCACGGCGAGGCAGGAGCCCCCGCGTGTGACTGTTTCTATAGCACAGGGCGACCGGTCAGAGCCCGGGCTTGGAGCCAGTCTCCATCACTTATGGGGTGAGTCCAGGCCTCTTGCCCACTTCGTCGCTTTGACCCGCAGGGGAAAGAAACTCCACGTTAACAGTGGGGAGTGCTCAGGGTGCAGGGGCTGGCATGGGGCAAAGGAGCAACAGGAATTTGGGGACGAGATGAGCCCCGGGAGGCTGTGTGAGGGCAGACCGCAGGCGGGTGTGATGCTGGCCGAGGCGCTGGGTATTAACGGTGCGGACATCCCAAGGCAGGTTGGCTCCAAGGTGCAGCAGCAGGTGGAGGCAGCACAGTGACAACGCCGGGGAGAGCGGTTTGTCCCAAAGGGCACCATGGCCTCGCCATCAGCAATGGCACAAAGCTTTCTCTTGGGTGGGGTGCGTGGCCGGCAGCCCCCGGCTCACGGGCAGGAGACGAGCCCGGGGGTCCAAGGCGCCGGCACCAGAGGGCTGCAGCCAGAGGCCTCGCCGGGCCCCTGCTCCCGCCCTGCCAGGCCCAGGGCGTCTCCCGTGACCCCGCCCGCGCCTCCCCCGCAGGCCGGGAGCCTCCGCACCC
>NW_017729002.1:20079874-20102671 GCF_001723915.1 Gavialis gangeticus
GCGGGCACCGCCTGTGCCGGGCGCTGCCCAGCACCACGCACCTGCCAGCCCAGAGCCCGTGCCCGGCTCGCCCGCACCCCCACTGTCACCCCTGCCCTGCCCGCCGCGGGCCCCAGGTGTCAAGGTGGGGCTGAGGTGCCCCGCAAGGCAAGGGGCAAGACCCTGGTGGTGCCCAGCTCAGTGTCCTGCTGCCAGATCGGGCCCTGCTGCGCGGCGCCAGCCATCGTGCCTGCAGGACTTGGGCTGAGCGCCGTGGCGCTGCGCCGCACCAAGTCCCGCGCCTGCCTGCTGGACCGGGCCTGGTGCACAGGTGCTGCGCTGCACTGAGCCCTGCTCTGCCACCCGGGATCGGCCCCGATGCACTGACACTTGGTGGCACTGAGCGCTCTGCTCTGGTGGCTTGTAGGCTGCATCCTCTCCCTCTGCTCTGACCGCCAAATACAGCACCTCAAAGCCCCCATTGGTGCCAGCGGAGCCTGGGCTGGGTGGGAAATGGCTCGTTACGTTCAGTTTGGGGATTTAGACTGAGAGCTCCTACTCCAGCAATTCCCCACCTGACTCGCGGGGTGACCTTGGGCAGCTTTTCCAGGCTCCTTGGACTGGGGAGCTGGGTTTAAAAATACCAGGTGTCTGGTTGGCGGCAGGATGCCAAACCAGAGCCCAGCCGAGCTTCTAGACCTGAAGGATTTCAGTGTTTCTGAGCATCTGTGTAAGGATTGGAGCCTCATCTGGGCAAGAGCAGGTGCCTGGCACTCACTGCAATGTGCCCCTGAGCTGGGGACTGTGGTGTGGCTCAGCCAAAGTTTAGTGAACATTTAGAGCTGGGGAGGCAGGGGCTTTGATCCTGCTAGGTTGTGACCAGCATTTCACAGCAGCTAGAAGTATAATAAAGTTCTCAGCTCACAGGGCCTCTGAATAGCTGCAGGGCTGCTGCTAAGGCACAGGAGCACGTGCATGGCTGACGGCAGCTTGATCGGGGTGGGCTGGCAGCAGGCACTGGAGTATGAGTTGTGGTATGGTCTTCCCAGGTCCCAGGAATCCCCTGAGTGGGGATGATTTTGCTGCTTTGGGAATGGGCCAGCTGCTGAAATGTGTGAGGGGAAAGATAAGCTGGGTGAGTGAGCGTGTGCAAGTGTGTGTGTGCATGCATGCAGGGTGTGCACATGCTTGTAAATGTGGACTCCATGTTTGCGGGCAGGTGCCTTTCCCCGTGTAGAGTGCATGTATGTGAGGTAGTGTACGTGCAGGAGTGTGCGGTGTATATACAATGAACACATGCATGTGAGTGTACGCAGGTGTGTGAGCCGAATGCAGCCCACCAGGCCATTCTATGTGGCCCGCGGGGCTCCTAAAAAATTTAGAGAATTAATATTTATCTGTCCCTGGCTGCCTGTCATGCAGCCTTCAATGGCTTGCCAAAACTCAGTAACCGGCCCTCCACCTGAAATAATTGCCCACCCCTGTACTGGTGTGTGCACATGCTGTAAGAGGAGACAGTGTAGGGGGCGTTCCTGGGGAATGTGTGCATATGTGCACATGTATTGGGTTGTGTTTGTCACGTGTGGTGGATAGGCATGTGCATAGCATTTGTGCAGACAGGTGAATGCAGTAAGTGCCTGTGTGGTTTTTTACATGCTGTGTGCATGGACGGGAAGGTTTGCTACCTCCGTGGCAGGGGCAGGCAGGAGTGATGGCAGTAGTATCTACTACAGTGAGAACAGTCAGATCGCTCCCTAAGAGCCTGGTCTGCTGTCACATACAAGGAGGCTCCATACAGAGAAGTGAAAGGACTTTTGACTGAAGCTCAAAGCCAATTGCATGAGACCTTTTTCTTTAAGAATAATCATTACTAAGCACCTGTATTAAAGCCTGGCCAACAAGTGAGGATGGAGATCACAGCCCTGGCATGCTAGGAGCTGCATGTACAACAGAGACAAAGGACAGGAGCAGAAACAGAGGTGTAGTGGTGGTATGACTTGACCATGGCCACCTGGGAGGTCAGTGGCAGAACAGGGAGTAAAGCTGAGGTCTCCAGCCATAGTCACCAAATGACTCTGAGGCAGTTGCTAGTGCCAGTGACCTGACAGCAGCCAAGAACACAGACATTGCTATGTCCTCTTCTCTAGCCCTCCAGAGAGGCCCAGTCCCCAGCTGAGACCTCAAATGAGAAAACAGAGGTGGAATTAATAGGTAGGGTGTATTGTAATTTCCCATGAGACCTCCTGGGGCTACTGTCTTTCCTATCCTCTGGCAGAGCTAGATGCTGGCTGGGCCTGAGGTGCATGGGGCCCTGGGAGCTATAGCCCAAAGGGCACAGTCAAATGAATGGTCCAGAGCGTTCTGGAGAGTTAAGGCTGCAATTCAGTTTCTGCATCCACAAACAGAGTCAGGGACTGACATGGTCACAGTCTTCAAAGGGTTAATTTTTCACGTGTGGCTTTTCCACTTCGGCCCCTTCTGTTTCCCTCTGTTTTGAATCCCTCCTGCAGGGTCGAACCCCGTGCTACAGAACCAGCATCTCCCTACTGCCCAGGATTGGGCCTTTCCCACAAGAGCTCCCCACCCCCCCGGCCGATAGCTGCCATCTCTGCTAGATCTCAGCCTGTAGCTCCCAGGCAGCAAGAGACTCTGGGAGCGCAGGGCTCTCCCACCCTCTGCCCACAGCAGAGTCCTCTGTGCATGCACGCGTGTGTACATGTCCCACAGCGGTCTCTGTCCTGCCCCTTCCACAAGGACGTTGCTGGTGAGCTCTGTGTTTTGCATGTTGTTCCCCGGAGATCAAAGTGATACAGGCGATGATGTCTGCAGAATAATTCTGTGTTACTGGCTCTGCCGGCAGTGGCAGCACCCAGCTTGTCCTTGGCAGGGCCCTCACTGATTTCTTGAGTGCTGCTTCATGGCCCCTAGTCAATCTGCCTCAGCACTGGCTTTTTAAATACTTCCTTCCCCTGCACTCTTCAAGAAAGAAAAAGGATATGAGCCTTCCTGTGCAATCCCTGGGGATAGGAGGTGCTACCTCGCTAGAGGCGTTTTGTTTTGTGTTGCTTAGGAAGTGACACTTGTGGAGCTGGTGGAGGTATGTAGGGTTATGTTCACTGTAGCTGTAGGGCTGGCCACTGGGCAGTCCATACATATATTATCACCATGCTGTCTTGGGACCAACTAAACTTGACACCCCCAACCCCCCTTGTGCTAGATGCTGCGTAGATATAGAGACAACAGCGGTCCCTTGCCTGTGTTGAAAGACAAGACCGATGGCAGGTGTCGGACCTGCTTATAGCATCCCACTTCAGCCCAGCTTTGCCTGAGGCTCACTGAGCTCATTAGCTTTTTAGGCCGGACTGAGCCCGGTCAGACAGAACCTGGCACTGAATGCGACTCCTTGCCCAGGCAGCACTCTTGGGTTTGTGGAGCTGCTGCAGACCAGGTTCAGCTTCAGACCTTTGGCCTCCTTTGCCTTGGAGCCTTTGCGTGGGTCCGAGACACAGTGGCTAGCCTATCTAGTAGCGCGTGGGATTCGTCCTCCACAGCCTCCCTGCTGGGCTCCAGTGCAGGGACCCAGTCATTTAACCACAGATTCTGTTTTGTGGAATTTTACCAGCCACAAGGGGCTTGTTGGCATCTGGGGAGGATGCAACAGGAGTTGGGATAGGAGACTGATGACAGTGTGGCATGGGCACCCCTCTCATTTCCCAGTGAGCAGCAGCTGGGGGATCACACTGACAGCTGTCAGTCAGGCTCTACCTCAAGCTCAGTGATTGCTGGGTGCATCTCTTCCCTGCCAGGATCCCTCTGTCTCTGGGCCACATGTTCAGACAGGGCCTTCTGCCTTCTGTCCCTGTGCCTGTGAGGCCCTTTGCCCTGTGAGCGCAGGCAGCCACATGTGTCTCCCTTTCCCCAGTGTACAGAGTCAGTGGCAGTGCCTGGCTGTAACGAGGCCGCAGGGGCTGCCCCCTTCTGACGGCAATGCAGGCCCCATCCCTCTGCCATATAGAAACAGGGACTCTGGCAGTGGGGACTGGTTACTAAGCCCTTTCCTTATATTGAAGCACTCCTCAGAACACAGCCAGCATGGGCCATGGGCACATGCCCAGCCTGGCCAGGTGTGAGGAGAAAACCCGCTGAAGAAGTTGAAGGAGATTAGACTAGACCCTGTGAGAAGGAATCGGAGCACCCTGGTGTTCCTGCATGTGCTGATTCTCCTCCCGCTGTTCCTCAAGGGCCCCCACTGCAGTAACTCCAGTACCTCCCCCACAGCCCCATTAATGAACAACTGGATCCTGTTAGATAGGACAGCACAACTTGGCTTGACTCCTGGGGAAACTGAGGCACAGGACGAAGCAGTGACATGACCAAGTGGCAGAGGGGCTGGCACGGGGCCTGAGAAGAACAGGAGGAGGCATTTGCCATCTGGGAATGGAGACCTCATTCTGTGGCCCTGGGGCCTGCTTAAGCGAGGAGTTTGCCAGGAGCTGCTAGTGCTCAGCTGCGCTGGGGCACGGCTCTGCCCTGACAGGTCAAGAGGCAAAAGTGTTGTCTAGGGGCACAGGGGCTGAGCCACACAGCTGGGTTAACTGCCTGGCAGCATGCACAGCCAGCTGGAGGCCTGAGCAGGACTTGGCAACACAGCCAGGGCAATCTCAGAGCCGTGGTTTGGCTGCACCCAAGGGGGGAGTTTGGGGAGATGGGCATCCAAAGAGTGTCCCCCACAGAGAGGAGGGCGGATGAAGTCTGTGAGAGGGTTCACTCCCAGGCCCTGGCATACATGGATGGACAGCTCTGGCAGTCTCAACTTCTCCTGGCAAGAGGTGCCTACAGAAAGGCATAGCAAAATTTCCATCTGCTCCAGCCCCAGTGGCAATCTCTCCAGCACCCATGGTAAGCTGTTGCTTGGAGCTGATGCCCCTCGCTCCTGTTTTCTAGGCTCTGGCTCTTTTTTTTCCCAGCTTGATCCTGAAAACACCGGTTTCATTGGTGTGGAGACCTTTGCCAGCCTGGTGCACAGCCATGAGCTGCCCCTGGACCCTGCTAAGCTGGAGATGCTGGTGGCTCTGGCACAAAGCAACGATGAGGGGCAGATCTGCTATCAGGAGCTGGTAGACCTGGTCAGTGACGTGAGTGCTAGTTACGGTGCCTGGGCACCACACACATGCCATGAGGATGTGAGGCCCACTGCGCTTCATAAAACTGGGAAGCAGGACTGGGAGGGGGTTGCCGTTCCCTTTGGAGCATGTACCCGCGGGGCTGGGCATGCTACTCAAAAGCAGGGGTTTTGGGGGCCAAACACAGCCCTAGATGGGGGACCTCTGTTTCGATTCAGCTTGAAAGCTCAAGGCACAAATTCACCCATGGTGCAAGCTGGTCTAGTCAGTGTGACCTGCACCTGCCTACACTAGGCCTGGACTTGGCCCAGTGACTTGAGGCACCAGCCCCAGGAGATGACTGCTCTCACAGGGCAGCCCACTGCACTGAGGAGCGCAGCTGCTGGACAGGGTCCCTGGGGCCAGTTCAGGGCTCCCTGTGGGAAGCGGAGCTCGGGGAGGACATACCTGATGTCGATCATCACACGCATGCATGCGCGCACACACACACACTCTACCTGCACACACCACAGGTGGTTCTGGAGCAGGTCACCTCCCACCATCCCCTGCCATCAGGGGTTTGCTGGCAGAAATGCCAGACTCTTGGTCCTTTCTTCTGGCACAGAGAGAGTCTTTGCTTGGTGAACCTAGACTGGGATTGGAACAGAGGGAGGGAGCTTTTGCTTGGGGACCCTGCCCCCCGTCAAGTCACCAGTTCAAGTCTGGGCTGGAGCCTGGTAGGAACTGTATCATCCGTCCCTCATGGCTCTTTGCTGACCTGTACGGAAGGAGGTTGGAGCTCAGCTCCTAGGGGACAAAGGGCCGTTCCACAGAAACCGTTGACTGCCCTGATACCAGCAGATAAGCATGCCCTGGGGAACCAGATGCCGCTGCTGGGCTGGGCTGGGGAGGCTGGCATCGCTGAGCCCTACTCTGTGGAGAGCTCTCCAGAGCTGGCAAGGTAGCACCAGTTCGCTTGCAGCCCCCGGGTGGAGAGATGACAGCTGTGAGCAAAATGCTGTGAAATACAAGCAGATTCCTGTTAGATGGCCTCCTTGTGCCATGGCGCAGTCACAGGGATGACTGGAGCAGCTGGGAGCACTTGCATGTACCCAGCAATGCCTCCTGCTGGGAAAGTGAAACAGCTTGTTGCTGGGATCTTCCCCACAGCAAAGGCTTCTGCCCTGGCTGGCCCTGGGGCTGCTGTGTGTGGGGTAGGGATTATGCATAGTTAGAGCCCTGGCCTGCACAAGGACCCATCTTGGAGGGGAAATAAAGATTTGTTTTCCTCTCGTGTACTGAGCTCTCCACAAAAGCAGACAGCACCACTGAATATGCAGTCGTGAATCCTTAGATTATTCCTACTTGGCTCAGCTGAGCGTGGAGACAATCCAGGAGACGCTGCCCCTGTGCACACTGTGTGCTTGGCATCCTGTCTCCAAAGGCACCTGTCCCTTGTCCCAGCCCCAGCCCTTCACTGCTCTCTCCTCACCTGACATCACAGTGGTCCCATGTTGGGGGAATCCCTGGCCTGGAGCGACCCCTGCCGGCTAAGGTGGGGAGCGGAGGGCTGGGAGCTCTGTCTGCAACCGTTGTCTGTCACAGCCTCTCTCTGCAGATCAGCAGTAAACGCTCCAGCAGCTTCAAGCGAGCCATCGCCAATGGGCAGAGGGCACTGCCCCGCGATGTGCTGCTGGATGAGACAGGCCTGGGCTTCTACAAGCGCTTTGTCCGCTACGTGGCCTATGAGATCCTGCCCTGTGAGATGGACCGACGCTGGTACTTCTACCAGCATCGCACCTGCCCCCCGCCCATCTTCATGGCAGCCGTCACGCTCACCCAGGTACCCTGAGCCTCGCAGGAAATGCACCTGGGGGGAGGGCGTCTCCATGCCTGGGGAATTTGCTGCTCTGTTGCCTTTCTGCAGGCACCCAGGGCCAGAGCAGGCTGTGCCCTCTGCCACTTCTCCACCTGGCCCCTGCCCTCTGTATTGTGCTCTACAGAGCAGGGAAATCCTCCCCAATTGACAGCCAGCCCCTTTCTTTCTGCAGATCATCGTGTTTCTGTGCTATGGGGCTCGGTTGAACAAGTGGGTGCTGCAGACGTACCACCCGGAGTACATGAAGAGCCCGCTGGTCTATCACCCAGGGCACCGAGCCCGTGCCTGGCGGTTCCTTACCTACATGTTCATGCACGTTGGGTAAGGATGAACCACCCCTGAGGCAGGGAGGGAGATGCTGAGTTTGAGGGATGTCGCCCAAGCAGGGCAGGGCAAACCAGGTCAGAGGAAATATGGGACATGGATTCCTGTCTCAGCACAGGGCACTACAGTGCCTGCAGCTTGTGAGGGCGTTGGAAGTGCTGAGGGCAGCTTGTTCTCCTCTGCTCTGAGTTATGGCAAGAATTTGGTGCCTGGGCCAGGACCCCTTTTTCAGTGGATGGTTCAGGGAACTGGAAATGAGACCCAGGGGCAGGAAGTAATTCTCACCTGATGGCCTGTGTGAAATGAGTCAGTGGGTCACAGTCAGGCCCGGTTCTTTGGTGATAGTGCCAGGGGAGAAGCCAGGGGCTGGGTGGATTTCATGACTGGGTTGTGTTATTCCTGCAGGTGTGGCCCCTCCAGGAGAGGGCTGAGCATGTCTGAGGGAAGATCTTGAGAGACAGTACATTGCAGCTGCCTGTGCTGTCCTCTGGTGTGTGGTTTGCTCTCCGGGGCAGGTTGAACAGTGAGAACAGCTATTTGCAGAACATCTTGCGACTAGAATTTAGCCTCCACTGGCTTTGCAGTCCCAATTGTATCCATGGGGCAGTGGTTGGCATGGCTGGATTTCATAGGAAGGAACTTCAGAACAGGACTTGAGACACAACCCCACTCCTCTTCTGAGGAGGCAGCACCTGTTTTGAGCTGAGGTAGACCGGCTTGTCCAGTCAGGAAGCAGAAACACGACCATGTCACTTGAGAAACCAAAAGGAGGAAGGATGCTCTTGCAGGTCAGGGTCCTCACTCTGCCACTAACTTGCTGAATGACTTTGGGCAGGTCACTTACTTTCTCTCTGTGCCTCAGTTTTCCCTGTAGAAGAGGATGTATTGCAGTTGCTGACTTGACAATGGAATTGGGAGGGTTAAATCATAAACATTTGCAAGAGCCTTGTTCAGGACTGAGGTCAGCACTATAGAAATTCTTGCTAATAAATGAAATAAATGCTGAGGTTGGAATTGAATGGGCCTTGGGAATGGCTTCAGGTCAAATTCATTCTTGCAAAATGTTAATTGGACTGTCTCGAACAGTGGGAGAGCTTGTGGAGCAGGCCATTCCCCAGCAGCAGAAGCGCTGAGATCACTGCTGGCCCCATGCTAAGGACAGGCTAGGATCCTCCTCTTCCTCCCTACCACTGCTGGGATGCTGCATCCCCCACTCTTTGCCGCCTTCTCCCAGTGGGCAGCATGTGAGAGAGCAAAGCCAGGCTCCTGTGGCTAGAATTTAGCACCAAGGCACATGAGCTGCCAGTGTGATGTCATCAATACAGCATTATGATGTCACTGTGGGAAGCAGGACAAGGGCGAAAGCCTCTAAAATCCTTGATGAATTGACTAGCCTGTGCATGAAGACAGTCTAGGTAGCTTTCCCTCCTAGACTTGACATTCCTCTTCAGAGCCCCGGGGTGGGGGGATCTCCATTGTGCAGAGGCACCCCTGTGTGTCTGTGTAGGGTCAGGGCATGCTGAGAGTGATGCTGGGTGCATTAAGGAGCTCCTTCCTTAGGGTTGCCTCCTGCCCCCATCATGGTCAGAGCTGTAGGAGGAAGTGGGTAGGGGCTCAGATTTGTCCATACCCCATGGTTTTGTTGTGTGTTGATGGCTGTGGCCTGCACTGAGCTGACCAGTAATACACCGAAATACAGGACAAGGGGGAAGAGGGGTCATCAGCCATCTCTGGCTACAGCCAGCAGCTAGAGTGGCAAGGTGTCCCCCGCTTTCTGACGGGAGAGGCAGATGTGCTGTGAAAGATGAGCATTGCCAACCTCCTCTTCTTTCAAAGCTGGCTCTGTGGCAAAGCAGTAGCAAAACCAAGGACAGGAGAAGCCCCCCAGCTCTAAGACTGCCTGGCTGCAGAGGCTGCATGTCCCTGTGCCATGCCAATGCAGCGACCACACAGACTGTCAATTGGGGATGAAATAATAATGATCATTGCAAAGGTATTGACCACGGTAGCACAGCCTGTTCCCTGGATTGATGGCCTCTTGATTAGCAAAATTAACAGCCCCAATCAGATCTGCTGAATGGTGGGATTAACTACAGGCAATTCCTGAGCCGCTGTCTCCAACCCTGGGTGTTCATTGCCTTGCAACGGCCACGCAATGCCCCATCAATGGGATACTTCTGAGCATGGCTGGGATTGGCTGGTCTGTACCGAGGGCATGCTTGGGAAGTTGGCATCCAGATGGGAGCACTGTTGGGCTCTTCCTTGAGGGCTGAGCTGGTTGATGATGCTTTGATGGAGCACATTTTCACTGGGAAATGCCAGTTTGACCAACACCAAGTATTTAGCAAGGCTGCAGCAGTTACACTGAAAATTCCAACCCAAATTATCCATAGGCCACATTTCAGTTGACACCAAGGGTCTTTATTTTGGATGTTAGCTTCTTGATTGTCTTTATCATTGTATTGCAATCAATGTTGTTATTAATATGTTATATCAATCCTCCCTTTAATGTAATTGAAAGGATAAAGTCAAAAGAAGGTGATTCGGTTTTATTGAACTGGAAGATTATAACCAGTTGCTTCAGTATTTGCCAAATGCCATTTTTGCATAATTTGTTTTGCAGGAACTGTCAGTGTTTGACTCTTTGTTCCAGTTCGGGATAAAAAGGAGTCTTGAAAGGCCAGGATTTCCTGTAGAGGCACAACAGTTCATAGGTTCGATAGGCTTGAGCTGCCGAAGCTGCCTTCCTATTGCAGCCATCCCTCCCTTGGACCCAGGAGGGCCTGCAGGTGCTCAGTGTGGAAGCAAATTCCAGGTGGGAGATGGAGCAGATTGGGGCAGCTGGTCATGTGAGATGGAGCTTTTTTCTCTAGCTCAAATGCTGCCTAGGTGAGAGTGACTGAAGGGCAGTCTCAGTTGGGTTCCTGACCAGGTAGATACCCCTTCTTCTGGCCCAGAGCAGCTGTCAGCTATGCCAAGTATGAGAGATGTGGGCTCATGGTTAGGGAAGGGGATCAGGGGGCCAGAAGTCCTAGGGTCTGTGTCCAGCTCTGCCATTGACTGTCTTTGTGACCTTGGGTGAGTCCCTTTCCCTTCATTGTTTCATCTTCTCTGAAAGTCACACCACAGGGGAGTGTAACATCCCCACCCTGTCCTGTGTGTCTAGCTAGAAGGACTCTGCTTGCTGGGCTTAACTTGTCGTCTTATGTTTCTGTCCAGGTTGGAACAGCTGGGATTCAATGCCCTCCTCCAGCTGATGATCGGGGTCCCCCTGGAGATGGTCCATGGTATCTTGCGCATCAGCTTCCTCTACCTAGCGGGAGTGCTGGCAGGTGGGTGGGGGCACTGGCTGGGGCTACCTCAGTCAAGTATGTTCTCCCCTGTCCCTCCCCTGCACTGGCAGGGGCATCCATGGCATCGGCAATTCCAGACTGTGCGTTACCCACTGGCACTAACTTGCCCTGTGTTACCACTGGACACTTTTGTCTTGAAGGCCCTGGGATCCTGTTTGCAGCAGCTTCTGGAGTGCCTCCCAGTCCACCCCTACCTCACACTGGGAAGGCTGGGGAGGTTCAGATCCCCTCCTCTTCCCCCTGCCCCTCCCTCCCCCACCTCTTGCTCTCAGGTGCTTGGTACAATACCTCTGCCCCTCACCCTGTCTCCATCCAGGGTGGAATGACATAGTCTCAGTTGGGTTCCTGACTGGGTAGATAACCCTTCCTCTGGCTAAGAGCAGCTATCAGCTATGCTGAGTATGAGGTGTGGGCTCCTGGTTAGAGAGTGACGCACCATCTCCTAGTTAGGCCACTGCTCTTTCCAGCTCTGTCTCCTGGTTTCTCTCTACCATATTTTCTCCTTTCCCCCATCCCTTGTTGTTTCTTTCCTTCCTGTGGCCCCTTTCACCCTCACTTCCCATGTCCTACCCACAAAGCCAGCACAGCTCTCCATCCCCTCCCTTCTCCATTATTCCCAGAGGGATTGGCTCCTTCTGCTGAAGTGAGTGAAGAATTATCGCTGCTCATGACATGTTTCCCTTCCTCAGGTCAGCCAGCCCCAGGGAAAGGTTGAGGATAGCCTAGCAGGGCAGTGTGTCTGGGGGGAGATTCTCTTCCATGTGCACTCTCCATCAGAGCAGAGCCCTGCAGGGTTTGCAAAGGCAGGGACCCCAATTCTGTTGAGCTGCTGCTGGTTGCTGACCTGATCCTTAAAGTCTCCTTCCTTTCTCTCCTGCTGCAAGCTGGATCTAGGCTCAGGAAATGCAGGAAGTGATCACAGCAGGAAGCCAGTGCAGGGAGAGGGGATTGGGGGTGGAGGGGTGGTAAAGGCATCCTTTGGGCCCTGGCAGCTTCTCTGTCAGCGTGGAGCACATAGGGTAGTGAGTGAAACACAGAGACCGCTGCCTATAGACCTGCTGCAGCAGAGTCCCCATGCACACAGTGCTCAGAGAGTGGGGATCCCTCATCCATCCAGGGTGGCTGCCTCCTGCTGGATGGGATAGGACCTGCCTGGCTGTGTGTCACTAGCAGACGACAAAGATTCCCCTGACCACAGCTGATGTTTCCCTGGGGTGTTTATGCAGGTGGGTCAGTGGTTATTCTGCACTGTAAATGGCCAAAGCTTGGAGCAGGGCAGTAGGTCTGACCTGCCAAGGCTTGTTGCAATTCTGTATATATCGCTGACTTTGTATTAATGGATGCTGTCCAGGCCCTTGACAGCAACATGCCCTCTGCAGGTGGCAGAAGCAGTCCAGTGTGCCAGGTCTCCCAACCTGACCTGGGAGGCTCCTCTAGGGCTAAGGGTGAGGGCAAAGATCAGTCTTCATGGCCCATTTGGCCCTTGACTTCTCTGTGGCTAGAGGTCAGAGCCATATCTGCTAGGATGTGAGACTACCAGGAGCTCCAAAGTGGGCATTGTACAGCTGTGATGAGCCATCTTTGAACCAGTGACACAGAAGGGAAGGGCTCTCTGTCTCAGCAGTGACCCCTACCCCAACTCCTGGAACAGCTGCATTTCATATCGGGGTGCTCAGCCAGGAGGAAGCAGCTGGCCTGGGGATGTAGGACCAACTCCACACTCACCCCCTCTAGCCATTTCAGGCACTTGAGGCTGTAACCTCACATCTTCTCACCAGCAATGGACAGCAGAGCCAGGGGAGCCTGGCCAAGGTGGGCTGTGCCCCAGCATGCCCCTTGGGACTCAGCCCTGCTAAGGTACCATCTTCTGGATGAAATTCAAGCCAAGGCCTGATCTTTTTAGGCAGTCCTTGTTGTTGGCGCTATGGGCAAGAGCTGTTGTGCAAACCACTGCCCTGGTCAGATTTAGCTCAGGCACATGGTTTCCTTCTAACTCACTCCCCTTTCAGATTTTCTTGTTGGCTACCACATTCTTCACTTCCTGTCCTAAATAGCTGTCTGGTGTCAGGGTGCTCTGCTAAACAGCTCCAGCTCCTGTGCATCTCCCCAGAGCTGGTGGCACTTCAGGGCATGTGTGTGAAGTGATTTTTGCACATCCTTTACGCATTGGTGACATTTGTGAAAGGCTCAGAGAGTTTCCAGGCTGAACAGAGCCACATAATTATTGTATGACCCTTATTGTTAATGGAGCCCTGGTCTTTAAGAAACCATGCGCACTGTTGGTGCAGTGTGAACAGTAATAATTGAAGTCATACTTGGGGTTCAAGGTGACACCAAACCTTTTAATCCTGTGGTTTTTCATGGTGCTCAGCTACATTTCAGCCAGAATAGGACAGTCACACATGGGGGCCCTTCACTCCATTTCACCCAGTGCTGTAATATAAGAGATTTTCTAATGCTCTTTAGCTCAAGAGCTATATATACCAGGCAGGCATCTGGGGAAAGCTACCTCTGAGTGCTAACGCTCTTCTGTGCTGCTGACTGCATGCAGAGCTGTTTGCAAGGCCCTTGGGCAATTAGCAGAGTAGCCAGAATTACTCACCCATGGATTTCTTTGGAGAGATCAGAAACCAGGGCTCCTCGTACCCATCAAACCCACTCTCTGCTCCCAGAAACTGCTGTCTTAGCAGAGAATGGCCTGGGACTGAGGGTAGCAAACACCAACCCTGCCCGCATCTCAGAGACTCTGTGCCAACACTGAGAGCAAAGTGGGGCCTTGCCCAGTTCCCTGGAAGGGATGCCTTGACACTGTGGTGACAGCCTCTGCCCACGTTTCTCAAGCCAGCTTTGTACGTGACTGTACCCAGAGTGCTGCAAGGGCACAGCTAAGTTTCCCTGATGTGGCTGCGGCTGTGGTTGAGCTGGAGGGCAGCTGATGTTCAGTCCCATTCCCCAGGTATGTTTCCCGGGGTGGTTCCCCTCTGATGGGGGTGCTTGTGTGCTGGCTGGCAGGCACAGTTCCACATCCTGTGGGTGGCATGAGATGAGATTACTGCCTGGTTCCTAGGGGCTTTCCCAGGTGCTACCAGCAGGTGGCCTGGGGCAGTGTCAGGGGGCATGTGGAGCAGCATACCAGCCCTTCTAGAGACTCAACCAGCAGGGTCAGTGTGATAGCCACCT
Organism: Gavialis gangeticus; assembly: GCF_001723915.1. Taxonomy (NCBI): domain Eukaryota; kingdom Metazoa; phylum Chordata; order Crocodylia; family Gavialidae; genus Gavialis; species Gavialis gangeticus. The sequence continues at coordinate 20,093,692 of NW_017729002.1, forward strand.
GCTGTGGGTGCCTTACTCCTCATGAGGCAGGTTCCTCTCCAGGGTAATCCTGTTGGTTACAGTGTGATCAGACCAGGATGAACTTGGCCCAGGAGATGTAAATGCAGGGGGTCTTCATTTCGGGGTGTCAGCACCCCTGCACCAAGTGTGTAGTGCACATTGGTTGTAGGTGGGCAGGAGTGCAGCAGCAGGGGACCGTGGGGGAGCATGCGTTGGGTGGTGAGTGCTCGCAGTACGCATTTGGACTGGAAGGAGTCAGCGTGCAGTTTGTAGGAGTAGCGCTGGCATTGCTGGCTGAGGTAGATAAAAGGGGTGTGAGGGGCTGTGCTGCCTGTGGAGTGAGCGTGTGCTCTGTGCTGGTTGTGAGCGGTTCTGCTGGGTGTGGTGTTAGTGTGTGCTCTGTGCTGGGTATTGAGGCAGGACTGTATTAGCGTGTGCTCTGTGGTGTTGTGGTGGACTGCGCTGTGTATGCTGTTAGCACGTGCTCTGTGGTGGGTGAGGGGCTGCACTCTGCTTGCTCAGTATACACCAGATGAGTACATGCTTTGGAGGAGAGCATGTGCAGGGGCTGGAGTATGCACTGATGTTGTAATGCAGACTGATGTGGTGGAAAAGCCTGTACATGGGGAAAGTCCCATTGAAGTTTGATGCTGAGGCAGCGAGAGCAGGAGCTATGAAAAGCTCCATGCTGTGGACTGGGAAAGCCTGTCTTTCTGAGCCCATTTCCTTGTACTCTGCCCCAGGGCACAGGCGCACTCTTCTCTGCTCTGTCACCAGTATTCCCCTCTTGCCTGCAGGCTCCCTGACTGTCTCCATCACGGACATGAGGGCCCCGCTGGTTGGAGGCTCAGGAGGCGTCTATGCCCTCTGCTCTGCTCACCTGGCCAATGTTGTCATGGTAGGTCCTCTGGCTGTGCAGCCTGCCAGGAGGGCACCGGGGTGGGACTGGCATGTGGCATATGTCCTCCTGTTCCCTACTGGGATCCCAGGAGCAGCTGAGATAATGTTAAAGAGGGTCCAGACAAACTCTGAGAGGAAGGCAGTGGCATGAGCTGCTGGTGCTGGCTGGGATGGTCATGTCCATGATGGTTGCCCACCCAGTCTGGTTCAGGCAAACAGCTTTGATCCATGTCCTTTGGTACGTTGCTGGCCTGGGATTAGCACTGTAGGAGACCAGGGTCACTCCACACCTCTGGGCTGGCACCAGCTGTGGATAGTGCATTGACATGGAGGTAGCAGGGGGATGGGGTAGAGACCGGAGCAATGAAGGGCATTTGCTGCTTGCCTTATCTTGGCCAACCACCTGTGATCAGTATTATCACCAGGGGACAATTCGCAGCCACCATCAATCTCTGCTTTAAGAATGTGAGGCCTCAACAAGGGTTTTCTTGAGGGGTAAGGCCCCATTCCCTCTATTTCCCCCTCTTTCCCACCCTTCTGCCTCAACCCTGTCACACTTAGCAGGGCACTGGTGCCTGGGCTTGTCCAGCATCTGCCCCAGAGAACAATATAGACAGGGCTTTCCAGGCCTTGCAAGCTGGCCATGGCTGTCTTGCCCCATTTGCTGTAATGTGGCCCTGGCTGTGGCCATGCTCCTAGGCAGGCAGTAAACTTCTTCCTCTGAAGGAGCTTCACTCCTCCCTGCTGCCATTTTGGATAGTGAACTGCAGCTTGACAGGCTGCCACAGGTCCCCTCCAGCTGGAAATGGGTCAGGAATAGTCCATTGCTTGAGCCCAGCCATGGGTCTTGTGTAGTTGTAACTCTGTCTGTCTGTCCTCAGAACTGGGCAGGGATGCGTTGCCCCTACAAGCTGCTCCGGATGGTCCTGGCCCTTGTGTGCAGTAAGTACGTTGGCTACCAGGGAGAAGGCCCTGGGGGAGGACTGTGCCAGCCATTGACACTCCAAGGCCAGAGGTGATCATTACAGTCACTGGGTCCTGTGTCCTACATAGCACAGGCCAGGGAACCTCACCCCAGGCCTCCTGCAACAGGGAGAATGCCCTCCCTTGCTGTGTTAGCAAATCCTCTCAAACACTGATTGAACCAGAGAAGTAAGTCTCCACCTCTTTCCATCCCAGAGTCTCCAAGAACCCCTTCCCATGCAACCATGAGATGGAAGAGTAGTTACAGCCCCTGTGCTTGACTGCCTTGCTCATGGGCACAATGATATAGAGCAGGGGTTTTCAATCTTTTTGGATCAGTGTAGCCCTGGAGGCTGGACGCAGAGCAGGGGGGAGGGGGAGGTGGCGCACAGCTGAATGAGGAGCAGCCCTGCCACCATGTGCAAGCTTCCCTCACCCCCCCATGTCCAGCTGGGCACACAGCGCCCGCCCAGCAGCACGGGATGGTCCCTGCCCGCCCATGTGTGCCCCCTAGGGCCTTCTCAAGTACCCGCAGGGGTACGCGTACCCCCAGTTGACAACCCCTGATATAGAGTGTTTCTTTGAGAGGTGCCAGTCTCTGCTTCAAGTCTGCCTCTGATGGAGAGCGCGCAGGCATTTCCCCTGAAGAGCCCTTCCTGTGGCCTGTCGCCCTCACCCATAGGCATCTCACGCCCAGCCTGCTTGTAGCCTGACGAAGCTCAGCTCCAGGCCATGCAGACCGGTGCCTGCTGGGATGCCACCAAAATCTTCCTCAGCCTGTTACTCAATGACAACAAACAGCACAGAAAGGTGCAGCCTTCCAGAGGGGGCACTTGTCCCTGTCAGTAGTGGCTGGGGCCTGGGAGCAGTAGGGCTGGACAGACGCAGGACCCAGTGTGCAGAGCAGGGGTAGTGGGGTTGCTCTCAGGCTGGGTCCTTGCTGAATCAAGCTGGTTTCCCACTCTTCATCCTCTCCCTCGCAGTGAGCTCAGAGGTGGGTCGAGCCGTCTGGCTCCGTTTCTCCCCTCCCCTGCCAGCCTCTGGCCCCCAACCCAGCTTCATGGCTCACCTAGCAGGTGCCATTGTGGGCATCAGCATGGGGCTGACCATCCTGCGCAGCTATGAGGAGAACCTGCAGGACCAGTGTGGCTGGTGGGTCGTGCTACTCTCTTATGCCACCTTCCTCGTCTTCGCTGTCTTCTGGAACATATTTGCCTATGACCTGCTGGGGGCACAGATCCCACCACCGCCATAGCCTCCCCTGGGTCTCCAGCATCCTCCCCCGAAAGTGCCAAAACCCTGATGACACGGGTGCCAGCCCCGTGCCCGGGGGCCTGCACTGGACCAGACGCGCGCTGGCTTTTCTATCGAGGTGTTCTCGCAGCCAGAGACTGAACTTGAAATCTTCCTAGGCCCCTGCCTGAGACTGGGAGGCAGCAGCTGTGTGATGTGGAGCCCAGCGGACCCGGGCACTGGGCACTGGGCACCCTGCCCACGTGGCAGAGTGGGGCCCTTCACCAGAGGCCAGATCGGCTGTGCATGCACATGCTGGGTGTGAGCGAGGGCAGTGTGCCCACCCCTGTGCAAACATGTTTGCTGTGTGTGTTGTGCCACCCACCCCAGCAAGCAGGCCTGGCCCCCAAGCTGAGTGGGAGTGAGCATGCATGTTCCCTTATGCCAGGGTGGCAGTGCCAGGGTGCTCAGTTGAATGTACAGTTTTCAAGCTCCCTTCCCTCCCACATCCCTCGCTGCTCAGTTCACTGAGTCTCCCTCATAGGCTCAGGCAGGCCAGCTCCTCTGCTGTAGACAGCAGGAACACTGCAGGGACCCCAGTGAAATACCACCCCATAAGAAGATGGTTCAGCCTCTCCTCTCTTTCCCTTACATGCCGTATGCAGACCCCTAACTGCAGAGTCCTCTCCAACCCCTGCTCTTCAGGGCTGGGCACAGGTGGGAGCAGCATGGGGAAGGCCAGCAGCAGAACAGAGTGCCTCTGCCGTGTAGAGCACGGGGCCGTGCAGACCGGTGCAGGGACAACAGTACCAGGGAGTGGAGCCCTCAGGTTGGCCACAGGCTTCAGAGTAGGTCAGGGGGTTCCCAGCTAGGAGAAATGCCTGCTTGTTTGTTCGTAGGAAACAGCCATAGAAAATTAAGGTCTGGTCTCTTAGCCAAGGGGCACCAAAATGCTGTTCAGTTTGATTTCCCCCTCCTTCCCCAGCCCACCTAGATCTCCCTCAGCACCGAGTTCAGGGCTCATCTTGATAGCTACCCTGTTGGTAGGAGCCTGAGCCTCTGTCTCCTGACCAGAACTGCACCTGTTGTATATGATGTCAAATCAGTGTTTCCCCCTATGCTATCAGAGCTGAGATCTGCACAACTCATCTCAGCAGTGCCCCGAGTTTGGCTGTTTAGATCACAAAGCCCATGTGTCCCCAGAACTTCCATAGCTGGCATTTGACTCAGCCCAGAGCATTACCTCTCTGATGGCATATTGGCGTGGGCAGCAGGGAGGTCTCTTGCAATGGGTTCTCAATGCAAATAGGGTGAGGAGCAGAGGGGAAAAGGCAGGACCCGCACCTGGAATCTGAACCTTTTTGGAGTATAAATAAATATTTTGCACACTATATGTCCCTACTGTCTGTCTCTATCCTGCCCGCAGATTAGCTGTTGCTTTTTTCAGCTCGGCAAAAGGGATCAGTAGGTCCCTGACCTGCTTGGGCCTGGGTTCATTCAATAGCTAACCTCATTTGCAGAGGGACCAGTGGAAATCACCTGCTCTGAGGGTTGCACTGACTCATTAGCTCCTTTGATGAGCCAGTGCCCTTCCCCCCTACCAAGGTGAAGTCAGTCCCATGAACAGAGATACAAGTGTGTGTCCCCCCCCGTCCCCCCATTAGCCAGGTAGAAGAGAGAAAAGTCTGCCCAGGGTAACCCCTGCCACCTGCAGCATCAGAGTTTGTGAAACATGCTAGGGTTGGGCTGTTGAAGCACTGGGTGTTTGATGTGGGCGCTCCCCCATCTAATGCTGCTGTGGACAGTCCCATGTGCCAGCAGCACTCCCAGATGGTTTGGATCATCTCTGTTGACTTCTGGGGTAGCTCATCAGCTGCAAATCAGGGGAGCTTTAATAATTGCAAGGGTGATTGCGGGCAGCTGACCCTTTGACTGTACAGAAGTCATCCAGCTCAGGCCTTCATCTGCTCCTCTGACAGTTATTCATGGATTGCAGAAGCAGCAGCAAGTCCTCGGTTCCTCTGAGACCCCAGGACCCCATCATGATATTTGTCTTTTATCTCTATGCTCAGGTGACTCTTCTGGTTGTTAACAGGCAATGGCTGCTGTAGGAATTGGGAAAGAAAGTATGGGGTGCTGCCTCTGAAAAAGTCACCAGTGCAAGTCCAGCCCTGCCTGGTAAATTGCTAACATCTGGTATGTGGTGGGTAGCTGGTGTGAAAAATAACAGGGTCTGAACCGCAGCTGGCCCATTAATGGGCAGCCTGAACACAGAGTCCAGGAATGGAGCTATCATGGTCTTCCAAAGGCAAGCCCTGCAGGGAGGCATGCTGGGGTGCGGAGCTCGCTCTCTGGGGTTAAGTAGAGGACTGCAGGACAGGGAGTCAGCCGCACCCACCAGCCATGATCTCAAAGTATGTGCTGGTTGGACAGCTGTTTACAAATGAGGCCTGAGCCTGTATCACTGGCCACGAGTGCTGTGGGGAGTCGTTTGTCTGTAGTAAAGCTCCATGCTCTGACCCCCTGCTTGCTTGTAAAGGGGCCTCTGTCACCAGGAAAGGTGCCTGCTAGGCAGGCCTGGTGACATTTTGGTGTCCAAAGAGCAGGCCTAGCATTAGCTGCACCGGGCTGAGTTGTTTCTCTGATCCTCCCACCCTGGTCCTTGTCCCCTCCTGGGAGATGGCGGTGACTCCTGTAGATTCCAGGTCTGCATTTGCGTTTGGGGGCTAAGGGCTATCCCACAGCTGAGGTATCCAGCTGTGAGTCAGGAGCTTTAAGTTGTAGCCTGATTCTCACAGACTTGCTGTGCCAAGCTAGAATGGGAATCATGATGTCCTAGGGGTGCTCTGAGGACAGATGCATTAATGCTTCTAAACAGGGCTGGGCTCCTTGCCGGGGGCTGAGGAAAGGCAAGGAGTTAGTGTCTGTTTTGAACTTTCCATCTCTTCCAATCCCTTCTCCCATCTGTCATGCTCTTTGGCATTTAGCAGCAAGCATCACCCAGCATCTGAATTTACTGCCTCAGGTGGAAAGTGGCTGGCACAGCTGAATTCCCAGAGAATCTCCCCAGAGAGCCCTCCCTGTGTCTGAATGGTGTGGGTGGTAGGAAACTTGCTAGCTTTCCACCCCCTCTTTAGCTGCATTCTTGTCTGTCAGAATCTGTTTTGAAGTATTCATAGTCTTGGCACCAGCTGCACACACTTATATGCACGCAGCAATCTGGTGCACGCCCACCCAAACAAAGCAGGGTGATTGTATCCACTCAGACATGGAACAGGACACTGTCAACACACCCATACATATGGCAGCATACTGTATGCACGTGTGTGTACATACAGGAACAGTATCCCTTATACTGTACCACTGCTTGCACACTCAGTGTGATTAACTGTCCAGTCACTTCCTTCCAGAAGTATTAACTCCTGCTTTTTCCAGATTAAGGTTGCATCTGTGTTGGAAAACGTCACCTGGTCCATCTTTTTGGGATATAGTTGTCAATACTATTTGGGATATAGTAACTCAAACGCATCCTCACAGTGCATGGCTTCATTACCAAAAGCTGTGGCACACTATGAAGAAGCATCCCAATGTCACCATCTAGTGCTCTGGTTTGTGGGGACATCTTTGGCAATGCATTGTGAGATACAAGTGAGTGCCCCTCACTGAAGTCAAGTTCCCATGACACTCTCTGTTCCATAACAAATTCCCGCTGTTCCCTCTGGTCTACCCTTTTTTGTACTGTTTTCCAATCTCTGAGTCACTGGGCCAACAGGAATCTGGATACTGGCTAAGTCATCACAGCTGTTTTGCCTTTGAAGATGAGCAACCACCAGCAGTAAAAATGAGAAAACCAAGAAGAAGAGAGCCACAGGCAATGCATAAAGATTGCTAGGTGCTGCAGACATCCATCACCTACCAGCTCATGACAGAACAGCGGTTCTAGGTCTACGGAACGAGCATCAAGTGGTGGGACCAGCTTGTCCCAAATCTCTATCACAGCTAGCACAGGCTGCAAACATTTGAGATGCAGAAGCCAAGTTCAGGAATTGTGTGCTGAATGTATCCCAGCCCACCAGCACATAGACACCCGAGGGAGAACTGCTCTGACACTGGAGAACCAGGTGGGGAGCATGTTTGGGGAGCTTGCTTACTGACTGTTTGCAGCCACTCCTGCAGTCAGCATGGGGTTGGTGAATCTGGTGGGGGTGGATTTTACCCAGGTTGAAAAGACTGTTGAGTGTGCCAGGTTGTACAGAGTGACTCTGGCTGGTGTGAAAGGTCACAGGGAGAATTGGAGAACATATATCCTGCTTGACCCAAACCTTACCTCTGAGTATATGCACAGTCATAAATGGTCACCTTTCCATGGTACAGCAAGTGCTGGTGGTATCTCAGACTGCAACACGTGGTAGTAAGGGAAAAGGAATGATGCTCCTATCTGTAGGAATGTGGGACTTTTTTGCAAAGCTGCAAATTGGGAAACACTTCCTTGAGTCAGGACAAACACTGTTGAGACTGAGATGTTGTTTGTCTCAGATGCACCCAGCCTACCTCTGCTCCCCTGGCTCATGAAGCTGTGATGTCAGGCACTGCATCCAAGCAAATTACATAGCACTGGTGCAGCTGCAGCGTGGCTGCTGCAGAAACTCTGGAGGGTTTTCTGGCTCCCCTGGAGGTAGGTGCTAGGGAGTGGCTGTTCTGGAGGCAGTGACCGTTACGAGGTGGCAAGGGACATGGTCTTCCTGTGAGGAGGCAGGGAACAGAGGTCCCTGGATGAGGGAAATACCCATCTCTTGGTCTGCCCTTTCTTCCAGGACATGCTGCTTCCGCATCTTTCTGCCATAGGAACTTGACTACAAGTTCATGAGACGTTCATGACCCTCCATAGCCACTTTTCCTTCCTCCTGGTCCCAGTCAGGTCTATTAGATGCATGGGCCCACACAAGAACTGTTAACCCCTTGGTTGTTGGAGGGGGTCACTAAATGGGCAGCAGAGTTCTCCGCGGGGGAACATAAGCAGAGCACACTGCCCAGCACCCACTGGCCCTCAAACAAGTCCTTGGTCCAGGTCAGGCTTTGGCAGGTGTGGGTGCTCTCTCAAGGAAACCCCAACTGAGGCCATAGATTACTAGTCAGATGGTGTTAAATATAAAACAATCATACTCCCACTTTCATCATCTTGTCACCTGTGCCTCTTTGCAGACAGTGTCACAAAGGATAGTACATACATGGTTGCTTCCTAGTACCCCATCCTTTGAAATACCCTTCCTTGGACTGGTGTTTCGTGCTATAGTGGATAATGCAACGCATGTTCTGCATAGCTCAATCCACGTTAACTGATGGACTGTCGTGGTTTTTGCTTTGGACTGGAGTGTTGGCCAAAGCACCCCTCAGGCTGTGTGGCTATAAACAGATGGTTCATATAATGCAGGCTAGATTTGTCCCAGTTTTGACTCTGATCAAAAAGCAGCCCAGTCCTGTACACGTTGAACTTTCAAGCTGCATTACTGCACCTCTGCCAGTGTGTGAGGAGGGCAAGGGCGCACAGCCTGACTGGCTTGGCCCTGGAATGGTTGGAAGTTAACTTGAATGAGCTGGGATTCATTTAGATTTACACAGCATTGTATTGTCGTCATTGTGCGTTTTCCTCCCCCCCTACAGGAAAAATGTTAGCACATTTTTTTTCAGAGACTTCACAGGCAGGATCCTGAGACAAAAGGGGCTCTCTCAGGAGAAATGCAACCTCTGTTGACATGTATTGTCACTCTCTGGTTAACACTGATTGCATGCGGCCTTTCATAGTTTCATAGTAGCTAGGGTCAGGAGGGACCTGAACAGATCACCTAGCCTGACCCCCTGCCACAGGCAGGAATGAATGCTGGGT
>NW_017729002.1:20103912-20114013 GCF_001723915.1 Gavialis gangeticus
ACCCCACTGCTCACATCTCACCAGGTTGAGTACAACCCATCCACCACTATTCTCTGGGTGCGCCCCATCAGCCGATTGTTTTACCCATCCAACTGTGCAGGCATCAGTGCCACAGGCTCTCCATTTATTGATGAGGATGGGGTGACAGACAGTGTCAAAGGCCTTCTTAAAGTCTAGAAGGACTACATCCACAGCGACACCATAGTCCAAGGATTTAGTTACTTGGTCATAAAAGGCAACCAGGTTGGTCAGGCAGGACCTGCCTTTGATGAACCCATGCTGATTGCCCTGACCATGATCTGCCCTGCAGGCCCCCCACAGATGTGCTCCTTGATGACCATGAATGCTCGTACAGCCGGGCCAAGGGCTCCGTGACGACCCCTGCCAGCTCCCTCAACACCCTTGGGTGGAGGGCATCTGGATCTGCAGATTTTAAAATGTCTAGCCCTTCCAGAAGATCCCTAACTACATCTGCACTGACTGAAGGCCTGACAGAGCTATCCCCAAGATTGTTCCTACCTCTGGTAGGTGGGATATCCCGGTCCTTGTTCAAGAAAACAGAGGCAAAGAAACTCTTTCAGCTGGTCAGGATTGGGTGTCACAGAGGTGTAAAGGCTAGCGTAGGGGAAGGTAGCAGTGTGACCATGGACTTCTTGATAAAACCGTGAAGTGAGTCAGACTGGCTTCAGGCAGGAGCTCCCCACGCCACCCCCAGGTTCCTTCCCTTTGCCATTAGGAAGTGGCCAGTCTGACTTGCAGGCTGGTGGGAAGGGTGCCCATCCAGGATAGCATCAAGGTGCTTGGGGCAACCCCAGTAGGTTTTCATTTGGTTGCCTCTGCTTGTTGGGAGAACTGCTGCATCTCTTCCTCCTTCCTCATCTGGCATCACTGCTCACCCCATCTTTGCATCCCCTCTGCACTGTGCAAGCATGTTTATTCACTAAGGGACACTGCTGCTGGGCTTCCACCATCTTTTGTCCTCACAGGCCGAGGGAAGCTAGGCCTCCCTACAGCGCCAGCTTTGGCTGCAGGGAGCCATGTCTGTGCTTGCTGAGGTGGGATAGCAAGCAACTGGGTATCCCTTCCATGTGCCGGGTGCTCCTGCTTACTGTGATCCCTAAGCAGCAAAGGTAAAGCTGCAATGGGTGCAGTCAGCATTGTGTGGACAAGGGCACTGTGGGATCATTGCTGGGGCCAATTTACCTTAGAGCAGGTAATGCATTACCCATACTGCTTTTGTGCCAGTGGAACTCTGTCTGCCAGGACTTGCACCACTGAAATGTGGCTTAACTGGATTCGCAAACACCTGGGTATTTAATGGCAGGATTCAGTTTGGCATGTAGGTACACACGAGGATCTGCCAACACAAGGCCTGTGTTGTGGGTCTGCAGGCAGGCCAGATCTGAGTCTTGTGGTGTTTCTAGTACCTCTGTTGTTGCGTTGTGTGGTGATTGTTCTGTTCTCGTTTTGCTGGTGTTTGCAGGCCTAATAATTCTGTCAGCTGTTAATTTAATTAGTGCACTATTTACTCCTTCAGTCGGAGCATAATGAGGAAACCAGCCCTCCCCCTCCCCCAGCCCACACGTACGCACAGGCTTTGCAGTTTACCATTACCCTCAGTGCAGCCCTTCAGCCTGGTGGCTGTTCACATGGTGAGTGCTTACATCCCAGCCACTCTGCATTCATTTTCTTCTGAGTCACTGGATTACGCTTTAAATCCTGCCAGAACCTTATAGTGCCTGGGCTGCATACCTTGCTGTAGATGGCAGGGGAGAAACAAAAAGCCACCAGGATTTTCTGTTCCTGCAAGCTCTTTACACCAACAGTTAGTAAATGCTTGGCACCTCCTTTGCACTTTCCATGCATCTACTTCAAAGTATGTTATAAAGATGGGAATGTTTATCCCTGTTTTAGAGAGGCAGAGAGCAGGTGACGGGCTAGGAGAGGAACAGCACCTGCTTGTATTAACTTCCAGCTTAGTATTTTGAATAAACCATGCTGATAGTCCCCGTCGCCTATAGATACTTAGGTACAGTGCCCTATAGATGTGTGGGCAAGATCCTATTCTAGCTATTCGGTATCTAAGGGCCTTTCTGCACCTTCAGAGCAGTGAACTTTGACAGCTCTGGAGACCACAGCTTCCTTAAGACTCCTGACTATACGTCTTCACTGGTGTCTTTCCAGGTTTGGAGCAGGTGTGTGTCTGATGGGTGGGGCATGTTCAGCTGGGACAGGCTACCGCCAGGCTGTAGATGTACCCTATGCAACTAAATGGGATCCTACTTCACCCTGCTCAAGTCCCTGAAAAAACATTAATTAAAAAATGGGTGGGTCATTGTCATCCTTATTCTGCTGCTTTTTTCTGACTTCATCTTAAGGTTAAGATAAAGGAATGTTTTGATGGACTAACAGTTTTTCAGGGACCCAAGCAGGGTGGACTGGGACTGCGCTAAGACTTCAGGGTCATACCTAGAAGTCTAAAAAGTGTACTAGGAGCTGGCTTTTACAGGCATGTTGTTTGAGAGCACAGGCACTTCAGATACTGGAGGGAAGAGTCATAGAAAATTAGGGCTGGAAGGGACCTCGGGAGGTCATCTAGTCCAGTGGGTCTCAACATTTCTTGTACCAGGACACATTTGTAAACATTGAGGGCCAGTCCCAACCCAGTAAATAGTTTAAGTAGAAAGCAGCCCCCTGGCCCTGCTGGTGCCCCTCACTCCTGACCCCCTGCCCCCAGGCCCCAGCTCCCCAGCGTGTTGGGAAGGGTTGGGTGTGTGGGTAATGGGAGGGCATGTGCCACCCTAGATTTGTGCACCCACAGCAGGCATGGGGCTGCAGACTAGCTGGACTGGCACAGGCAGGAGCCACCTCTACAACCCAGCAGGCAGGACTCAGCGCAGGAGGACAAAGTGGGGCTGCGAGACTTGTTGCCACCACTTCTGCTGGAACCCCTGCACCAGCCACGCTGCCAGCAATGCGAGGAATAACGGGTAGGTGGCTACCCTCATCTTCTCCCGCTGCCAGCCATTCACGTGTTGGGCTGTGGCTCTAACCCACTGCCATGGCCTAGCTGCTGCTGCCACTCCCCTCAGGCCATGGCTGTACCCTGGAGAGGTGGGGTGGTGGGCAGTGTCACCTGTGTCACCCCCATCCCCATGATATGTCATCTATGCCCCCCTCTCCCTCATGGACTTACCTGCAGGAGCTGCTCTCCACGCTGCCTCACTGCCATGTGCATGTGTGCACACCTGATCGACTTCGTCCCGCTCCCCCGCAGCCCCCTTGCAGGCTGGAGGAGCTCTGCCAGCCTGCAAGGGGAAACCCATGGTTTCCCCACAGTTTCTCCTTTAAAGGAGAATCCATTTTTAAAGTTTGCTCATGGCCCTTCCTTATATTCTTGCTGCAACCATTGCTCCTTGTTCTGTCGTCTGCCACCACTGAGACCAGTCCAGCTCCAGGTACTTGAAAGCAACTAGTAAAGATACCTGACACATTAAATCCCTTTCAGTCTTCTCTTCTGCAGACTAAATAAGCCCAGTTCCCTCGGCCTCTCCTCATAAGTCATGTGCCCCAGCCTGCTAACCATTTTTGTTGCCCTCCACTGGACTCTCTCCAATGTGTCCACATCTTTTCTGTAGTGGGGGGCCCAAAACTGAGCACACTACTCCAGATGTGGCCTCACCAGTGCTAAACGGAGGGGAATAATTACTTCCCTCAATCTGCTGGCAACGCTCCTATTAATGCAGCCCAGTATGTTAGCCTTTTGGCAACAAGGGCACACTGTTGACTCATATCCAGCTAATTGTTCACTGTCACCCCAGGTCCTTTTCTGTAGAAGAGCACTCCCAGAGAAAGACTATAGCAGAGTTCAAGTTATGCCACCACCTGAGCTTCCCACAGCACAAACTCACCCCTGACCTGCCAGTGGCTGCATCATCTCCTCTTGTGGCCACATCTGACCTTGATGCCAAGGGACATCAACACAGACTTGCTTCCCTAAGTGTAGTTCCTGGTTGGGGAAAACTCTTTGGCTTCATCTTACTCTTCTCAGTCAACACAGATGGGTGCAAGGTTGGTTGCAAGAGGTGACATGTCTGCAAACCTAGTAACTGCTAGGATTGATGGTTCCTGACCCTTGTCCTTTGACCTCTTCCAACACAAACTCATATATGGTGCTATGGGAAACTGGTGAGAACTGTTGCAGAGGTTCCCAGTCTTCCTGGATGCAAGTAGATTTCCAGAGAAACTGGGAGGTACTGGAAAGCTACAACACTTGGTGGGGAGCAAGTATGGGGGTGACTGCAAGTGGTTGGGCAGGATCAACTTCCAAGATTACTAGGGTCCAGCTGAGAGTGCTAGCTACACTGTCTGTGCCAGAAGCAGACGGCTAAGTGAGACTGTTAATTATTTTGTGGCAGGCCTTTGTCTTGAAACTAATGGATGTGCATTTGGACAGTTGACAGATGGAGACTAAATTGTAAGTTCTGGCCAGGTCAAAACAAGGTTACTGAGAAGGAAAAGAGTACCATGCATTGTAAAGAACAGTGGATATTTCCTGGGCTAATAGAAGCTTTTAACAAGCAGCCAAAAGAACTGAAGTATAATACAAATTCCCACCTATGCATAATAAGTGAATAAAAGGAAACCAATGGCAATAATCTTATTTGGCTAACAGCATAGTCATGCTAACAAACCAAATGAGCTAAGGACTTGTATAGATCACTAAGATCTCAGAAAGGATATCCAGCATGCACATTCCCCAGGAGAACAGAGGAGGTTATGACTCCCAAAGGAAGAGGATTTCAGGTCTGGCTACAAGCCAAGGTCTGATTCTATATGGGATGTGCAAACTGGCACCTCTTCAAGTCCTCTCCCTAGACCTGAATTTAGACAAATGCCCCTTGGGGTCTTTGTATCAGAAGGATATGAGAGCAGCCTTCTTGGAGGATCTGGATGGAGTAGGATTATTGACAATCTGCTCACGGTGTGAAATGATCAATAGCACAGTTGGGACTGCACAATGTTTTATAGTACGGAAATAATGTGGCTTTAAATAGAACAAGAACAGGTGCCAAACTGGTCTGCCAGAATTAGTTATGTCAGAGGCGTATGTGGTGAGAAAGGAGTGTGCCCCAGTCCTGGGTAGGTGGAGGCAATTATACATCTAGAAAGGACCTACGATAGGGTGACCTTGCAGAGATTAATGAGCACATTCACATATATAAGACAATTCACTCCTAATTTGTTACTTTAAGACTCCTTGGATTCCTGCTTGAGGACAATACAGAAGAGTACGGGATTGCTCCCAAAGCCAGCTTTACAATAATTTACAGAAAAGCTGTTCTGCAAACACCAGCGTTGGAACCTTTTGGGATGAAGAACCTAGGGTCTTGATCAGCGCACGCTCATGTGGGCTGGGGTTTGTCCTTGGCAAGTCAGTTGCCTCGTGGGATGTACTTCTGAAGCACTGGCTCAAAGGCAATAGCTTGATGATCATCCCAGGTGAGTGGGGGGAGCCCCCAGAAGAATGGACGACCTGTTGCCTTGTATGGGGCAAGGGCCACCCAGTGCAGAAATCAGTTATGAGGGTGAAGACTGGAGGGTGGGCGTGGAGGCAGAGTCAGAACAACTAATCAGAGGAACATGCCAAGCAGAAATTCCCTGATTAAACTCTTTGGTATTAGGAGGTGGCCAAAGAGTTGGTGGATGCTGTCCAGAGAGATTATATTGAGATGCATAATCTGGCAGGGGACTGGTAAAGGGGTCTGGGTTTGCTTGGTAAAGAACCAGACAAAAACAGCTTGGCTGCCTCTAGAACAGTCGTTCTACCTGACAGCTGCAGAGCACTACCCTGCTCAGCCCTGAATGGATGGATGGCCACCTTGCCTGTCAGGAGAAAACTGAATAAGAGGATTCAGGACTTGGTGGAGCTCCAAGATCATGGTTTCATAGTAGTTAGGGGTCATAAGGGACGTGAACAGATCATCTAGCCTGATCCCCCGCCGCTGGCCGGAGCACATGCTGGGATCACACGATCCCAGACAGGTGTTCGTCCAACCTCTTTCTGAATTTTCCCAAGGTAGACATGAGGGCCATTTCCCTAGGAAGTTGGTTCCAGATCCTGGCCACCCTAACAGTGAAATAGTGCCTCCTAATCTCTAACCTGAACCTATTCTCCAGCAGCTTCTGGCCATTGTTCCTCGTCACCCCAGGTGCTGCTGCGGGGAATAGGGCCCTTCCTATTTGCTGCTCATCTCCCCTAACGAGTTTGTAGGCAGCCACCAGGTCCCCCCCTCAGCCTCCTCTTTGTGATCTGTACAAGTCCTTAGCTCATTTGGTTTGTTATCATGACCGTGCTGTTAGCCAAATAACATTATTGCCATTGGTTTCCTTTTACTCACTTATTATGCATAGGTGGGAATTCGTATTATACTTCAGTTCTTTTGGCTGCTTGTTAACAACTTCCATTAACAAGAGCCTTTGGCTCTTTACCAGTCAAAACCAGACAAAAACAGTTGATGGTGCCTGGTCTCCATTGTGTTGGTAGGGAACTACGAGGCTTGTCACCATTTTATAGGTGGGAGAACTGATGCATTGAGATGAAGGCCTGGATCTTCAACAGCATTTAGGCACCTAATTCTCTTTTGGTTTTGTTGGTATTTTGGCACCTAAATACCTCTTGAGGACCTAGGTTTGACATGCTCCCTCACACAGGGAGTCTGGCAGTATTGACTACTGGAGCTCTGGCTTTTGATCCACGGGCAACTGCTGCACTCCCCTTCCTCTCTGTCATAGTTACAAAGAGCCAGGTGCCAAGAATTGGAAAAGAAAACATGCTACAGGGCTGTGAGATGGCTGCCCCCTCTGCAAGTATGTGGGAAAACGTTTAGATCTAAACTCGCCAGTAACTCCGTGCTGAAAGATATGACAGCCTGCCTGCCTGTCATAGCAAAACAAGGCAAACAGAATAAATGGTTGCCAGCCCAAGTCTGGGTGCTGGGCTAGCTTGTTAGGCTGCATATTTGAATTACAATCTATTGACTAATCAGGGTGAAATGGCTTGGATCTGGGCGCTGCTCTATTTCCACCAACCTGTTAAGTGAGACAGACTATTCAAACAGCTTCCTTTGCAACTGGTTCTCCTCTTGGCTTGCATCTGTCTGCCAGAGATCAGGGTTGCTTTGATTTAGGTGCTCCAAACCTTGATTGACATGCATGAAGCTGCTATCTCCTTCAGGCAGTAACAATGTTAATGGTTTATGATTCCCTCCCCAACTTTTTCCCAGACCGAGGGACCTGTTCTCCCCTTAGCCCTCGGAGATGTAGGTAACAGCATTCTTTTGCTCATCTACAAAGACTCGGGGAATACACTCGAGAAATTCCTCCTACGTTTGCTTGGCATCTTCCCAAAAGATAAGAACTTCAGTGTTTGCACTCTTTCCTCTCTCCCTTTTCTTCCTGAGTCTTTTTCAGAAATAAAAGCCTATTAATATTTTAATAGCAATCTCAGCTCAGGCATTCTCCATCTTTCAGTGCCTAGCTTATCAGCTATCTCCATGAGATGAGCTTGTGTGTTGTCTTGCTACAATTTCAATCTGCATTGTATGCTCAAAGCTCACAGTGCCTTGCCCTGGGTTAAGGGACTGGATGCTTAACACAGTTGTGGTGCTTTGAGCTCAGTCTACAATATGGCATCCATCACTGCTGACACCAGTGGAACTGCTCAGCTGCTGGCCAGTGGGATGCATTTCAGACACGTGTGTAGACCTGGCCAGAGGAATGCCATGTTAATTGCTCAACCTATGTCCGGTTCATTGCAGTCCTTCAGAAACCACAGGACCTTGTGCTCCAAACCCTTGAAGAATCAGGGCAGGAATCTTTCATTTGCACTTTCTTGCAGTCTCCATTGGCTATAGCAAATCCCCAGCATACTGGAAGACAGTGTCTAACTGCCAAGTGACACAGGATGATTAAAGAAGTGCGGTTCTCAGGCAAGACGAGGTGATTTTTTAAAATTAAATAATGGAATGTCCTGAGGGAAGAAGCAAGCAGAAGAGATACAGCATAGGAGGGAATGGATAAAAGGAGTCCTGCTCATCTCTGCAAAGTTGCTGCATTTTCATTTGGTCTCCAAAGGTGGAAAAACAGTATGATCTGTGTCTAATTAAGATGTGCAAAAACCCAGAAAGGGTTTCTTTTTGAACCGTTGTATTTTTTTTGGATGATAAGTTATCATATTTACCTAAATACAAGATGATTTGGACTTCAAGATAACCCCACTCCTCCCATGAATTAGATACATTGGGAAATTATAAATTTGCTATACTGTAAGTCTTCTGTGGGAGAGGAGAGTTCATCTGGAGGGCTAAAGAACTAGTCAGTTGATGATACTGGAGAGATCAAACCCTAGTGAGAAAGGAAGTGGGGGGTTTTAATTCAGATTGTGTAAAAGTCTCCAGCTAGAATTTTTAAAATGTAGGTGTTGCAAGTTAAGTTGCCAGGTATATGAGATTTCTGAAGGCACAGCCAGAGATGGAGGTCTCACTGCAATTTGCCTCAGTGTTGTTGTTTTTCTCCCCTCTTCCTTACCCCTACAAATTCCTCCTTATGCACCTAATTCAGAATGGCCTAATCTTCCAATAGCTGCCTTTCCCATTTCTTCCTGGGCAATCATGAATACACAGCACCTCAGCAAAGCCAAGCTGCTTTGATTTTAGGTGTTCCTCTTTCCATTCATGGCATTTTGTCAACCCCAAGGGATCCAAAATCATGAGAACTTTAACAATCATGAAGCTTTAAAAATAGCAGGCCCTGGTATCTTTTTATTCACCTGCTGCTTTCTGAGCCTGGAAGGTTTGTGGTTTTGCCTTTTACTCTGCAGCCACAAAGAACAAAAGCTTGCTTGTTTTTCATTTAAATGGAAGCTGAGCTCCTTGAATCGTCAGGAGCTGGAGCTTTGAGCAAAAGATCAACCATTGTGGGAACTGGCAGTGCCAAGTTGTTTGAACTTCTATTTAACCAAAGCCCTTGGGAAAAAATGGATCTTTGAAGGAGTCAACATCTGTTTTCCCTGTTCTGGTCTACCACTCTGGGCTCATCCATGTACTAAAACTTAAAAATGCCTCTAATTCACGTTTTACTGCCTCAATACAGGTAAATATAATTCTTTGTGTCCGCAGGTCTTATGCAAAATTTAAATAAGTCATTTATTTTTGCTAAACAAAGTGGAAATTGGTAGAAAATGAGATTTAAACTCAATTGAAAAGGGATGCTTGAGAGTGCTCAGCATCTCCATGTAGCACCAGCACCTTGACATGGTCCTCAGCTGGTAGAAAACAGTCTTGGCTCTCTGAACTTCTAAATCTGTAGTTTAAATCTAAATCTATAGACCCATTCCACCAGGACCTCAAGATCCTAAGCCTCATATACTGTGTGACTGGTGCTGCAGTGCAAAGGAATCTCAGCCATTCATTTGAGGTCAGATTGGTCCCTCTGAGGGATCGGTGAGCACCCCTGTGTGCAGGAGGGGGCAAGGAGGATTGTCAGGCTGGTGAGCAATTCACCTCAGCAGCTCCATTACTCCACCACAAGTCAAGGTTGCACAGTCTCATCCTGAATTACTATTCTAGGCACTTCCCCCGCACCATCTTGGCAAATGAGTAAGAGAAAGATGAATAGGGAAATAAACAGCCACACACAGGAAGCCCTGAATAACACCAATACCTTGAGGAGGTAATTTGCTGGTTACCACAAAAAACAAACTGCTCTGTAGGTGCCTGGCACCATGGGTTTGCTGTTCAGTTTGGGTGGCTCATGCTGCTCAAGTGTAGCTTTGGATGCGGCTGGGTCAAACGCAGGGGTAATCTGGAAGGTGTCTTACAACTCCTTTGAGCCTGCCAGTGGCTGAGAAGGGGGGTCCATATTGGTGTGAATGATGTGCAGAGCTGCCAGAAGAAGGCATGCACTTGTCTTGTGAGGGCCTCCTAAGGTCTTAGCTCTAGCAACAGCCTAACTTATAGTTTCATAGTAGCTAGGGTCAGGAGGGACCTGAACAGATCACCTAGCCTGACCCCCTGCCACAGGCAGGAATGAATGCTGGGT
>NW_017729002.1:20119013-20126359 GCF_001723915.1 Gavialis gangeticus
TTTGCAGCCTCTCTCTCCCTTCAAGTGTGTCCACCTCACCCCACATCTTAGTGTCATCAGCAAACTTGGACAGTGTGCTTTCCACCCCCCGTTGATGAAGATGTTAAACAGTGCGGGCCTGATGACCAAGCCCTGGGGTACCCCACTGCTCACATCTCACCAGGTTGAGTACAACCTGTCCACCACTATTCTCTGGGTGCGCCCCATCAGCCGATTGTTTTACCCATCCAACTGTGCAGGCATCAATGCCACAGTCGCTCAATTTATTGATGAGGATGGGGTGACAGTGTCAAAGGCCTTCTTAAAGTCTAGAAAGACTACGTCCATGGCAACACCATCGTCCAAGGATTTAGTTACTTGGTCATAAAAGGCAACCAGGCTGGTCAGGCAGGACCTGCCTTTGAAGTATCCATACTGATTGCCCCTAAGCATGATCTCCCCTGCTGCCTCCCCACAGATGTGCTCCTTGATGATTCTCTCCAAGATCTTCCTGAGCACTGAGGTGAGGCTTACAGGCCTATATTTACTTTGGTCCTCCTTCCTCCCCTTCTTGAAAATTGGGACCACATTAGCCAGTTTCCAATCCCCTGGCACCTGGCCAGATGCTCATACAGCTGGGCCAAGGACTCCACGATGACCCCTGCCAGCTCCCTCAACACCCTTGGGTGGAAGGCATCTGGATTTGCAAATTTAAAAATGTCTAGCCCTTCCAGAAGATCCCTAACTACAGCTGCACTGACTGAAGGCCTGACAGAGCTATCCCCAAGATTGTTCCTACCTCTGGTAGGCGGGATGTTCCGGTCCCTGTTCAAGAAAACACAGGCAAAGAAACTGTTAAAAATATCAGCTTTCTTGTCTGGTGTAGCCACAAGATTACCGTTTGTGTCTTGCAGGGGCCCTACATCGCCTGGTGCCCTCTTCTTGCTCCCAATGTACTTGAAAAAGGACTTTTTCTTGTCCTTAGTCCTGGACACTAACCTGAGTACCATCTCTGCCTTGGCCTTCCTAATAGCTCTTCTACACTCCTGGGCTAGCAAAGGTGTTTACATGGAGACAGGATCAAAAAGATCCCAAGCCACTTCAGTTGACTGAAAAGGAGCTGGGGGAGGGAGGCAGTGTTGAAACCAGCCCACAGAAATATGGCTACAGTAGAAAACTCCAGGAAACATGAATCAAGTCAGAGGGCAAATTCCCACAAGCTCTCTCAAGCAGATCACAAAAACAGGCACTGAAGGCAGGTTGTCTCCAGAGACATGAGGAGTTCTGAGCCAGGCACACATCAGCCATGAGACCATAGCAGTTGAAGATGAATTCAGGGGCAATGGCTCTTTGGTCAAAGCTGCAGGGTCAGGAGCTCCGGTCTCACTTGCAGATACTTTGCAGACATTTTGATACTTTGCTTTGCTTTCTGCACAGCTTCCATTTCCTAACTCTTACCTTTTGCTCTTGCTGGCAGAGCAGCTCAACACTTACAATAGCCCTTTTCCCAGTCATCTCCATTCCCTTTCCCCTACACAGCTGAGAAACCAGCACCGTCTGTCCTGAATAAATGGGTGGCTGTGTAGTGCCAGTTCTGTGGATTCTGGCAGCACAACCTGTCTTAAGGGTAAGTTCTATATTCTACTAGAAGACGCTAGGAAATAGGAGTCAGAAGACAGGACTTCCTGTGCTGTGACCCTGTGCCTCAGTATTCCTATCTGTAAAATGGGAATAACTTGCCACCCTCCCAAGCTGGTTGTGTAGGTCAATCCAAGCCTTGTATACAGTGCAATTCTGCAGGGGTCCAGAGGATGATGTGATTTCTACTATGACCTAATACCAGTCTTGGGTTTCATGCTTTCCCAGGACTATTTGCTTGCTTGCTTTGCACATGGGAAAAAATCTGTTGGGAAAGGATGGAGGTGGGGGGCCGGAAATGACCCAAGGAACTTCCTCTATGAATGGCCCAGTGCATCTTGCCTGTCTTCCAAATCCTGTGCCAGACAACTTTTCAGACTCTGCTGCCTGCTGGCTTTTGTTCAGGGCCAAGCATGTTATCAGCTCTTTAAATGTTGCAAGTATTCCGGTCAGAATTCTGGGGATCCCGTTCTTGCAGAGACTCTCCAGTTAACAACACTGTCTGCACCACGAGTTGGCAAATGGTAGAGGAAGCTAAAATGAGAGCCAGGAAGGCACCCTGGAAGATCTAGGTGTTTAGGAGGAGACTCCCCAACATACCTGCATCCCAGTGAAAAAGAGCAAGCACTGGCCATGTGGTTCTACAAAAAACTATCAAAGTTTTATTAAAAAATCATTGAAAGAAGCAGGACACCCATAAAGCCAGTGGCTGGAGACGACAGGGTCTTGAACACAGGTTTCTGCAGCTTGGGCAACAGACTGGAGAGGAATTCACTTAACATCTCATTCCCCCTCTTTCTCTCTCTCTTCCCCCCCACAGTGCACCAGAACCAGGGCAACACTTAGATCCCCAAGGAGTCCACCATAGGCATGTGGTTGGAAGGCAAATGTGTAGATGCTTGTTGGGGCTCTGCCTGGGATGATATTTCATTTGGTTTTTTGTTTCTTTGTGGCTCTGGCATCCTCACCAGCCTCTTCTTCTCCTAAGCAAAGCATCTGCAGCAGCGCAGGACACAATTTCTGTGCCACAGCCCAGGCCCAGAGACACATCTCCACCTGGTGAGGAGTCCACCCTCTCTCTGTGTCAACTGGAAAAGAT
Organism: Gavialis gangeticus; assembly: GCF_001723915.1. Lineage (NCBI taxonomy): Eukaryota > Metazoa > Chordata > Crocodylia > Gavialidae > Gavialis > Gavialis gangeticus. Next base: position 20,121,730 of record NW_017729002.1, read on the forward strand.
TGCAAATTGAACCATTAAGCAATATGGCTGCAGCAGAACCAGATCTACCCACTCTCCAGGCCCCCGATGAGTTCTTGGGGAGACCTGTGGCCCAGAAAAGTGAGAGGTTGAGAGTGCAGAATAAAACCACACAGTCCCTCCATGCAGCTCTGCAGGCCAGAATTACCCCCTCTTCCCAAGCTCCCACGCAGCTCTGGAACGTACCTCCCTCCTGCTTCAAATGCCTGGTGTCAGCAGATTGCGGGGAGGGAAAGATCAAAAGCTGTTGTTGCTACACAGTTGTGCACAGCAAAAACATGGGCCTGCAGCCCCCTTCCCCCCAGCTGCTGCTTCCAGCCCTGTTCTGAAGGATAGGAAGGGCTTAAAAGGTAAAACCATCTCCCCTACACACAATACTTGGTGGCACAGGTAACCATGGCAGAAGCTACCATAGGTTTAAGCAACACGTTCTACAAGCTGGTAGAACAGACACAAGGCAAGGTGAAGAGAGATCGCACAGCAGCTGGTGCGATTCAGGCTCTGATGAGCAGGGACCTGCTGTGCCTGCAAGATGCACGTGTAAGAAACCAAGCAAATCTACTGCCTCCCCAGTAACTGAGAGACACAGAAACTTCAGGTATCAATTTGACACTTAAATAAATTTTCACTGGAGGATCTCAGTGGAGTGTGCAGTGGCAGGGGAGTGTTATCTTCATTGTACAGATAGGGAAGGTGAAGCAGAGACCAAGGGGCTTGCCCAATGCCAGAAAAGCAGCAAGGGAGATGAGGAGGAAACCCGACTCCCAGCTCTGGGTATGAACTACTTTGTCCAGTAACTACTTTGTCCAACAACCTTGCCGCAAGCGCTGCAGTTCTACTGGCTTTTCAAGACAAGACCTTTAAAACAGAGATGCAGCAAACACCTTCCCCCTCCCTCCACAGGCCCTACTGAAGTGTGGCCCCCACCCCTCACCTTCATTTAGTTTCTTGGTACAGAGCTGGATCCCGTCCAGGTAGCGGATGTAGTGCTTGAGGGAATACTTAATGGGGGTGAGGCCTGGGATGGACTCCACTGCTTCATCTGCCATAAAAGCCACAACCTCAGGGGCTCCTGCTGCCAGGATTGCTGAAATGGAAAGATGGGGGAGTGTGCAGCAGAGGAACTGGACAGGCTGGGGGGCAGCAGGAGATGCCATATCTTTCATCACAGCAGATCTCCACTTTCTTAGGGCCTTTGCGCTGGCTCTTGGATGCCTGCCAGGGCAAGCTGGTACATCACAGAACCTGAAGCCAGACCAAGAGGACTTGTGCACACTGGCACTCCCAGGAGAGATGGGACTGGATCAGTGCAGGGTTCAAGCAGAGGTTTGCCCTTGGGTGGCTGGAGTTACCTCTGCTTCCACACAGATGGGTGTCTATCTATCAGCTCATCACAGCAGGAAATGCACCATGCCAGTGACTCAACCATCCCAGCTGGCACCTTCTCATGCAGGCTTCCACACCCTCCACCTATACTTTCTGCTGCCCTCAGTGCTCAGCACCTCTTCAAGGTTTTGGTTTCAACAGGCCGCTAGCAACTAGTTTGGCTGCCTGCAAGACTGGGAAGAACCAGTGGCTTTCACCTTGTGCACAGGGTTGGGATCTAGGGCCACTGCTGTTTCCCAGGAGCTGTGAGTGTCAGCATCTTGCATCCCACTATGCAAGCAGCAGTGCATGGGTGTTTGGGTGAAAGTGCTGACAAACCTGGGCTGTTCTTTCACTTACAGCTTGGTCAATCCATGGTTCCACCCCCTTATCTCTTCCCCATCCCCCACTGACCTCCCTTAGTCCATACCTGAAGCTGTGGCTGGTCCTACAGCTTTTAGCTGGCTGAGCTCAGTTATGGCAGCTGCCACATCTGGGAGGAGCTGAAAAGCTTTCCTTGTACAGCGCTCCACTGTCTCCTGGGAGTTAGTTGCCACCAGCTGCTGCAGACGAGGACGGAACTTCCCCCGCTAGAGGGGAGAAGAGAAGGCAGCAAGGTGAGCCCCCTGCATCTGGAGACTTAGCTGTGCAGGTGACTACAGCTCATTGCTTGTGACCCCAGCCACTGAAAGGGGCAATACTCTTACTAGATTATTAGAGGGGATACAACTCCGAGGCCATGAGTTCTTTGCCAACCCTTTGAAAAAAAAAAAAGTGATTCCTTCCTGGTATATTTCTGTTCAGCTGTAGTCCCCAGACTATGCTCTACAGACCCCCTGAGATCCACCACGCCCTAAAGATGAGACTCTGAGGTCAAAGAGAAGATAGCCCAAGAGATCTTTGCCTAAAGCAATAGTGTCCAGCTCTCCTGGGCTCATCCTAAAGCCACATCCAGACCACAGGGCTCCTTGTGGGCTGGATCCAGACCCACCTCTGGCAACAGGGGAAGTGGCAGTGGTGTGAACTGCTGTGGTTTCCTGGGTGTTTGTGTTGGCTCAAGGAGCCAAGAGGAATAACAGTCTTTGCTTTCCCTGCTGCCACTGAACTAGCAACAAGGCTCTGTGCCCTGGTATTCAGCAATGGGCCCACCCCCACTCACCCCAACCCCTCTAAGAGCCTTGTGGGCTGGGTGACAGCTCCAAGGGCCTGACCTGGCCTGCAGGCTGGGTCTTTGACACCCCTGTACTAAGGAATAGGAAGTTGGGTAACCAATTTGGAAAATGCAAAGTAGTTTGAGGCTGAGCACAGTGTGCCTGGAAGAAAGTTTACTTGTTCACAACCCTTGTGTATCTTTTCCAGCTACTACACCACCCCCTTACTCTGCATCTCCTCTGGGACTTTACCTTCCTTTCCTCGCTTTCCCAAGTAGACAACAGCTTTGCCTTCACGGCTCTGTCCTATTACCATGACACTCCTATCTCAGTGCAGTTCATCTACCTTCTCCTCCTTTCTCCCAAATGTTCTTAGTGATTAAGCCAGCCTGCTGCTTTCACCCTGCCCAGCTATAATTGGACCAACCGCTCCATTCCAGTGGATTCAAAGCCAAGAAAATAATTCAATTATAAGCTCATTGATGCAGATAATCTCTCTGTGCGCTCAAAGAGCTGTGGGCAGTACTAATACTGTGTAAAAACGAGTTAATGAATAATAATTCCCCTGGAATTCCCATCACAGGCCTGTGGAGCTAGTGGGAGGAAACTGACCAAGCTGTGTGAAATGCAACAGGTTAGGATTTATCTACACTCAAACTGGTTTGCTGCTATAACATGACTGGCATGGCTGGGCTGCTAAATCCCCTACTGGAGATGCAGCCATTGGATCCTTTAAACTGTTGTGTTAGGACAGCTCACACTAGTTCCCCAAGTGGAACAGACTATCCCAGAAAAACTCTGCTTTGCCAGCATGACTGTATCTGCATTCAGGCTTCAGATGCGTAAGCTGGGCAGTAACTAGGTGAGCTAAGGACAGAGCTCCATCATGCTCCTAACTAAATTTGTGCTGCTAGCAAAGGTGTTTACATGGAGACAGAATCAAAAAGAAGCATGAAATTTCTAGAGATGAGGCTACTGACTCCTCAGGCCCAGCTTACCACAGCCTGTCTGCAGCTGAATGCAACTTAGAGCAACCCCAAGGCTGTTGCAGGTTGAACCAGGGTTCAGACTGGTTCATTGATTAACAAGTCACAAAGATGACATAAAACTGCTCCTCAACCTCTCCCCTGGGCCAGAGGCTATGGCCCATGATTTCTGTCTCAACCGTAGAAACTAAGCACAACAGTTACCAATTTAAATAGATGTCATACTGCTGGCGAACACGTGCTCCCGAGCGGAAGCAAACACTCAATAGCCTGCAGAGGTTGGATCTCCCAGCAACTGGAAGTGATGTCACAGCCCGTGGGGGGCCAAGACCCCCATCCCAGCAGTGCATCCACTCCGATTATAGTGCTGAGACGCTGCACGGGGCCATTCAGCTGGGGAGTGACTCACGGTGAGTTTCCACTGCATCAGCTTCACCACTTCGCCCTGGGTCAAATACTTTTCTGTCCGTCCTGCGAGAGCAACCGGTAACTCCTCCTGATACCTGAAACAGAGCCCAGAGCGGGCAGGACTCGCCGCCGCCGCCTGCACCCGGCCCCCTGCTCGCGCTGCCGGTCCCCGCGGGGCGGGGCACTGCGGCCCCTCGAGTCACCGGAGCCTGGGGCTTCCACTGGCGGCAGCTGCGGGTGGCCCGAGCTGCGGCCCCCGCGCAGAGGCTCTGCAGCGGGACATGAGCTGCGCGGACGCCGTCGCATTTACCATTTCTCCAGCCTGGCGAGGCCTTTCCGCTCGCTCCCCTTAGCTTCGACCACCGCCCAGTGCAGGTCGCGCATTCGTCTCCAGCACATGGGGTCTTGGCAGCCGTAGAGACCTCCCTTCCCCACCATGTCTGTGAGGGCCTCCTCGCCTCCCCCGCGCCCCAACGGCCCCCACTCTCCACCAGCACGCGCCACGCGTCTCGCACCAGCTTCCCAGCGTCCCCTACGGCAGCCTCAGCCGCGCCCCCTCATGTGACCCCCTGCAGGCCACGCCCCCTTCCCGGAAGTTCCGGCGGGCGGGGCGGGGCCGTAGCTGTGGCCGGCGCTGTCGGTGTCGCAGCCGCAGCTCAGGGCCGCGCCAGGCCGGGCGGGGGGGATGAAGGGCAAGGAGGA
>NW_017729002.1:20131359-20143118 GCF_001723915.1 Gavialis gangeticus
GGGGTAGAGTCCTGGGCTCAGGACCCGCGGGGCGGTTAGCGCCTGTCACAGCCCCAAACAAGTGGTCCAAAGCACGAGGTCTGCCCCTGCAATACTGTAGATGTTAACATAAGCAGCACTGAGGAAAAGGAAGTTTTGTAAAGATGGTACAACATACACATCTGCATAATGAGAGCCAGTAACAAGCAGAGGTTGAAATATGCTCAAGATTGAGTGCAGTCCAGTAGACTGTATAATGGCCCAGGAAAGTAGTGGAAAGCGGTTGTGCACCAGGAAGCCTCCCAGCGGTTAGGGAAGTCTGGGGGCCGGTGTTGCTCTGGGCTGCTCCTAAGGCACGCAGGTCTCCTTCCAGAACCGCAATCCTTTGGTGGCCGTGTATTACACCAACCGGGCCTTGTGCTACCTGAAGATGCAGCAGCACGATAAAGCCTTGGCAGACTGCAAGCATGCGCTGGAGCTAGACAGTCAGTCTGTGAAGGCCCACTTCTTCCTGGGGCAGTGCCAGATGGAGATGGAGAACTATGATGAGGCCATCGCTAACCTGCAGAGGGGTGAGTGCCTGCCAGTCAACAGGCAGCTGGGCCTGACTTAAGGCATTGATGGCCTTCATAGTCTATTGACCTTCCCTGCTAACAGGAGTGCCCTGGCTGCTTTTAACTTACCAGCAGGGGATGTGGCCCTTCTCTGTTCATAGGTGCTAGGATGGAGGCCCTGGCTAAGCTGCAGGCAGGCCTCCCATCCTGAATGGGCACAAGTAGTGCCCACCTGTACAACTACAGCCTGTGAATACAAAGTAGGAAAAGCTGGAGTTGAGCAGGGGGCAGCTTGGAGTGACCATACACGCACCAGTTGAAAGCCTGTGGGAGTTCAGTGCCTCTGTGCTTGACCACACACCAGTCGTGGTTGCGGGTGAGGCCCAAGGGGGAGTCAGTTTCTTTGGCAGCTGCTTGGAATTCAGTCCCCAAGCAGCTTCTCTCTGGCTTGCATGGTGGGGTTCGGGTTGTAGCCTGCAGCTTCAAGCTTAATGAGCCCTCCCCATTTGCTGCTTTGTGCCACAGCAGCAGCATGACTTGGCAGTGCCCCTCAGGAGTGTATTAGCCACTTAAAGCTGTAGATGTCAACTTCTGACTGCCCTGCATTGTGTAGGTGCTGGCGTGGCTGGAGCAGAAAGAGTGAAACCACCATCTAGAGGCTGGTATTCTGGTGATGAGCTGCACTGCCAAGTGGGTTTAGGAAGGCTTCTCTGCTGACCTCCACTTTGTCTCCTCAGCCCACAATCTCGCCAAGGAGCAGCGCCTGAATTTTGGGGATGACATTCCAAGTGCCCTGCGGATTGCCAAGAAGAAGCGCTGGAACAGCATTGAGGAGAAACGGATCAATCAGGAAAATGAGTTGCACTCCTACCTGACCAAACTCATCATGGCTGAGAAGGAGAGGTAATGTGGGTAGGAATCTCTTCTCCCTCAGCAGCTCGGAGGCATGGCCTGGAAGAGTGCCAGGCCTCTGCAAACAGGGGGAAGGAATTGGAGGGTCCTCTGAAGGATGAGGGTGGCCTGGCCCCATAGACTGACTTTGCCATCTGGGGTGTGAGGAAGGCCAAGGGGTTGCACATCTGCTGGTATCTGCTGTTGCCCTAAGGAGTCTGGTGCTGTTATAGTTGGTGGAGAGTCCCTTTCTGAGAAAGTCGGAGGCTTTGTGCTAGGGACCTGTGTTAATTTGGAGGTGACTGCTCCTCCTTCTCCAGCATGGCGTTCCTGGTTGCTTGCCAAAGCTTACTCTGTGCTATAATATTCTTCTGTGTCTGTCCTAGGGAGCTGGACGAATGCCGAAGAACACAGCAAGAGGAAAACATGGATGAGAACCGGGGCAGGGCTCAGCTGGCCAACATTGAAGCCAAACATGTAAGGCATCTCCCTCATTGTACATTTGGGGCTCCCAGGCAGGGTTGGACTGTTTCAGTGTGTTTTTGCTTGGGGAGAGCAGCAAACCTGGGGGGCGTTGCTTCCTTGGGGGGCCACCCTAGCATGAAAGGTGGTAGCCAGACCTTTTTCAGGTGAGCGTGGCCCTACGGGTGACCTCTGGGTGCTTGAACCCATGGGGGCACCAAGAGATGCCACAGTAAAACCTTTGTGGGGATTCTGGAGCACAAAGGGGAAGTGGCTGTCACCACGTCCTGCTTTCCAGGCTGCTGTGCTGAGCGAGGATAACTGTTGGGGGCAGGGCTATAATCACAATTGCAACAGGTCAAAGGAAACAAAGCAGGTTCCCCTCACAGTGGCTGCTGTCTCCAGTGCTCAGTGGCTGTATAATGCAGCCTGCTTCTGAAGCTCTTTTTGCACCAGGTGCCTGTCCAATACCAGCAGCTGCAGCCCGTGTCAAAAATAGGTTGAATGGTATTGCTTCCCGTGTTCATATCCTGTGCCCTGTCCATGCTGTGTGATGCATCACCCAACGTAGCTTGTCTGCTATATGCTCAGGGCACAGTGGGCTTTTTCGTGGCTTCACCTCACAGCCCTTATCTCCCACCAGTTCTTCAGGCACCTTTAGAGACTCTTTGGAAGCCCTGCCGCTGCTGCTGCTCTATCAACCTATTGGCCTCTATGATTTGACATGCTACACCATCCTCCACCTCCTCCATTATGCTGCCACTATGCAGCCTCCTGCTTGAACCTTGTGTCCAGCTCTCCTGTACAGCGGCAGGAGCACTAACCATTTAGTGGTACTGGATGCTTTGTCACTTTCATGGACAAGAGCAGCACCTGTAAGAAGGTTCTCTCTGAATGCAATTTCCCCCTGCCCAGTGCTGGCAGGAGCCAATGGAGATTGGCTGAGGGTGGGAGACCTAAACTGGTCATGGAAATCCCTGGGCACATGGAGCCCCTTTTCCAACTGCTCCTGTGAGCCACATCTGTGCAAGTGGCAATACTGCCGTGAGGCCCATGCTGTAGGGAGAGGCTGTGATCTCCATCTGGGACATGGACAGAGACCAAATTCTTCAGGCTCCAATGCTGAAGCAGCAACTAAGTCCTGCAGGCCCCTCCCATTAAAGAGGCTGTTTCTCTTCCAGGACAAATACCTGGCAGATATGGATGAGCTCTTCTCTCAGGTGGATGAGAAGAGGAAGGTGAGGCTGTGTTGAACAGGTGCTGCTGCCCTTGTCAGGATGGCATGTGGTGTGTTTGTGGGTGGGGCAGACCTGCATTTGCTAGCTTGGCTCAAGGTACCAAAGAGACCCAGTGGCTTATCCCACCCTTCCCATTTTCTTCCCCCTGACTATGCTGCCAGAGCCATCTGGAACTCACTGGCAATCTCTGTTTAAAATGGGAGCTTCTGTGCCAGGTGCCTGGAGCTATGTGATGAGAGAGAGCTGGGGGTGGACTGTCTCTGCATCGGCAGTTGTTCTCCAAGGCTCTTGTGCATCTGCCATGGATGGAATAAAAGCTGCATGGTGGTGGCTCTATCTGGGGTGGGATTTCATGGGGAGGAAACAAACCCTTGGAATGGAGAGATGTAAAAACCTATGCCTCCACCTGCCCCTCCTGGCTTACCTGATGTCTGCCATGAGTGAAGGGCCTTTCTTGTGCCCTCACCTGGCAGGAAGGCAGGGCAGCAGGGGTGGAGCCCCATGGGAGAAGAAACTATGAGCTCTGTGCAGCTCCTGTCCATGCTGAGGCCCTGTTCCTGCTTCAGTTGCTTGTTGGCTTGTGGCAGCGGTGTGGGGAAGGGGGAGAGAGTGAGGGTCTTGTAGCTCAGCAGCTCCCTAATGCTGCACCTCAATCTCTCGAGTCAGAAGCGGGACATCCCTGACTACTTGTGTGGAAAGATCAGTTTTGAACTGATGCGAGAGCCCTGTATCACGCCCAGTGGGATTACCTATGACAGGAAAGATATAGAGGAACATCTCCAGGTAATGGGGGAGCCTGAGTATTCAGCATTTGGGGGAGTGGGGAGGTTGGGTGGGTGAGAGATGCGGGGAAGACTCTTGGGAGATGGTGACTTATAGGTGTATTGGCTTCTTCAGCTGAAGTTGCTGCCAGTGCTCTCTCTTCCTGTGGCTTTATAGAGTTTTCCCCTCTGAGGTGTGAAAAACTCCTGTACATTTTGGAAACTGCCTTTGTAGGGGGAATGGTGCCACAGGCTAAACCTCCAGCCCCTTCCCTGTGAGCTTTTCTTGAGCAAGAGAGAGTCAGAGGGCAGCTTCCCCCATCTTGGAGCCTCTTTAGGCACTGTGCTGCTACTGTAGCTAGCCCCAGGCCTTGATCATGAGGGAGGAATCAGCACTGGTGCAGGTGCGGCTGTCCATTCCTTCTGGATGGATGGTAGCACTGGTGAGTAGAATAGCACTTTGAGTTGAAGATGTCCTACTGGAAAGCTTTAGTCCAGCTTGGTCCTGCTTACCTTGTCCTGCCTCTCCTTGTGCCATGCCGGGGCAGTAAAGAACAGCTGTTCTGTGTGAGTTTCTAGGCCCTGCTTTAACTTCACCTGTCCAGGGCTCCTTGGTGAGGGGCTGTTCACTCTGGGATCCAGCTCCATTTGACAACTGAGTCTGTCGCCTCAGGCTCCTATTGGGAAGAGGAGGGAGGTGGAAGGGCTTTAGTTTGAGCAAAGTTGAAAGATGCTTCATATAAGTAGTGGGACCTAACTAATTAGAGATCATTTACGCTCTCAGGGTCTGTTCTGTTTATTGCATTGCTCCTCACACCACTCTGGGGCCAGGTTCTTTCTCCCAGGTTCCCACAGCAGCAGAAGCAGTTGGGTCTTGTGATGGAAACCATTTCTGCTCAGTAGGAGGGAGAGATGATGCACTTCTGACATCATCTCTGGGTGGGGCAAGGTGTGGTTCTAAGAAGGAAGTGGTGATCCAAGGGGTGGGGAGAGAGGGTTGAATTGCCTGGCTGTGGCATCTGGTCTTCATTGTGCAGATAGGGTCAGACCCAGGGTCTGCAGCCTAGGGGACTGCTTGGTAGGGCCAACAGGCCTAGGGTGGTAGTGTGGGGGGGAAGCTTAGCTGAGTTGGCGCTCAGTCCATCCTCCTCATGGCCTCCCTTCCCTTTCAGCGTGTGGGACACTTTGATCCTGTGACTCGAAGCCCTTTGACCCAGGACCAGCTGATTCCCAACCTTGCTATGAAAGAGGTGATAGATGCGTTCATATCAGAAAATGGTTGGGTAGAAGATTATTGACAGGAGGGTGAAGTTGGCTTGACTGGATTCTCTCTGCAGCCCCAGCTGTGGCAGCACAGGGATGTCCTGCTGCAGACTGCTCTCCAAGCTTGCTGGGCTGGCACCATGCCTTACTCACTCTCTGTCCGTCTCTCTCTCTTCTTGGATGTCTGGAGATCCATTGGCAGTGCTGGACTAGGGGTGTTTTCATATCATCTCCCTGAAACAGCTGGGCTGGACCATCTGGAGCAGGAGCATGAAGGAACCTCCCAGCTTCATTCTTCCACTGGGTTCTTTGCAACATGGTAGGCTGGAGAGAGACCACCTCATGGGGGAGGGGAGTACTTGTCCTGAAGATGGCACCCCTGGAAAGCACTTTGGGAGGAGATGGGGCTGTGCGTGGCCAACCAGCATCACTGCTTCTCATCATCTGCCTCCACATCTCAGCTGTAGAGAAAGGCCCTCCTCCACATCACAGCAATCAGCTCTCCAAAGAGTTCTCTCCAGCCCTCGCCCAGCAGAAGCCCTGCTCCTGGAGATACGTGGAAGCCTCCCAGTGGTAGTGAGGGCCAAGGGTGAGCTGTCCTCTCCTCCTCCCTCTGAATGTACATACTTGGTGTTCCCGTGGCACTACATCTCCCTGCTGTCCAGCGTAGCTCTGAATGTTGCCCTGTAATAGCCACATGCTGGGGAGGGGGCAGACAATGGATGGTAAGTTATGGAGACATTGACTTGGCTGAGGCTTGTTCTGGGAAAGCACTGTTCCACAGGATGGAAGCTGGGAATTGCTGGAGGCCCAGGGCTGTTAGTTCCCCATTAAACACTTGGATTTAAGTTCATTTTTTTTTTTGTTTTAATTAAAACCCTTTAAAAAAAAACAAGTAGATGAATCCTGTCTCTAGTTGCTGGGAGTTGCGGTGTAAGATTGGCTCAGACTGCTGGCTTCCCGAGCTCGCTCTTCGGAAGCTTGCCAATGTCAATAAATATTTCAGCAATAAGCGTTTAAATAGCCCGAGTGGTTCATTGCCACAGGGATCCCTCCTTGAGAGAGGCCAGTGGAAGCTTTTCCAATCCCTAGAGCAGATGGGAGCTGAAGGGGAGAGCTGCATGATTAGGGATACCTGAGTGATGGTTAAGCTGCTTCCACACAGAGCTTGTTTGGATGGGATGCAGCACCTCCAGAGGCTCCTCGCCTCCATGCTGTAGATGAGGCTAGCTGCAGTCTTTGCTGGGATGTGCACACATACAGTGTGTCTCTTGGGTGTGAGACCTGGGCTGCCTTCCCAGTTGCATCACGTGGTCAGGGCTGTTCAGCAGGGAGTGCATTTAGGTTCTTGCCTTGCTGCTGATCAGATTCTTAAATCTGCTCCCTTGCTACTGGATGGTCTGGGCCTTTGTGCAGTTAGACTTCTCCCCAGACAGGATAATGATGGTATTTTGGCACTGGGTAAAACTGCTTGAGCACTTGGCATGTCCCTCCCATGTTTCTGCAGGTGCAAAGACTCCAGAATGCTACTGGCAGCTTTGCCTCCTGTGTAATCTTCACTCCAGGGGGTGGGCTCGTGGGAGTGCATGGAGATGCATGTGGCTACATGCTCTGGAGTTGGGTATAACAGTGAATTCCTGGCCCCTTGACATCTTTCCCAAGAGGCAACAGTGAACAGTGGCTGCAGTGTATAAGTACTGGGTCCTCTAGTTGAGCTTGTGGGTGAAGGGTGGCAGTGGCAGGGCACTGGCCATGACTATAAGGAGCTGGGGTTGGAGATGCTTCCTTTCCTTTCTCATGTCCTTGTGACAAGGTATTTAGCAGAATTTGCAGATTCATTGGAATCTGACGGCTGCATGGTAAGTGCTTCTGCTTTGGGCTTGAACGTGCAACCTCTGGGCTATCAACCCCACACCACCCTAGCTTGGAGATGCTGATACTGACTCAAACATGGGTTTTCAGTCGGTATCACTGAGCTTTTGCTAGGTGGGAAAGGCACACATGCAGCACCTAGCTGTAGTGACATCTCAGGCCAGCTGCCCAGCCAGTCTGTTCTACCTATGGATAAAGGCAGTGTGCCCAGTATCTAGCAGGAGGTGAGGAAGATCTGTTTTGTCAGGCTAGTGATCACCTTACCATGTTCTGCATGATGAAGAGTGACAGCCTTGGTAATTCTAGCTGCCTGTTGGAACTGCAGATGCTATTCTTTCACTGATGAGTTTAGTAATTCTTTTTAATCAGGTTAAGAACTCTGCCTCTACTGCCCTGTGGTGAGGAGTCCTGCAGGCTAATTACTGGCTGCAGAAGGGTGTATTTTCTCTTGGCCACAAAGGACTTGTGTTCAATTTCAGTGAGGAGCCCTTTGTTCAAGGAACCTGAAGGGGGCAAGAGCACCTGCATGGCATCCTGGATCATGAATCCTTGCTGGAGGTGATCCCAGCACCTAGAGCGCTTCACAAACAGTAATCCACACCCCTTCTCCCCTCCCCTGGGATAAATTACTCAGTGGGTGATGGTCTCTGTGGTAAAAGGCTTACTGTGATGAAACCAAGCAGATGCTCCGAGACCTTGTTTTTTTTTCAGCTTTACTTTTGATGCTGTAGTTGCCTGAGTGACTCTGGCCACTCCAGAGTGACTGATGGGGAGTGGTGGTCAGGCCCCTATACCTCCAGACTTTCAGCTTCTGAAGTGCAGGCTGAATTGTAGAAAGTTAGGGTTGGAAAGAACTTCAGAAGGTCATCTATTCCAGCCCCCTGCTCAAAGCAGGACCATCTCCAACGAGATATCTCAGATAAAGCTTTGTCTAGCCAGGTCTTGAAAACCTCCAAGGATGGAGCTTTTACCACCTCTCTGGGTAACCTGTTCCAGTTTTACTACCCTCTCAGTGAGAAAATTCTTCCTAATATCTAACCTAAGCTTCCCCTGCTGCAACTTGAAACTGTTGCTCTTTGTTCTGTCATCTGCCACCACTGAGACCAGTCTAGTTCCATCGTCTTTCGAACTTCACTTCAGGTAGGTGTAGACTGCTATTAAGTCCCCTCTGTCTCCTCTTTAGATTAAATAAGCCCTGTTCTGTCAGTTTTTCCTCATAAGTCATGTCCCCCAGCCCCTGAACCATTTTTGTTGCTCTTGACTGGACTCTTGCTGACAATTTGTCCACATCCTTTCTGTAGTGGGGGGCCCAGAACTGAACACGGTACTCCAGATGTAGCCCCACCAGCACTGAAGAGAGGAATAATCACTTCCCTTGGCCTGCTGGCACCACACCTACCAATGCAGCCCAGTATGTTAACCGTCTTGGCAGCAAGGGCACACTGCTGGCTCACATTCAGCTTATTGTCCACTGTAACCCCCAGCTCCTTTTCTGCAGAGCTGTTGCCCAGCCAGTCAGCCCCCAGCCTGTACTGGTGCATGGGATTGTTTTGTCCTAAGTGTAGGGCTTTTGCACTTGTCCTTGTCAAACATCATGAGATTTTTTTTTTTGGTCCAATCCTCCAATTTGTCTAGGTCACTCTGAATCTTAGCCCTACCCTCCAGTGTATCTGGTGTCATCTGCAAACTTGCTGAGGGTGCACCATATGCCATCTTCCAGGTCGTTGATGAAGATATTGAACAAAACCAGCCCCAGGACTGACCTCTTGGGCATTCCTGTTGTTACTGGCTGCCAACTAGACATTTAGCCATTGATTACTACTGAGGCCAATGCTCTGGCCAGCTTTCTATCCACCTTACAGTCCATTCATCCAGGCCATACTTCCTTAGGTTGTGTGTGAGAATGCTGTGGGAGACCATATCAAAAGCCTTGCTAAAATCAAGGTATACCGCATCCACTGGTCAACCTGCACTGTTTGCCCATTTCCAATCATCCAGGAGCTCTCCTGATTGCCCTGAATTTTCAAAGATGGTGGCTAATGGCTCTGTAGGCACATCAGCCAAGTTCCTCAGCACTCTTAGGTGCATCTGATCAGGCCCCATGGACTTGTTCACATCCATCTTTTCTTGGTAGTCCCTAACCTGTTCTTTCATTGCTGAAGGCTGCTTGCCTTCTCCCCAAGCTGTGCTTCCTACCATGGTAGTCTGGGAGCTGCCCTTAGCTGTGAAAGCTAAGGCGAAAAAGGTTTTGAGCACTTCAGCCTTTTCTGCATTCTGTCACCAGTTGCCTCCCCAATTCAGCAAGGGACCCACACATTCCCTGATCCTCCTCTTGCTGCTGATATTCTTGCAGAAACCCTTCTTGTTACCCTTCACATCCCTTGCTAGCTACAACTCCAATTGTGCTTTGACCTTCTTGACTTCATCCCTGCATGCCTGATCAATGCTTAAGGAGAGCCGTTCCTTTGGCTGTCCTCCATTCCTGCATAGGTCCTGCAGAACTGCATTGCTGGAGGTGGCAGCGTGTTCCTCATTGTGGAGGGGCAAGCTGCATCCTGGCATCTCTTCCTAGCTTTGCTGCCTGTCACTGCTAACCCTAATGTTGCCTTTCTCCACAGCAGGAATTGAGGGCTGTGTGTTGTGTGTGCTGGCAGGTGCTATGTAGAGCAGAACAGTCTCACTTAGAGATGGATACAGCTGGGGCAGTAAGAGGGTAAGGGGACAGTGCTTTTGTACTCAACCTGGCTTCCCATGTGGTGGGGTGAAAGAGACAGCCAATACCAAGGATTATAGTCATCTACATTTTTTAATCCAAAGAGTAACAGGGCAAAAAACCCCAATAAATAACCTAAACGATGTCAAGTATTTAGTCCTGTCCCCTATGCCTGAGTCGGTGTGTAAGGAAATCCTAGCCAGTGGCTGCACAAAAGGAGCTGGTCCCTTGGCTTTTCCAGAAGGCACCCATGGGGGCTGGGGGCACTGCACATATGAGGTCAGGCTCAGCAGAGGAACACCCCTCCCCACCCTTACCTAACTGGGATGCGCCATAAGCTAGGGGGCTGGTCCACTGCTAAAATGCCCTGGTAGAAGCTGCTCTCTGACAGCACTCCAGTCTGCTAGTCCTCAGGAGCTGCCTTGTTAAACTGGCCTTGTTGCTCAAGCACTTGGAGTAGTGTAACACAAGCACAAAGATAAATCAAGCTCAGAAGAGAAGGTGGTTGGGCACCTGCCCTCCCCTGTGCTCATTTGGTCATGGAGCTGCTGGAATATAGCCCCAGGTCAAGGGGAAGAGAGGAATGGAAGAACTGGAGCAGATGCTGAAGTAGGGTCCAGCTGTAGAGGAGCACTACTTGTGAGCACCCAGTCTTGGGAGCTTCTACCCTTCATAAGGACAAAGGTCAGGCCACTAAGCCAAAGCCTGGAACAGCTGCACTCCCCCCCAACACACACACGCAAGGGGCTAGGGCACACAGGTGCTGTGCCTATCCAGGTGCTCACACAAAGGTCTCCATTGCAGTAGCCCATGGAAGATGGCAAAGGGGTGCTACAATCTAGCAGCACCACAGTTTCTATCTGGGATGGGAAGCATGTGGACTCTTCAGCTGTAGGGGCAGGGCACAGCTCAGCACTACCCCAGGAAGGTGGAGATGAAAACGCTTGTGTCCAAATTGAGTGTGGCATGCCACCAGCGGGCAGGGAAGTACAGGACCTGCAGAAGGGAGCATGGGGTAAACAAGGGACAGGCAGGGGTGGTGGTTGTCTGCACTGCTGCAGGCTAGGTGCTGTTGTGTTCTAGAGACCTACTACATGGTGCTAGGGGCAGGAAGCTGCTTGCCCTGTGATGCCTTTGCATAAGGGAGAGCTGCTCACTCCAGCTGGAATCTGCATGGGGTTAAGTGTGGGATGTATGCACACACCCACACTTAGCTGGAGGGAATGTGTTCATGAATGGTGCATGTCTGTGTGTGTGCGCTGTGTCACCACCTCCCTCCCGCAATGTACCCAGATGCTAGCAGCTGCTACCTTGGCATGCTCCAGGCCAGTGGTTCTCAACCCTTTTTCTACCAGGACACATTTGCAACTATCAATGGCCAGTCCCAACCCAGTATCTCTTGCTCCTGATCCAGTGCCCCCTGGCCCCATCTTCCCGGTGTGGGTGTGTGGGGCATGGGGAGCCCCAAGCAGCCCTTCACAGGGCACCATGCAATTACCACACTTCCATCCTCCAGGAGCTGAAAAGTTATAAAACTTGAGCACCCCCAATGCTGTTGGATTAGCTTCAGAGACTCTGGGTTAAGAAAGGACTACATTCCTGTTATAGATGGGGAAACTAAGGTAGAAAAGCCAGTTGCACTATGGGGAACAGTTAGTTCTGGCCCCTAGGGTCATCTAAGGCTCCTGCCATTTCAGATTGCAGGGGATGAGGGGGGTGCGGAACAGAGAGAGGTGACATGACTGCCTGATTTCACAGTGGGAGAGCAGGGCACTGAACCCACCTCTCTTGTCCTAAGCACTGCACACCCCGTCACCACTGTCTAAAGCTTTAGTTAGCCTCACTTATTCCCAGTTGTGCTCTCAGAGCCTTGCCTGGGTCTGCTACTAAGCCTTTTTCTGTGCCTGCCTCCCCATACTGCTGCTCCCCTCTGTTCGAGGTCACCAGGCTGGGAGGAGCTGGGCTACAGCATGGGCCTCACCCCTCCCCTTCCCTTCAATGTGGTGATGGGGGGGGGGGGGGGGGG
>NW_017729002.1:20143164-20145259 GCF_001723915.1 Gavialis gangeticus
GGGGGGGGGGGGGGGGGGGGGTGTTAAATCTATGCCTCAACCAGGCAATCTCTCCCCACCCCCACTGCTCCTGGCATGTGCAGACCTGGCACTCAACTTGGGGATGGGTGTTTGGTTGGGTGGGGAGGTTGCCTGGGAGTGGGGGCAAGGCTGACCTCGCCTGGGCGAATGGTGCACTCTAAGGGCCGTGCCTCAGGGGGCAGCCGTGGGTAAGTGTCCAGCAGCCAGGACAGCGTCGTTCGGTTGGGGTGAAACTCAGGTGTGTGCTCTGGCGGGTACAGGAACCAGCGCTGCAACGAGAGGGGCTCTCAACAAATGCAGCTCCTATGTACATCTTCCACAGGGGTTCGTCCCCCCCTTCCCTTCTGCCCAGTGCTACTGAGGTCCAAGGCCAGCAGAGTCCACTAGCTAAACTGCCCTCAAGGGATAGGAACTGGGGCTGGCCAATGCCCAAAACTTCCCGTCACAGGGGCACCAATATGTGCAGCACCTAGCACCCCCTGAGCTGGGATTGAGCTTTGCACCAGGCTCTAAGGCCCAGTATTACCACCCCCTTCCCCAGCCACTGTACACAAGGGGCCAGGTGCATTAAGGTGCAGTAGTTCCATCCTGTGCCCCAGCTGGTGTCAGTGGTGCCTTGTCCAGCCCAGCCTCACACACTCACCTTCCTGCCAAAGATCACCTCGGAGAACCCAGGGCCATGCCAGTGGAAGGGCACCCCTGAGCCGGAGCCTGTGGACAGACAGCCCAGAGATGGCAGCAGAGCAGTGGTGCTGCTGGCTGCTCAGCTCCCACAGCCTGGCTTTAACAACAGCCCCTTGCAGAGACTTGGCTCAGCTCCACCTTTCACTGCATCAGCTACACTTCTGCCCCCTTGCCTGGTTCTTACAGACAACTTCTCCTTAGATGACCCAGCCTTTAGAGTTAGGCACCTAAGATGGCAGCAGACACCTCCTCCCTGCCCACCACGTCCCCCCCAACACCCCTTTTCAGCCTAGGGCTGGGGCACTTGCTGAGGGCCTGCAAGGCCCAGGGTCTAGGTCCCTGGGACAGGGGGCTGAATCTGCATTTCCCTGGGCCTGGACCTTCAGTCTGGCTGCTCTAAGCACCAGGTCACAGGCTACACAGGGTTTAGGAGCAGCCATCCACCCTTTTGTGGGAGCTGGCTATGAGGAGCTACATGGGACCAGAGAAGGATGGGCCCAGCAGCATGGCTCAGTAGGAAGGGCCTTGCCTTGGCAGGGGAAGGGGTCTGGATTTTAGCCCCAAGGGGAAACTACTGTTTTGCTGCAGGGACTACACTCAAACACCCCTTAGAGCTCCTTCCTGTTCAGGGCAGCTCCACTCTGGCTTGGCCTACTCTTAGCTCCACGTAGCTCCCCCTTGGGGCTACCCAGCAAAGATGCTTCAGCAGGAAGCACAGATGGTGACCCTGTGTGTGGTGCAGTGGTTACAGCACTTGGGTTCAAACCCACTCCTAGGGCGAGCCAGGGCCTGACTCTCCTACCCTGAGGCAGGTCATTTCCTGAGTGGTTTTGTGTCTTTTTTAAAATATAATTTACACTGACTTTCTCCCATTCTGACCTAAAGTGCCCCATGGGTGGCTCACATCAGCCACCTCAGGGCCACTGGCTCACCCAAAACAGTCAGGTGTGGGCTGGGACCCAAGGAAAGGCCCAGCCCATGCCCGCCTCCCAGGCTCGTACTGACCAGCAATGCCGAAGCTGTAAGCACTGGTGGTGCCGGGCAAGCGGAAGGGCGGGGGCACGTATTTCTGGAAGAGGGAGCCCCACTCCGTGAAGTTGTTGTCCCCGAAGAAGTAGAGTGTGTCTGGGTGGGAACAGGCACATATTAGGCTGTAGGCAGTGAGCGCAGCCCCTGAGCGAGGAGCGGGAGGCCCCTACTCACCACTGCCCAGCAGGGTCAGGTCCTGAGGCTCCAGCAGGTGCTCCACGTACTCCTGGAAGGGCATGTCCACTGGGGGCAGGGGAGTAGGAGTGCAGGGCAGCTGGGCCAGGGCCCTGGCTTCCAGCCAGGGATTGCCTAGGCCAGAGCAACAGCCAGCCACCCTCCCCCACCCTCAGGAAGCACAGCC
>NW_017729002.1:20146215-20146699 GCF_001723915.1 Gavialis gangeticus
CGGGCGCAGCGGACGCGGGGCGCACACGAGCAGCAGCAGCAGCAACGCCAGCTCCATCGCGCCGGCACCTCCAGTCCGCCGGCAGCGCGCAGCAGGCGGGGCAGCGCAGACTGGAGGCCCCGCCCGCCGCGTTGCCCCCTGGGAGCTGTACTCCCAGCAGCGCCCGCCCCCCAAAGCAGCCTCCAGGGAGTGGGGCCGGGCCCCCCCCGCAGACTACGCCACCCAGCAGGCATCACGCGGGCGGGCCCTACCCCGAGGCGGGAGGGCAACGTAGTCTAATGCTATTAGACAGGGGTGCGGCTGCGTCATGCAGGCAGGAGCCCGCCCCCCGGTCGTGCCGCTGCTGCTCGCAGGGACAGAAGCAGGGGCTGGCCGGGCCGGGCGGTGTCCTAGGCACGAGCGGCGCAGGTAGCTGCTGCCGGGCGACGGCACCCGCCGCGCCTCTAGCCCGGGCAACAGGAAGGAAGAGAAACTGGGGCCTGGG
>NW_017729002.1:20146812-20162836 GCF_001723915.1 Gavialis gangeticus
AAACTGGGGCCTGGGGCTGCTTTTCTCTTTAATCCGGTATGAGTGGGGGCGGGGCTCAGGCTCGTGCCCGCCTGGTGCCAACAGGCCTGCTGGCACGTTTGCTACAGTTGTTTGCACCCTGCTGGGGAAGGAACAGCCAGGGAGGAGTGTCCAGGCCTCCTGCGATTCTGCCCATACCTCAGCCCATGCAGGAACCTTGTCTGCAATCACCCCTTCCCGCTCCCTCACCCTGCATGGGCACCAGAGGCATCTTCTGCTGCCACAGTATGCTGCAGCTCCAAACCCGAACCCACGCCCCAAGCAGAGGCACCCACAGTTGATCTGTTGGCTTCAATCCAGCCACACGCAGAATCCCCTGGGCTCAAGTGTATTCACAGAGGTGGCCGCAGCCCGCTGGGCAGTGGGAGCTGCTTTCCAGCCACTTCATGATGTGTTGCAGGTGCCCACCATGACTGCAGCCCTGGCACCACACAAAGAGCCCCTTCACCACGTGGTGGCACACGGCGCACATGCTGGCGCACTGCCGACACCTGCCCAGGAGAGGAGGGGAGGGCAGACAAGTCAGGCAAGAGCAGGCAGCTCAATGAATCAAACCCAGCCAGCCACCTCCCACCCTGCACCACGGTACAAGCTCAGGCACCAGCACCCACACAGCACACACGAGCGGCCAGGACAGATCTAGGTCTTAAGGAACCACGCAGTACTCCTATACCCTAGATGGCTCCAGCAGTTGAGAGCACTGCACTGGCCATATACAGCAGGTGGGTTTTATTTCCAGCTCTGCCACTGACCTGCCGTGTAAACTTGGCAAAGCCACTTCTCCCACATTCCTGCTCTCCTACCTTTTCTTTGTCCTGTCTATTTAACTACAAACTCTTCAGGGCAGGAACTGTCCATCCCTCTGTCTGCCCTGCTATGTTGGGCACTGGGTGGGTACAATCTCAACCACAGTCCCCAGGTCCTACTGGAATACAAATCAACTGGAACAGGCTGGTGGGCTGTGCAGGGAGAAAGGAACAGGCTCCTTCACAGCTAGGCTCTAGGTACCTCAAGTACCACCTACCCCTTCCCCCAAGCCTCCTCACCTGTCACAGATCCAGCCCTTGTTGCTCATGGGCCGCTTGCAGTTGGTGCAGTTGATGTGCAGGGTGGTGGAGGCCTGGTTGAGGCAGTTGATGGCTCTGCACGTGCTCAGCTTGATCACCTCATTGGAGATGTTCCAGAGCTGGAAGCGCTGCAGCAGGTCAATGTAGGAGGTGTACCAGTGCTCCTGGGGACAGGCAGGGGGCACACATGTGGTTACTCTCTGCTTACCTCAAGAGCAAATCATCACCTCTGCAGCCTGATGCCCTAGCGGTGCATCACAGGTTAGCTCAGACAGGGAGGGTTGAAGAGGGATGTGCTCTTTGGTCTCTTCATGCAGCAGCACCTGTGCTACATCCCCATATAGGATGGCAACTTCAAAAGGAGCCGATCTCTGCACTTTTCATCATTCGTTCTGAGGGAAGTAAAGGCCAAGAGCATGGTTCAGCCCAATCCCAGGGATCTGGAGTCCCAGCCTTTGGGACTGACTGCCCTGCTGGGTTCCTTGCTCACTGCTGCTTTGCTGCAAATGGCGCACAGTGGCATTCTGGGCTGTAGTGCTCCCAGGTAACCGTGCCAGGACCTCTCCCTCCCCCATTCCCTCAGTGCAGCTGAAATACTTCCTCCCTCACGGACAGCACCACCAGTTGGGCTCAAGTCCCCATTCTCCACTTTCACCCAGGCTGGCCTCACCCCCTGATGGGGTTTGGAATATCTTCTCCAGGCTACACCTGAGTCTTGAAACTTGTACCTTCACACAGGAAGCACCAGCTGCCAGTTAGCACTTAGGGTATGGGCTTGGATCTCCAAACATGCAGGGCTAGGGTCTCTGACAGTGGAGATCAGCCAGAAGCTAAAGCTGCCAGTTGACTGTCAGAGGTGGATATGTCTGTCTGCACCTGGGAGACAGCACCAGGTGCCCCGACCCTGTAATTTCCTCCCCATCTGTCCTCCAGAGTACAAATCTGCTCAGTGCAAGGCCTGTCCATCACATGCCACATGTGTGATCCTGCACATCAGTGTCCCTGTGCTGACTAGGTCACAAGGAGGTACATATAGGCCACACAATAGGCTGGCTTCTGTACTTGGAGCTTTGGAGACCTGCAGTGTCACAAACCCAACTAGCCCCCAGCCAGCCTGGCAGCAACTGAAACTCCCCAGCTGAGCTACTGCCTCGGACTGCACAAAAGGGATGAATGAGGTCTGCACTCAGCAAGAAACCCTCCATGGCTGGGTTATGGCAAGCAGCCCTCTTCCCTTCAAGTCATGCTGGTTCACTGTCCACCTGGTTCAGCAGGTACCATGCTGCTGGAGGTAGTCTTCCCACCACAGCAGAGACCCTGGCACCATACCTGGGTCTGCTCATCGATTTCCTTCCGGATCCGGTCCCCCAGCACAATGAGCACGGACACAGTCATCTGCACATCACCCTGCTCAGCGTAGAAAAGCAGCATGTCCCGCACGATGGGGCTGAAGAAGTCTGGGGGCAGGCGGTTCTCATAAAGTGAGTGGGAGATGGAAATGAGGGAGAAGGACTCCACAGGGGTCAGGGACACAGTCTCAGCTTCATTGCCACTGACATGAGGAGAGTCAGCCTTGTCCTGCAGGTGGTCCAGGGCAGAGGGGTTGTCCACGATCTCGTGGCGCAGAGGAAAGGCCTCCTGGGGTAGGACGTACTCCTGCTCCTCAGCTGCAGAGACAGGAACCATGAGTCTTCTGTGAGTGGGGTTCATGCCACTGAGAAAGGAGTCAAGGAGGGACCTGGTGTGCAAGCATGCAGACACACATGCACATGCACGTACTCACCATGGGGATTCTCGTGGTCCATCATGTACAGCTCATCCTCATCTCCCTCCACGTCCCCCAGAAGATAGTCTGCGGGGACGTCACTGCCCTCAGTCTCCTCATTGTCTAGATAATCCAAGGAAAGAAGGAAGGAGAAGGAGCAGAGCAAGATGGGTCAGGGCATCCCTATAGAAGCAGAGTCTGTTGCAGATTTTCCTCACATTTCAGCTGCAACCCCAGGCTGCTCACCACTGGCCACAGCCCAACTGCATAACTCATCAGGCCAGGCCCCTGCCCTCACGCTCAGCAACAGGAACTGAAGTCACATGCTGGAGATACAGACATCATGCTCTGCACAGTGACAGCACCAGTCTCCATGTTCAGACAAGCAGTAACCAGCATCCACTCTGCTTATGGGGGAAACAGGGAGGGCCGAGATACAGATCTGGAAGTGACTTCCCACAAGTCAGGCACAGTGGCCTATCTCCTAATTCCCTGCTTTAAACTGCTGGTCCCTGAAAGACTGGCAACAACCTGCCCCACACTCCAGGGGAAACCCTTGCGTCAGAACTAGGCCAATGATCTGCAGTCTTCTGCTTCACAAAGCAGCTGCAATTTGGCTGGAGCTCTGTAGGGACTGGGTTCCCTAGGAGAAGGAAAAGTACCCCACAGGGCTGACAGCCAATCAGGACTGATGGAGTCGAAGAAATATAGGGCCATGGGGACCTCAAGAGGTCAGTTAGTCCATCCCCCACTGAAGTCAAGAGCATCCCTGTCTAAACCATCCTATGTATTATGTGAGCCAGCCACAGCACACTGCTGCCCTCCCCCATGGCACAGTCACAGAACTGTTACCATCATTGTTGATCAAGGTGGAGGAAGAATCCATGAGGATGTTTTCAGGTCGGCTCTCTCCTTTGCTGCGATCCAGTCTGGACTCACTGCCCATCCCAGACTGAATATCCTTCAGGTTAAAGCTGGGGGGAAGCCAAGATGGGGTGGATTGTAATTACAAATTCTAATCAGGATTTGCATCAGCAAGTGGAAAACCTCGACATAAATCACTGAATTTAGTTCCATCCTGGTATTTTTTAGTTACTTTCCTAAATGTGGGGGGGGAGACACGGGGACCGGACACTCACTGACTGCTAACTGTTAAAACCTCTTCATTTATCATTAAACAAAGCATTCACACTAAATTTGGCACCTCAGGAAGATACGCTACATCAGCACACATTTACTCAAATCATTAATCCCATCAAAATTACTTTATAATGGTTAACACGCATTTATTAATACCCTTTATTTTTACACTGATGTCAGCAAGTGATGAACGACGCACTATTTTTTAAGACAATTATTTCTTTACTTGTAATTTATGTCAAGGTCTACTTGGACAGAGAATGAAATTCAGCTAAAACACACAATAGCATCTATTTTTCTGAATTCAATGGAACTTCAAATGTTCGGGATTCCTGGAGGGGGAGGAGGGGGAAGAGTAAATTTAGCAGAATACATCTTCCATTTGGAATGGATTTATTAAAGGAAACATCAGCCGCAGTACTCTGTGTAACAAGTGGGCATCTCTGGGCCAGACAAATCGTTGGCCCGCCCACTTGTCTCAGGGTTAACCACCTGCCTTCGTCACCTGCCATGCCTTTGATGATATTAACTGAAATATGGTAACAAGGCAGGAGGCTGCCCATTTATTTGCTCTGAGGCCAAGGGCCTATATACACAGCTCTGACCTCCCCTATACTGTGTCCCTTGCTTCTCAGATGACATCCATGGCGTAACACCCAGCCTATAAGCCTGCACCTGCATACAGGGACCTGCACTCCAGTCTCACGTGGGACTCTTACTCCCCACTGCAGCTTGCAATCTCGGTGCTCTCACACTGGGCTCTCATTCAATCAATCGGGGCTCTTAGCCCCTACCTGCTCAGGGCTCCGAGCCCCTATCACTTCGGGCACCATGCCCAGCTAAGTCCCTTCACACCCCCACACTGGGGCCTCAATCCCCTGCTCTACACTGGGCCTCACAAATCCTGTTATCCCCTTCTGAGGCTCCTCAGGCATCTAGCTCCTTCAGCTTACGGCTCCACCACCCTGGAGCCTCACACTTGGCTCCTTAATGCAACTCAGGTCTCACAGTGAGCCTGGAAACTGCTTCAGGACTCACTGTGAGCCTGGGCCTCTGCTTTGACTTTGGGGTGTGCTCCCCTAGCCTTTCCCCACCATGGGGCTACCCGCAAGGCAGCAGGGGCTGAGGCTTTCTGGTGCCCCATACTTGCCCTTCACCGGGGAGACACAGATGTGGCATTTCCTGGAGACTGCCCCACCATCAGCAGTCCCACCAAACCATCCAGCCCCAGCAGGGTGTAGTATTAAGTCATGCCCCAAGACCAGAAGCCTCCTGCCTTTACCTCCAAAATGATATGAGCAGCAGCTCCAGCCAAGTGGTGTTCTACTCCTGGCTGCCTGCAGCAGACTGCTGACCACAATGCTCAGAGCCCTGCTCTTATAGGGAACAGCTAAGCCTGTTCCCAATCAGGAAGTTGTGCCTGATTGGGAATGCAGCCACCTGCAAGCTGCTTGCTGTCTGCTCTCACCCCTGTGAGAAACAGAGCACACCCTGTGCTCTGTTACACTCTAGTTACCAGGTTCTTCAAGATTTTACATCTAAGAGCTTATCTTCTCGCACCTAATTTTTACCACAGATTGGAAGAAAAGCAGCTTTTAAAGTCCTCACAGGTTTCTTAACTTTGCTCAAACAAGTCATTGAACTGCCCTAGCTGAATAAATTGAAATGAAGAAAATAATCCCCTTCCCTGAAGAGGCTACAGCCATCAAAAGCTGGCTTAGCACTTCAGCAACCTCTGGTTCGAGGTCCTTGGCCAGAGGCTTCCCCACCAATTTCAGTGGTCTGACCTTTTAAAAACTTCTATAGCAAATGAGCCCTGTTTAATATTTTAAAAATGTTATTTAAAATTCTTTTAATGTTTATGTGTTAATGGAGATGGTCCATTTCAAAGAGAAAATGTGCTAAGCTTAAATAAAATTTGATTTAAATATTTTTTTCCTAAAGGTGCACTGATATAATCGGTGGCATGTTGGATTGACACCAATAAAAGGAAAATTAACATCATCAGAGACTGGCTTTTTTTGACCAGTGTAGCCGATGCAGCCCAGCAGAGCGGAGATGAGCATCTCACTGTTAAGTGTGTAGAGGGGAAGGGGTGTGGGGGAGGGAAGGAGAATGGGGGAGGGAGAGGGCAGATTGAGGCCCCCATGGTGAGGGGAAGGAGTGGGGTAGGGGCTGGTGCTCCCCACCACTGTGTGCACCCCCAGGGGAGGCACAGGGGGCATGTACCCCCTGGATTTATGCACAGGACAAGGGCAGGTGGCCCGCTTCAAGCTCAGGGCCAGGGGCTGTGCCAGCCTTTTCCAGGCTGTGCAGGGCTGGGCCAGGGCTGCACTTGGAGCAGGTGGCAGCAGCAATGCTGGGAGGAGTTTCTATGAGGTAGGCTACAGCCACCCCAAAATTCGCTAAAGCCACATCTCCCAGTGCTGCCCCTGCTCAACTCCTCGCCCCTGCTGGGAAAAGGCCAGCGCAGCCTCTGGTTCCAAGCCTGCAGCAGGCAGTCCGCCCTCACCCCACACACAGATCCAAGGGGCACATACCCCCCATGCCTCTCCCAGAGATGCACACAATGGCAGGGAGCTCTGCCCCTCTCCAGCCCTTGTTCCCCTCCCCACCCAGATGACCAGCCTACGGTTCCAAACCAGACCCAGCGTTGCATTCATCGCCATGACTGCGCAGTGCCTGCCCCTGCCCTATTCCCTCCCTCACTATGGAGGCCTCGATCTGCCCCCACCACCTAAGCCCCTTCCCCCCACCCACAGACTTACCAGCCTGACACTGCGGGCTGCACATCATCTATCAGACTGATATCAGCCAACATGGCTGGATAATAATCAGCCATTGATACTGGCCAAGGAAATCTTTATTGGTGCACCCCTACTTTTTCTAATAAAGCTGATTTCAAGTACTCCAAGCCAAACCAAAGCTGGCTTCTTTATTTCTCTCCCTCTCTCCTCACGTACACAACTGCTACATTAGCAGTTGATCTGCAATCACGGAAAGGTGGGAGTGGAAGGGACTTCAGGAGATCATCTACCCTGCTGCAGGTAGAATCATCTGTGTCTAAACCATCCTAGACAAATATTTGTCTAACTGTTCTTAAAAAATTACAACTCCCAGACACAATGCCCAAAACATCAAAATACCTTTTAACTTGCCACAGGTAAAGCAGGGGGACAAGGACACTGCCAATGTCAACTGATGGAACTCCAGATGGCCACACACTGCAAGGCCTTTCTACTAGAGGTGCACCAACACATCGGTCCCACATTTGATCAGCACTGATGCAAGGAAAATAGACAGCATCAGCAATCGGCTATTTTTGGCTGACATGGCCAATAATGTGGCTGATAAATGCCCCGTGCATGTGCGCAGCCACAGTGCAGCATGAAGGCAGCCAGGAGTGCAGTCCAGCAACATGGAGATCAGCATCCAGCTGGTAAATCTGTTGTGGTGGAAGGGGTTGGGGGAAGGAAGGGGTGTGCAGGGGGGGTACATTGAGGCCTCAGCAGTGAGATAGGGAGTGGGGCTGGGGCAGGCACAGGACAAGCCACAAGCAGTTCATCCGGAGCACATGGGGATGGGGGGGCAGCCCCCAAAACTACATGCACCTTGGGAAGGCATAGGGGGTGCCTTCCCCCAGATTTATGTGCAGGGTAAAGGCAGGATACCACTACGGGGCTGGGGCTAGAGGCAGCCCCAGGCTCTTCCTGGCAGGGTCTGCACTCAGGGTTGGGGCTACAGCAAATTTTGAGGTGGCTGCAGCCCCCCTCCCAGCGCCATGGCTGCCCGCCCCAAGTGCAGCCCAGCCCAGCCCAGCCCAGCCCCCTGCACCCAGTCTACTGCGGCAGTCTGCCCTTGCCCAACACACAGATCCAGGGGCACATGTCCCCCATGATGTCCTGGGGTGTGTGTAGTGGCAGGAGCCACCACCCCTCCCCATGCCCCCCGGGTGAGCTGTTCGCAGCTCCACCGTGCACCCTGCCCTGGCTGTGCAGCGCCTGCCCCAGCCCCACTTCCTCCCTCACTGCATGGGCCTCAATCTTCCCCCCACCATGCCTCTTCCCTCCCCCCACCCCTTCCACCACAACAGACTTACCAGCTACATGCTGATCTTTTGGCTACTGGGCTGTATATCAGAAATCGAATCAGTATCAGCCAATATGGCTTGTCAGAAATCAACCATCAGTATCAGCCCAAAAAATCTCTATCGGTGCATCTCTACTTTCTACCTTTAGCCAGTGTTTCCCACCTCCTATCCACCACATGCTCCTCACTCACGTGCGGGCCTCATAGCACAACCACTGGCTGGGATGGCTGTGGTCAGGCTGCTTACCTGTTCATGAGTGGGAGGCTGGCGCTGCCCTTGCCCATGCTGTGATTCAGGTTAGCAGACGACACAGTGCCAGGGCTGGAGTAAATAATTCGGAGCATCGTCCACGTCTGAGCAACCTGCCCCAGGGAAGCAAGAGAAAGTGGAGAGGAAGAGGTCACGCAATGCCTACTGTCTACGAACCGGGACACAAAGGGTGAGTTTCTGGAGCACAGCTCCATCCAGGCCTGTGCCAAAAGCAGGAAGCAGGGCACACTATCCTATGCTGCAGAGATGGTGGGCTGGGGGCATGGATATTAGGGCCACAATAAGTTCCTCCAGAAATCTGTTGGTCCAGGCTCTCTATCCTGCAGCTGTGGACTCCCTCCTGGTCCTGACTGCTGAGGCAGAGTGAGAGCCCCAAGCTTCACATCTGGGTCAGGGTCTGTCTTGGAACAATCCTTTGTCTCGAGCTGGTGGGATTGGGGCCCTGCTTTGCTCAACTCTGGTCACAAACAGTGCTAGGCTGGGCTCTGCACATACAGCCTGTACAACAACCTGCTGGGAGGGAACAGGGGAGATCCTTCACTGCTGGGGGCTGGTGATCAATAGCAGAAGGGAGAGAAAGAGATACAGACTGGACAGGAGTGAAAAGGCATAATGGGAGAAGAGGAATAGAATAGCTGACTACAGGCCACAGGGGCTGAGGGCACTGTGAAGCCCCTGCCCTGGCACTGGAAGGGGCACTGGAGTGGATTATTCCTGTAAAACACCCTCCTTTGGCGAAGTACAAATCAGTGCTGATGGGCTCCAAGGAGGGGGCTCATCCACCTCCCCCTGGCTGGGAGGGACTCAAAGGGGAAGGACCTGGGGAACAAATCCTTAAAGAGAAAGAAACTGAGACTGGGGGATCCACCAAAGAGGAGACTGGCAGAAACAGCAGGTCAGGGAGAAAGAAACACATGGAGCCAGAGGAGCAAGAGAAAAAGATAAAGGAAGAGAGCAACAGTAGAAACAGCCTCCCACACGGGCTGGCCACGTTTCTGAGCTACCTCCCAGCCCTGGTCTAGTCCACTGGGGGATCCCTGGTTAAGCACTTGGGACTCTGTGTCTATAAAGTTGAGTCCCTGGGATGTGGGGACCTTACACCCCTTCAAGAGACTCCCTGCATTCTGGCATGGTGGCCAATTGTGCACCACTTCCCTGTCCCAAAGGGAATCTCACTGTAACTCCTGCTGTCTATGTTGCTCATCTAAGACCAGACAAATTATTTCACTTTTCTCCTGATTCTTCCCAGCTTGGCATCACCTATTAACTTCACCAGGACTCAGGGTACCCTCTCACAGATCACAAAGATGTTTGTGACAGATCTGGACTGTCCCAACTTGCAAAGACATCTCTAGACACTCCCCCATCTCTGGTTTACCAACACCCTGTAGCTTCTCACCACCCCCATCAGCCAGCACAGCCCTGATGTGATGACAAGATTCCAGCCCAAGTGGATTCAAATGAATAGTGTTTCCAAGGCACTGCCCATGTCAAGACCTATAATGTTAGTGGCCAAAGACAGCCCAGAGATGGCTGTCACATAGCACACACTCAGATGGCAGACACCCAACAGAAGAGTCTACTGCTCTGTCAGGTGGAGCAGTGTCCATCAGAAGCTGGAAGACAGCCTGCCATGCTTTGTAACCTGAAAAACTGGCATCTCCACAGGTGAGGTGGGTGCACATATACGTGCATCTGCCCTATGCCAGCAGGGTCTGCTGGAGACTGGTGGGCAGGGCCTCTCCTCTCTCCCAGGCTATATAAGGGGACAGGGCATTTTACCTGGTTGCGGTCAAGCTCTTTTGCTACTGCTGCATTGTGGTCACACAGTTCTGCCAGGGGCCGCCCCGCCAGCACATACTGCTTGGCTGTTCTCACAAACCAGTCCATACTGCCACTCTCCACATCTGTCTCAAAGACACTGAGGGCACTGGAAGAGGAGATGTACTCAAACTGCTCAGTGGGGTCCAGCTTGCGTTTAAAGAAGATGGGGTGCCGTCGGTCACCAATGTAAGGCTTGCGGTTGGAGTCAGAGGAAATGAGGCTCTCTTTGGCTGCAAAGGCCAGGTCTCCATAGAGGCTGTAGCACAGCCCCTCAGGGTTGGCCCTGTCAATGGGCTGGCTGGCATCCTTGAAGATGTGCTGGTAGAGGGTACTGTCCTTGGAGCCAGAGAGGAGGAAATAGGGGTCATGGAGGTGGCGCCATACAATGCCTGTGGTGACATCTTTGTGCTCTTCAAACATGGCAGAGGGGATGAAGGGGCGCCGCACGTCCCACACATAGATGTTGTGGTCCACCATCATGGAACATGTGGCAATGTGGTGTTTGCACTCAGGCCGCCACTTCACTCTTGCCACAGAAGCTATGGTCTGTACACAGTAGATCTCTTTGGCCCGGTTGGTATTCATGTCCCAGACCTTCACCATCTTATCTCGTCCTCCTGTTGCCAGCCAGCCTCTGGGAAGGGGTGGGAAATGGGGAGGATGAAAGAGAGGAGTAGACACGTTAGCAGACAACTGGCACCGAAGGCTGGTCATCTTGGATTGTTGTTTTTTCCACACATCTCTTAATTCACCAGGGTGCTGCCTGCCCAGGTTGCTGCAGCTTGGAGCTCACCAAGACTGCAAGTCCCAGGGGACAGAGGTCTTTCCCATCCAAAGGGAGGTTGCAGGCTGGGACATGCAGGAGTTTGCAGGAGTGGGTGGGACATGCAAAGGGAGTTTGCAGGAGTATGGCCACACTCACCTATTGAACTAGAGGGAGGATGCAGCATCTTCCATTTTAACTCAGTGGCTCTCCAGCCACTGCTTGAGAAAAAAAGATCTCGCTCCCCAGCTTTGCTGTGTCCTATGCATTTCATTCACGTTAGGACTTCCCTTCTGCCCAAATCAAGGCAGACACATAAAGGCCAATGTCAGGTAATTTGCCTTTCTTCAGCTTGCAAGGAATCACAGGCTGAAGTGGGCAAGGGGCCACCTGGTGCTGGTTAGCAGATGTACAGGAGCTGCATGCAATGTTTCTCATTTACTGGCAAACGTGGCTTTTCCTATGCAGAACCTCAGTTTAAACCTAAGAGCAGGAGGGCAATTTGGCTAAACACAAGACCTGCATTTTAAAATAAGTTCTGAGGTTTTCACTCTTTGAACTTATCCGGTCAGTACCTGGATATGCCTTGTATTGACAGACCCCAGGAGCTCAAGGCTGGTTAACAAATGACTAAGGCCCCTGGCAAACATGCAAGCAAAGGTGTGATGGGATCTGATGCACAATCTCCACAGCTGTGCTTCTTGCCATGCTAGATGCGCATGGCAGAAGCTGTGATCGTTGGATCAAACATCAGATCCCATCATGCCTTATTGGATCATGATCCAGGGCTCCCCCTACATCAGCAAGTAGCAAACTACCCCAGCCAGGAGCCCCACAAGCTGATCCAGGCTCTCAGCCATATGCCCCTGCAGCTGTCAGCTGACCTGGGCTGCCAGCTTCAGGGCGCGCCCTTATGGCTGGGAGCCCCAGACTGGCCACACATGCAATTAATGGTGTGATAGGAACCAGTCACAAAATTATTACATATTTTTTGTGTAATAACTTTGCAGCTTATTCCTTGTTTTACCTTGCCACTAATTGACTGAAGATGCAATTAACTAGTTAATCATGTCTTAAGTGTAACATGTGCCAGGGGCCTAAGAGATCACAGCAATACACATTGCAGCTTCCTGCAGGTTAGCACACAGACTTCTGCTGGGTGTGTATTTATAAACTCTGCTGCTTTGGGAGTATTCAGCAGAAGGACCCTCATTAATCAAATTTCCACAGTCCCCTAGAGTGTCAGCAACAAGGCACTATGCAAAGGGCCCACACCAGTTCTTGCCAAAATAAAAGCACGAGCGCCTACTTCTGCCTGAGTCAGACCTGATGCCACCAGCCTAGCACCTACCTGTCCTCAGGATGCCAGTCACAGCAGAATACTGGCCCATTGTGGGCAGTGAACATCCTCTCATAGCGGTCTGGCCGCCGGATGTCCCACAGCTGCACATTCCCATTCTCAAAGGTGGCTGCAAAGGTGAAGTAATCCCGGATGCTGAATTGCACATCACGCACGCTTTCCGACTGGCCTGTAGGGAAAAAGAAACAGACCAGAGCTGACAAGGCCCCATGAAAGCTATTCTCCCAGCAGTACTGAAGCTCATGTTTGTTAGCACATTCCCACACAGCTGCTTACCATGGACCAACACGAGCCACTGAACATCAAAGTATCCTGGATGGACAACTGACCAATCCTAGAACTTCCAGGGTAGCCCGTGCCCACCTGGGATCAAGTAGTTCACTTCCCAGAGCCCTATCCATGCCATAATAGAGAGGTCTCATTCCAGCATTTTCCTTAGGCCCACTTGGGGTTCATGTGTTCTAGGTCCCCTCTACACATGCAGGTAAAGGTGTAATTGGGTCTAATGCATAATCCAAACAAACAATCATGCCTCCTGCTATGCCACACACACACACACACACACACACACACCAGGGGGTGCAATGGTGGGGTTGCACATTAGATCTCATCACATCTTACTGCCAGTGTAGGGGGAGCCCAATACTAAGCTCAGGCAGCCAGGACCCAGAGCCCCATCAGGTGCAGGGTCTCTGGGTTTCAGCTGCATGTGAGGTACAGCTGGGATCCAAATCTCCACCAGGTGCTGGGGAGACCCTGCTACAAGCTCAGTAGCAATCAGCTATAAAGTTAGTACACATTTTCAAGATCTAACTTTAAAGTAGGTTGGAGCTTTTTATCATGTGATAGCTGCTTTGCAGGTGTAGCTGTTCTCAAGGTTGCACAATTAACCAGTTAATTGCATGATACCTCTAAGGTGCAGAGGGGACCTTATTGTGCAATTAATTATTTAACTGTGCAATTAACTGAGACCAGCTACATGTGTAAAGTAGCTATCACACAATAAAATGCTTCAACCCGCTATAAAGTTAGACCTCAAAATGGTGTACTAACTTTATAGCTGATGGTTCTCCACCTTTAATTTGCATGTGTAGCAAGGAATACATTGCATGAGACCAAACTGCCAGTCCTCCAGCATCCCAGAGGACATTGCTCCATCTCCACCATAAACTTCTCTGAAAAAGAACAAGAAGGAAACCCCTGTCCCAGCATAGTTATGAACCCTAAATTCATTCTCCATATCCAACAGCACCCAGCAGGAAAAATACTTATGTGAGCACAAAGTATCTGCAGACACACCCTTGCCATGCTGGAGCACCCCAGGCAGCAGTAAGCACAAGTGCAGGGTGCCAGGGACACCCTGCCCAGCCACAACATACCCCAGGGAAGCACAAGGGAGGTAAAGGAAATGGGGAGGGACCCCCCCACACACACAGCAGCAGCACCAGCTTTTATTCCTTTTTCCCTCCTCCTGACAGCCTGCCCCACACACATGTAGTCATGCACATGGCGTGATGAGGAAAGCACTGCCAAGATAGAAATAACTTCTAGAGCAGTGGTTCCCAAACTGTGGGTCATCACAACCCCAAATGAGTTTGGAACATCAGCGGATAGGGTCATGATAAATGTGCCCCCTGAGCTTTCTGCATCCACAGTGGGCTGCAGCTGGACTGGACCAGCTCTGGGCAGGAGGCCTATGTGGCCCAGCAGGTGGGACTGCCGCACCACCACGGCCACCAAGGTGAGGCACGCATGGTGTGGCACAGTTGCGCTCACACTGTTGCTGGGTGAGCAGAGGGCACCTTAGCTTGGCACTCATGGCAGTGGGGCCCAGCGTGGTGCTCCTTCCCTCCTGTGCCAGGTCGTGCCCACTGGGCTGTGGGTGGGGAGAGAGGGGCACCTGGGTTTGTGGGGGACTGTGGGTTGGGAGTGAGGGGCCATACTGAGGAAGTGGGAAGCACTGATCTAGAGCCACCCCCTAGTCTCCTTCTGTCCTAGGGGTGGGCAATTATTTTGGCCTGTGGGCCACATAGGGAGTTTTGTTGTGCTGTCACAGCCTGGGTCAGCACCCCCCATGCAACAACTCACCCAAACTCCCTATGTGGGATGGGGCTGCGGGCAGGCTGGGAGCGGTATTCAGGAGTGAGAGGGGAGGTTGAGACTGGGATCACGGGCCAGGGTTGTAGGGTGGTGACAGTGTGGGACCAGGGCCTGGGGCAGAGCCATAATCTGCTTCCCACATGTCCCTGAACAGGCACGGGTTCCATGGCCAGGAGTACGCAGCAAACAGACTGCAGCTCTGCCCCAGCCTGGCCCCAAGCTGCTTCTGGCCCAAGATCCTGGGGTCTCCATGTGGAAGCGGCACAGGGAAGGTTCTCCGATTATGTCCACCTGGATGAGTGCCGTATTCTCACAACTCCTGGTGGGTCTCTATGGTGCCTGGGTGGTGGGGCTGGGTAAGGTGGCAGTGACAGCTGGAAGGAGCCCGCTGGGGCTGCTGGGAAATGGAGTCCGGCAACCAGGCTGCCCCAGCCCCACAGTGCGCCCAGGCACAACTGCCCCTGTAATTGGGCCAGCCAGGCCTGATGGACCTGCCACAGGCTGGGCAAAAATTGCTCCATATTTTGCCCACCCCTGTTCTAACCCCTGTGCATATCCCTTATCTACAACACGGATCAGTAACTGTTCCACCAAAGCCACAGTCCCTGGCATCATGAGGAAGCAAAGGCCACCGGAGACAGGAAATCAAGCAGCCATGCAGGTTGAGTCAGGGACAAACAGAAAATGATACCAATGCAACCTCCTCCACCGCCACCCATAACAGCTCCCCATGCTGATCTAGCTAATGCAGCCCTAGCTCCAGGCCAAACGCAACCTTCAAGCCAGACCATAAAGCACCTTAGCAAGTTCAGGGACTACAAAACACTGAGCAAGACCAGTGGCTCACAGCCCTAGATACTGCAGGCTACAGGTCCCATCAGCCACAACTCTGTCCCCAGACCTCTTGCCTAGGCCAACACAGCACCAGAAGGTGCTAAAACATTACCCAACAAGCACAAAGAGAGGTCAGAGGGGCTAAGTTCTGGAGCAGAGGGGTGATGAGATATTTTCCTAGTCCCTAAAGCAGGAGTTGACACTCAAGATGGTGGCAGGGCGCCCAGCCCCAGCCTATGGCTCCTGCAGCGAGCACCCCACAGCCAAGCGCGCTGGCTGACAGGGCCCAAGACCTCATCCTTACCAGAGAAGGTGCTGACCGAGTCTTTCTTGCGTAGGTCGAAGCATTTCATGTAGCCGTCCTGGGAGCCGCTCAGCAGCATGTACACCTCCGTGGGATGGAAGCAGACCTTGTTAACCGTCCGCTTGTGCTCGGTGAACAGCTGGTCCTGCTTGTTGCGGGAGGGCTTGCCCAGGTTCCAGGTGACCACCACGCCGTTGGTGGCAGCCGTGGCCAGCAGGTTCTCGTCCATCTGGTGCCAGACCACATCGGCGCAGCTGAAGTTGAGGGACGGCTTGCGGCCCACGCGCAGGTTGAGCTTCTCCACAAACTGCTCCTCCTCGATGGCGTAGATCTTGAAGATGTTGCGGCCGGCCACCACCACCTGGGCGGCGTCGCGGCACACGCTGATGGCGTTGGCGGGCGCGTCCAGGTGGCAGAACATGGTGCGGCCTGTGATGGTGTTGCCCCCCAGGGCCGTGGTGACCCTGG